>NC_086445.1:532502059-532848059 GCF_028390025.1 Pseudophryne corroboree
GCACCGGAAGCTGCACGCGCCTGAACACAGCAACACTTGAATTGTTCCGTTAAGAGCCATCTAGTGGCAGCCAGCGTGCAAAACACTTAAATTCCCCCCATACAGGGGAGGAGCAGCATTAGACTTTTACTATATAGGATAGTGTATGGAATACAATGTTAATAATTAACACTGTAGATCAGGGGTGGGGAACCTTTTTTCTACCGAGGGCCATTTGGATAGTTATAAAATCCTTCGGGGGCCATACAAAAATGATCAACTTAAAAATTACCCTGACCCCAGAAGTTATGCCCCCAGTAGTTATGCCCCTTAGAGGTACTGAGTGCGCACCACCAAAAAATGGGTGTGGCCAATTAAAATGGGACGTGATACACATATGCCCCCAATAGTGCAGTGCCAGATACACATATACCAGTGCAGTGCGAGATACACAAATGCCCCCAGTGCAAGATTCACAAATGCCCCCACAGTGCCAGATATACAAATGCTCCCACAGTGCCAGATACACAAATGCCCCCACAGTGCCAGACCGCTCACCGCTGCTGCAGCTCCGTCCGGCGGCGGCGTGTATCAGCTGTCGGGTCAGGGCAGGGAGGAGAGCGCGGCTATGTCTGGCGGCGGCGGGTAGGATCTCAAACCAGTCGCCGGTGTGTGAGCAAATCAGAGCTTGCGGACTGGCAGCAGTGGCTCCTGATTGGCTGCCGGTCCGTGAGCTCTGATTGGCTCATGAACCGGAGGCTGGTTTGAGATCCTACCCACCACTGCCGGACATAGTAGCTGCGCTCTCCACCCTGCCCTGACAGCTGAGACACGCCGCCGCTGGACTGAGCGGTGGTGTGTCTCGCAGACAAACAAGTGGGTGGGCCGGAACAAACAGCTTTGCGGGCCTTATACGAGCCACGGGCCGGAGGATCACCACCCCTGCTGTAGATAGTCTATAGTATAGGCTGTATCAAACATTTAATTCATATAAATAACATAAGTGGTCAGGAACAGGTAAAACTTCTAAAAAATATACACAAATAATATAGAAGACAGAACTGAGATTTCTAAGCACACATCTCACACCTTATGGTAAGTATCCTGTTTCTTCTTCCTGACAGCTTTCTTGTCTCTCTGGTCCAGTGTACTGATTGAGCACTCAGATCATAGGTGTTTCTATAATGGGTGCAGTGTGTGCGGTGCACATGGGACCCTAAGTCTGGGGGGGGGGGCACACTGCACACACTGCACCGATAGAGTATACTTACCCCTCCGTAGTCCCGGCATTGCAGTGCAGGAACAAATCACTTCGAAAATGGCCACCACAGCCATTTCCGAGTGATTTGCGCATGCGCACTAGAGATGTCCCCATGAACAAAGCGTAGGTGCCATGTTCCCAGAGACCTGCGCATGAGCAAGAGACTCTGGCTTTATGCCAGAGTCTACTAGCTGCCGGAGAGGAGGCGACCCGCAACGGAGGCTGAACGGGGTTCCCATACTCTCTTAAAACGCCCCTGGATCAGATCCACGCACACAGCAAACTTAGTAGGAGAAGCTACAATCACTGGGCATGTGCCGCAGCTCTGCTCTGTCCATCCTACTGCAGATAGTGGCAGCAGCTCTAGTAATCATATTATATAATATTGCTATTGTGGTCATAATTTAAGGCACTGGTTGGGAGGGGAAACCTGGGTTTGCCTATGAGGTACATCCTTACTTCCTCCATCCTTCTTCGGATGAGGGCAGAAGAGGAATCTCCAGTGATAGATCCTCTCCCTACATTTCCTCACTCTCAGAATGTCGCTAAATTCTCCAGGCCGGTGGCCAAACAGTGCTGTTATGCTAACTCAGAAATGGCTTACACTCATGCCCAGTACCTCCTCCTTCCAGCAGCACCACATAGTCAAACGGGGAAATCACCAGGCCTACAGTATGAGGACTTCTGTTCTGGAGAGAGAGAAAGGTACGGGACACTCCAGCTAGCAGCTCAGTGCAATAGGGAGAAGGGAATCCACATAAAATAGCAGGGGCCTGATAGCCAGTAAGTGTCAGTTACTACAGATCAGGCAGCAGCACAACATATGTGGCCACATACACTTACTTACTAGTACAATATAGCATGCCATGGATTTATCTATTTCTTCTATAATGTTAACTGGGGGCCAAAAATTCTCAAATGGTGCTAGAAGAATTGGGGCCGACCATGCTTGGCTGTCAAATCTGCACACTGTTCCCTCTGAAAGTGTTTAATCTAAATATTAAGATTGATGAATAAACATTTTCACATTGCATGCCTTCCCTAGCCTCTATAGAAGTGTTCCTAAATCAGCATAGTACTACAGAGTTATTGTTTTTAACTCTACTCCAAAGTCCCATAATCCTCCCCCAAATCCTCCAGTCAATCTTATTAATGTGCGATAATTATCTCACAATACAAGTTGGCACCCAGCCTGATCAGAGATAACATAAAACAACATCTAGGAACTAATTTGTTCTATATCAGGCATGATTAGGGGGAAAAGTGTTTTGAGGTGACAATGCCCTTAAGTGTTGAATGTAACAGCAGTGTGGAATAGTGCTCACACACAGAATGAGATTCAGCACAATGACACCGCACCTGTCTTCTGTAGCAAGGAGTCAAATCTCTAAGCTGATGCAGGTGCTTGGGAACATCCTAAGGAGAAAGCCGTCAGTTCGATGCACTTGCTCATTTGGAACCAATTATGCGTTGCAGTTGTATTACTTTTTAATGAGATTTATTGCACCGTATGGAGATTACTGGCCCAAGTGTAAATCATTTAATGGGACGGCAGCATGTGTGCGAATCTCTCGGGAGAGACAACATCTCTTTGCAGAAAGAGAATCCTGATAAAGAGGCATGCACCAATTCTCTGAGAGATAATGCTTTCTATACTGGAGTCCTCTAGTTATAAAAAGTAGGACACAAGACCAGCAACTGGACACTGGCCCTTTCATTTGAATATGATGCCATTACTTTGATAAAAAAAATAATCTGCAACAGTTCTGCAGCCTAAAGGTTTGCTCAAAAAGTACAAATTTTTCTGGAATTGTCAACTATGTTATTACTACTGTAGTTCCATTTGTAGAGTGTACGACAGGGTATTGCAAAATGAAGTATCTTTTTGTTTTTGTAAAGTCCTCTGCAAAAATTGGATCTACAAAAAAATGTCATATTCCATCTGACAGACTATACAACAGATTGCTGTAACCAGGAACGGACTGGGTCCAGAATTCGGCCCTGGCATCCTCCTGTGCGGCACGCTCGGTAGAGAGGCGCATGGGGGCGTGCTGTGAGTCACGGGGTCATGTACTCGCGGCACGCCACCATTTTTATTGATCTGCACAGTATGGGTGGGGGGCAGGGGTGTGTGGACACGGCGCATGGGGCATAGATTTATGGCACACACCCATTTTCAGGTGGCGGGGGCACAAACAGAGACGGGAGCTTTGCTGCGCATGGCCTTCATGGCTTCTCGGTGACCAGACCGGCCCACCTGCCCATCGGCCCTTCTGGCATTTTCCAGAATTGCCAAATGGACCGTCCGACCCTGGCTGTAACTAAAGGGAAAGGTCAAGACGTGACTTTGGCAAGGCTGGTAGGACATACTGAGACTAGCAGTTCCACCAGATCTGAGTAGAAGTTTGTTTGGGAAAAGTTACAGGGGCTGTCCCTTGTTTCACTGGGATCTTACCACATTTATGTGTGGCTCTGAGCACATAACAAATCATTCATGGTTTTTTAGTTCCAGGTAAAGCAGAATTATTCCTTTAACACAGATGTGTTGGGGTGGAGGGAGGGGGGCAGCAGCTAAGTGGTGTAATATTCCCGCAACAGCTGAAAAGCCACAGGTTCTTAAATATTGTCTTCATCTTTCTCTATCCAGCATGCTATTTCTCACAAAGGAAATTGGTCTGTTAACTCCAATATATAGGTTTGCTGTCTGCTGATTAAATGTGTATTTGACTTATGAGGAAATGAAAACAGGTAAATAAACTACACTGTAATAGATTTCCAAGACATCTCTAAATTGGCCATACCCTGCTCCTAGAGCAGCTGCAATTAAGTACTGAGTATGTGACCTGTTACACACCGTGCTAGTATGTCAAAATATTACTTGCAGAAGTGACACCACAGTAGTCCAAAATAACAGGAGACCTGCTCTCTCTGGGGTCACCCCACAGCTTTCCGCAATTTCATTTTTCATTAATTTTTCCCACTCTTGACCTAACACTTATAAATTACATATCATGAGATTGGAAATTACACTTCATCCCTTGCAGCAGTTACAAGGTCTGCGAGGGGTCTGCGAGGTGACAACATTGGTTACAGATTAGCTTCGCGTATGTGTAGATCTTTTACAGTATATGACCAAACATAATTTGTAGATCTTTACTGGAGTAGAAATGCAGACCGCAGCAAATCTTCTCCATCTGTTTGTCCTTGTCAGCAAAGTTATGACCAGCTCCTCAACAACTGCCAGCCTGTTTCATCTCTATGCTAATTGTTCCCAAATTCCCTCCCCCCTCCCCCCCCCCCCCCCCCCCCCTCACCTGGCCTGTCACCCATTTCTCAGCCTATTTAGAAGACCGTTTTCCATCCATAGCCGATTAATAAGAATGCTTAACACCAAAGATTGTTTATCAAGCCACATCAGGGGCACGTCCACTACAGAAAAACAGCATGCTATTTGTAACGTACGCCAGCAAGGGGAAAAGCTGCATTTGCCTTGGGTATGGGATGAATATGTATTTGTGTGTTACATAGTCAGCTACATTTTGCTACAGTCCATGCTTAACCCATGTCCCTGTGAGTGCCTGGTTGGATGCAGTAAAGGTAGTTGCTATAGCAACATTTGGTGGACTCTATCAGGTTGAATACTGATACACTTTGCACCATAGTTTTGTTACAATACTCTGGAGAAGAAATCCATTTCTTATTTTATTATTCTTGTGAAACATGTTTCTGATCAATTGTATTCTGTATGTTTTATTGCACGGCTATTTTTTTTTTAAATGTTAAATGTAATAGCAGCCTCTGTAGTCCAATATACAACCATTATGACTGAATTTGTAATTTTATTTGATAGAAAGCATTATCCTAATATGATGTGTGGGGTTATCTTTTGATTCTGCATGCAGACCTTTTAGACAGTGAGAAAACATTTTATTTTAAAAAACAAACACCAAAGACACGCATGAGCACAATAACGCACAAATACACCTGTTTTTTTTCAAGAAAGTATAATTCAGGTTCATTTTATACAGTATGTTGAACATTATGCGCCTGATTTTTATGCATACGCCTTTTTATGCATCTTTTTAACCCCATAAAATACACATTTCTATACCACACATGCACAAAAATAACTTGTGCTTCTGCTCATATGAAGGTTCTGTTACATCTTGCACTTAAAACCCCTTATACCAGCCATGTTAAACATGCAGGATACAAATGGCCTGCTTTGTAATGCAGCTTAAGGTATCATCACTTATCTGGGATTCCCCTGGAAAGTACCATCACAAGATCTGGGTTGGTCTCCAGAAATCACATAATACCCCTTTTCCACTAGCTGTTTTTACCCGTGTTTTTGCACGGGGGCGCGCATCGACACGGGTTTTTAGTAGGTGGAAACGGGTCAACACGGGTTGAGTGACCCGGGAATCCAACTCTGCTATTTACCTGGGTAGAACACGGTAATGACACGGATAAAAGTGCAGTGGAAACGGTCATTACACGTGTTTTCAGACCCGAGTAACGCTCTGAGACGCTGATTGGTGCTTCTGGGGCACTGGAAGATGATGTCATCCCTGGGAGACACGCTGGGCACATGCAGGCACCGCAGCAGCAAACAAACGCGGATGCACATCTATTTCAGCAGCTACAACACTACGCTGGGCACATGCAGGCATTGAGGCAGCTTGCAAACAAAACACTCTGAAGTCATGCTGGGTACATACAGATATTTTTATTGCAGCAGCTTTTATTGCAAACAGTCTGCGACTCCATGCTAGACACAGCTACTGCACCGGCGTCCATTGCTGCAATGCTGTGAGCAGGCCCCACCCCTCCCTTTTGGTCCTTTTGATGACATCATCTTGATGAGACAGTAAAAAGTCCATTTGTAATGACAGCAATAGGCTTTTACAGAGCTTACCCGGGTTAGGTGGAAACAGATCAGACACGGGAATAACCCGTGTCGAAGTGTAGTGGAAACGGGGGAGCCGACACGGGTTGTAGCCGTGTAAAACATCCCGGATCGGACACGATACGTAGATGGAAAAGGGGTATTAGTCTCAGCAGCTGCAGTCTGTTGGTGATGTTGGTGAGTTGAGATGTTAGAGCAAGGACAACATCGGCTAACGCACTTGATACATTTTTACTTCAAAGCTGATTGGTTGCCATGGGCAACTTAACCACCGGCAACCTTCTCCACTCTTTCCACAGCATCACACATCTCCCCCTGAGTGTTGTGCTGGCCTGAGTCAGCTGCTGGTTGCAAAGTAGTGCAGAGATGTTGGAGTGTTAGGACCAGGCCCTGTGCTGCTGGCATAGTAGAGAGGGCTCCTGATGTGCTGTAATAAAGGGATGGGCCCTGGTGGCACATGAGGAGGGGGATTTGCCATATAAGGTGCATGATAAAGCCTCTGATGCTATATACAAAAAAAAAAAAAAAAAACACATGAGGGGGGTCTGGCATATAGTGGAGTATAAGGGGGACTCTGATGCCACATAAAGGGAAATGAGGGGGCTCTGGTCTGACATACATGGGATTGAGGGGGCTCTGTGGAATATACAGGTGTGTGCAGTGGTGCTGGCCTGGCATATAAAAGTGCACAAGGGGATTTTTTATTAGAGTTGTAAGAAAATGTCTTGAAATCTAACAAAATGGCTGTAACAGTCATGCCTCTTTGTCACGCCCCCTGTTCGGGAATCAGGCCCCTTCATCTTTTCATGGTACCTAATGTGTACAAGGGAGGACTTTAGTTTGACCTGACTGTATTTCGAACTATAGGCACATTGGAGACGGAAGGGGTGTGCTCATGTAATTAAGACAGAGGAAGATCTTGAAACAGGAGCATATGTGCCTGTTACGACATATAGTGCACACTGGTGAAGATGATGATGATAGGCTGATTGCATCTGAAGCATTATTTTATGTAAATCATGGTTATTTTTAATATCATACAGTGTTAACAATGTTACCACTAAACAGATAGTATATACCACGCTGGAACCTGCTGAGTTACTGAAAGCATCATGATGGTAAAAATGTTCCCAAGTCTACAGATAAGGCTCTATGGGGCTGATTCTAAGTTGCAGACAGAAGCGCCGCAGCAACATCTATTGACGGCCATCCGTCTGCAAGATTATGCAAATGCTGCTACAAATGCCTTCCCTTTTATACATCCTGCTGCTTAATATGCAAGGACTGAAAAGGCCAATTTTAGCACCCATGTTCACTGTAATAATGATTGGTGCTTCCTTAAAGTCACCATCTGTCACATCATCGAAACTTGCACCAGCGCTGAAGCAGGTACAATTTCTCCCTCTGACCATGGCCTCCGATGCTTGCAGGTGAGCGGGTGTGAACACAGTCGCTTTCACTAATATGACTGCTGAACAAACCATTTCTGCATGCACTACTAACCACCTCCCAGTCACTGCCCAGGAACGCTCATCCTTTTCCCACCACATTTCCGATACAGTCTGACCCAAACGCAACAGCACCTTTGTGGGTACATTAGTGAAACTCATGCGCTGTAGGCAGGGGCATAGGGAGGGTGGCTCCAGTGGAGCTCAAGCTGCAGCCACCTAAAATGTTGCAAGGCATGCCACAGCCGCCCACAGTTCGCAGCTCACAGCTGTTAAATCAGCAACAGTCAGAGCTGCTTCCTCCCTCTGTGCTCCCAAGTCCCGAGTTGTGTGTGTGAGGCTGGCCAGGCTGGCACGGTGGGCTCAAATGCCGGCATAATAAACCTGCACCTCATGGTAACCCGGCTCCTCCTCTGTGCTGGGCAACGTCACGCAATGTGACATTAAACAAGCGCCGCCAGACCAACGCACCAGGAGCAGCCGCCAAGCTCACTCTCACCTTCATGAAGGCAGTGACATGGCTGCTGCTTATTTGGGAGAACCTGCCGGCGGCTGCTGGTGGAACTATTCAGGGAAGGGGAGTCTTGAGTGCTTCTGAAAAATGTATGCTCCTACTGCTGTGTGTGCACTACCACCCACCGAAGACTTTAATAATGATATTGTATGATGTGTGATATGTGTGTAATGTAACGTAATGTAACATCTATCTATCTATCTATCTATCGATCGATCTATCTATCTATCTATCTATCTATATCTATATATATATATATATATATATATATATATACAGGTTGAGTATCCTTTATACAAAATTAAAAATCCCACATTTTTTGGGTCCCCTACTGAGATAATGACATATATATTATACAGTATTTTATGTGTATATATAGCTATATTATATAGATATATAATATAATATACATATATACAGTATGTGTCATTATCTCAGTAGGGGAACAAAAAATTTGATTTTGAATTTTGGATAAGGGATACTCAACCTGTATACACATTCACACACACGAACATGTATTTGTGCATATATCACTACTTGCCCGTGACTGCAGCCAACTATGCCTACGATGCCAGCACAGTAAATTCTATATGGGAGGGAGGGAAGCAGAGTGTGGTGCTTGTTGTGTTTTGTGCACTGTTTATGGGGAACTTTATTTCTTATGTGTTAACTGACTCCCCTTCTTATTGAAAGCTGCCTCCGTCGGTCCTGCGACTCTGGACCCACACACCATAGGATGTACACACTATGGGACACATGCAACTTTTTAGCTGCTTAGACACATCACATTTGCATTGAAATTGGTCTAGCTTCCAACTCAGAATCAGGCTCTTTATACTGTATAGTAAGGATTTTTTTGGGGTATTTTAACTATGATATCGCTGTCATTCCTAACTAGCTATATGGCTAATGCCTTACTAATACATTTTTGTACATATTCCATGTGGGGATATCTGATGCCATGGATGTGGAGGTGAATTTAAGGGCTTTGTGTGGGAGGGCTTATGCTATTTAAGGGCAGGCTGAGGTGCATTAAGGGCTGAAACTATTTTAGATATTATACTCAATCTTACTCCCGGAAACAGTGTGACAGGACCTACATTTTTAAAATGGATGGTCCCTGGGACTCCCATCTCTCTCTCTCTCTCTCTCTCTCTCTCTCTCTCTCTCTCTCTCTCTCTCTCTCTCTCACACACACACACACACACACACACACACACACACACACACACACACACACACTCACTCTCACTTTCTACACAGATATATATACGCGTCCCGAGATGTCATGTGGTCACGGTGGGTGAAGCACAGCGTGCGCTCCACGTCTTTTTCTAAAGTGGATGCCACTTGGCGGTGGAATGCAAGCGTGCGTTCCA
This sequence comes from Pseudophryne corroboree, assembly GCF_028390025.1. Lineage (NCBI taxonomy): Eukaryota > Metazoa > Chordata > Amphibia > Anura > Myobatrachidae > Pseudophryne > Pseudophryne corroboree. The sequence goes on from NC_086445.1 coordinate 532,511,550, forward strand.
CCATCTCTTTATGCCCGGAAGTCGTTTGGCCAGTGTGGATGCCGCTTGGCGGTGGACCGCAGGCGTGCGTTCCACCGCCCGGATATGGCCGGAAGTTGTCCGCCAGCGGGTACCCCGTTTTAAAGGAATAAATAAAAAAAGAACTTTTTGGACCAACCTGATAGATAATATTTATATTGCATAGAAGTTTGGACCAATTACATGTGTAGGATTTAAATTTAGGCTGTTACACATTATATATTAGCACTAAGTATAAAATATTCACCCTTAATTATACAGGAAGTGAGGTCATAGTTAACTCACTATAAACAGGAGGGAGGGCAGATGGCTTTCATTCTTACTGTTTGGCACTGGAGAGATACGATCACTGCAGGTACCTTGAATATATGTAAGTACCTATTATTAACTGGGAATTCTTGAACTTGGTCCTCACTGTAGGAAATGTTTATTTGTTTATTTGTAAATTTATTGGTATAGATATAATACTAATGAATAATAAAAGTATAGGATGAGAAGTACTACCGATAAAGTAATGTTTGTATTTAGGTGCTTCCTGATCCCTTGTGAAGTGTTTGATCAGAGGTTCCAAAATGTATCCTGGTTTTTGTAGAAATTACAATATTGGGGTATGTATAAGGACAAAAAAAATCATCACTTTATTACTGTTTTGATTATGTAGTATCATGTCATGATGGTAAATTTTGATATCTAGATCACGAGATTCATGACATTCTCCAGATCAGTAAAAGTGACCAACCCTGTGATTAGGTATGCACTGGATATTATTCATCTTCTAAGAGGATAGGTTAATATTTTACCCAAGAGAGTCTATATATGTTTCTATCCTTTATAGGTAAACCTTCATTCTGCTCTATTTTTGAATCTATTGTGGAGGGAATTACATACATCCACTCTAATATATATTGGGGTATGTATCTGAGTAATTTATAATCCCTCTATTTCTCAATAACAGACTAAGGATATGTTTATGAGACCCGTTTATTTTTTTTTTAAAGATTTTACCCCTGAGGAAGTCCGATTGAGGGATGAAACGCGTAGGATTTAAGGTGACTAGGATACCTTGATTACATTCGGGAGCCCCTAGCACTGAGCTCACATCCTAGGGTGGTTGTTGGCACTTTATTACATCTGCCCTAATGTACATTTGGATCCTGGAAACACCTGAGTAATAATGTGAAATTGATCTGGCATTGTATTTTAATATTGGATGTTTTAACATCAATACATTTTTATTAATCTAAAGCCTTTGGCCAATTGTTTCGGTGACTACATCCTTGGTGAGAGGGTATCGTTACAGGAGGATTTTCTTTTGGCTGAACCTAAATCAGAACTATATCTTCATCCCAAGTTGGATATTGAATCAAGTCCGATAAGAACACATCGTTGGGACATTTACCATACAAATTGTATATGGACCTTTTCTGGACAATTTTATGTTTATAGCGCCCTCTGGGTCCATTTTTTGTCTACAAATCTATTGTTCCCGCTAACAGGGGTTCTACCGTGAGGTGCTGCTTTTTCAAAAAGCGCGTGATAAAGGTCTTTTTTGTTGTAATATATATATATATACCCTTTGTACACACTCTGTCCAGCCCCATCTCCCTCTGTCCACTGTACGTCCCCTCTCTACTGCTCTTTCCAACCACACCCTGATCTAATATATATGATCTCTATTATTTTTTTAACTTATATGTTTATATAGGAAGATTCGACATTCATTACATCACCAAGTGACCGTAACCCATGGTCATCTATTACACTACTGATATAAGTGAAGAGGGGAGGGGGATTGAGGTTTTTCAAGGTATTCTCTAGCCACACTTCATAGCACAGGCCACACACCCATATAGCTAGTCACGGCTCAGTATGATTTGCCGGCGCACGGGTTGCCGGTGGTCAGAATACTGACACTGGCATCCCAATAGTTGATAGGGGGGAGGTAAGAGTTTCCCTCCTCTCCCCTACCTATTACCCCTTCCTTCCCGCAGCCTAAGCCTAACCACATCCTTAGTGCCTGACCCTAACCACCCTCTGGAGGAACCTAACCCTAGCCCCGCCTTCCTGCAGCCTAACCCTATGCCCACCTCCACAGCCTAACTGTAACTCTCATCGGGTGGCGCCTAAACCCCTAGTTCCCTGGCCATAACCCTAACCCATCCACTATATTAGGTATATTCACGTTCCGGATGCTGGCTGTTGGGATTTCGGTGTCGGTCTCCTGACCCTGTCAGCATCTTGACCGCATCCCCTAGTCATAACCCCATGGCAGTGGTCACATACCTTGCAGCGGCACACAATAGGCCCTTCAGAAATGTCAGCTCCAGGCCCATGTTGACCTTAATCTGGCAGTGACGCACACACACAGTCAGTAGTGCCAAGAGAGGGGGGGGAGAGGGTACAAATTACCCGGGCCCAGGTCTGATGGTGGAGCCCAGTGGGGGCCTGGGCCCCCTCCTTGTTACCTGACAGCAGCAGCTGCACCTCTTCTCCTCAGCCCAGCACACGCTGCTGTGTGATGGGCTGCAGTGCGGCCATGGAGGTGCTTAAAATACCATTTTATTTTTCTGTTTTTTTTCTCCTAAGGGTGCATGACCACGCCTCCTATGATTAGGCCACACCCCTGAAAAGTACCTGGGCCCAGCCAGGCTCTCTACTGCCCTGCACACAGTCATCAAAGGCAGCACACCAGTAGCTAAATTTCACATTACCCAGTGCCCTCGGTCACGACCCAACATACAATGCAATGAAGGCGGCACTCCGGATTGAAGACGCAGACAGATCTCATTAATGTTTCAAGACTTTAATGTCTCGTCATCAAGATAAAGGGGGTGATTCAGACCTGATCGTTGCTGTGCATTTTCGTACAACGGGCGATCAGGTAGTAACTGGTCATGCGTATACACCGCAATGCGCACGTTCATCGGACAGCAACAAAGGGCATCGCCGGTCAGCGACGGGGTGGTGCAAAAAATCTGATCGCATGGGCGTTCACAAGGTGATTGACAGGAGGAAGCCGTATGTGGGTGGCAACTGACCGATTATTGGGAGTGTCCAGTAAAACACAGGCATGTCCAAGCGTTTTCAGGGAGGGTGTCTGACGTCGGCTCCGGCCCCGATCAGCCTGTTCTCATCGCACTGTAGGAATAAGTCCTGGGCTGTGCAGAGACTGCACACAGTGGATTTTTGCAGCTCAGCGTACACATGCTATCGCACACTTGCACAGCGATTTACACTTCCCCTAGAGGCGGCGACTATCCGAACGCAGGACAGCAAAGTTTGCAGCCCAGCGATCAGGTCTGACTCACCCCCTAAGTATTGTATTTATGAATAATACAACAGAATGGACTCTGTCACCAATATAGGATTTTTTTTTCTATATTCTTTCTTCTCAAGTGTAACATGGGAGTGGGGCGACGAAACCAACCCATGCTCCGGGCACCATGGCACCTAGCTACACCTATGGCTGTAGGGGTTTTCAGAAATGTTTACACATGCACAGTTACAAATAATCACTAAATAAACTATATTTATTTATTAACAGTTCTTTATATAGTGCATACATATTCCGCAACGCTTTACAGAGAATTTATGGCTATTCACATCAGTCCCTGCCCCAGTGGAGCTTACAATCTATCAGTGATCGCAAAATCACGCTATAGCGCGTTTTTACCCCAGAATTGACAGTGTGGACCCGAAAATAAAAAAACACCAGGTCCTTCAGGACATGCTCTGGCCAGCAGCACTGTCCGTGTCCTGTGCTGTGCCACACACTGCCTATCGCATGTGGTGGTGATGTGCGCTCCTGCTGGCGCTCGGTGCCCTTTGTCATGGCGCTATATGAGTGCAGTGTCCATGCTGCCTGTGGAGTCCGGAAGTGAGTGCCGCACACGCCGGTCAGGAGCAGGCAGGCGCATGCTGCAGAGCACCCACTAACCGCCCCTCGTGCTGTGGCCCCCGGTGTTCAACCTCCCCCCTCCCCCAGTAAGCTTACAGTCTATACATGCGGTAGAGGATGTAGACACGTACGCTAGAGCTATAACCTACCAATATGTCTGAATTGTGGGAGGAAGCCAGAGAAGTTACCCACCGCCCCAATCTGCTTCATAGACTGTACTAGATAAATGACAGAGCTGATGGGCCGCTGTGGGCACAACGCCTCCACTCTCTCCCCATGGCATGATACATATCACAGGCACTAATCCTGCAGTCCCCCAATAACAGGCTGGAGACTGGATGGTTGTAAGAAGCAGCTGAGTGAGCCCAGTTCCACTCAGGATTTCTAGTGACTACAGGGTATGACCTCCCTCAGGGACTCTCAGGGGCACTCTGGAAAAGTGGGTGTGGCCTCTTGGAAAAGTGGGCGTGGCCTCGTAACTTCATATACTCAAACTATAAATAAATATATTTTCACACCCCCTCTACGCACACAGTTAGCAGCCTTACACATAACAGCCACAGTAGTGTTCCTTACACACAATGTCTCCAGTATAGTGCCAGCTACACATGACATGCCCCCAGCAGTGCCAGCTACACATGACATGCCCCCCAGCAGTGCCAGCTACACATGACATGCTCCCCAGCAGTGCCAGCTACACATGACATGCCCCCCAGCAGTGCCAGCTACACATGACATGCTCCCCAGCAGTGCCAGCTACACATGACATGCCCCCCAGCAGTGCCAGCTACACATGATAGTGTTCACTTTTTAGGGCAGGGTGCTGATCACAGGGAGGGCACATTTTTAAGGTAGGATGGCAAAATGATGTACATACTGCAATGCTTGGTGCTCCCCTACCTACATGTCAAAGCATGGACAGTGCGTGTCGAAGGCGCGCAGCAAAAATTTAGGGGCGTTGCTTCGTGGAGAAGGGGTGTGGCCACATAATAGTGGCAATTCGCATTACACCACACAGTAGTGCAGCTAATACACATTGCACCAGGTAGAACCTCCTATACACACTGCAACAGGCAGAGCACATTAGACACTTTGCGCCAGGCAGAGCACTGAGACACATTGCCTAGCCACAGACGCCTAGCGGGAACACTACATGATATGCTCACCAGCCGTGCCAGCTACACATGACATGCCCCCCAGCAGTGCCAGATACATAAATGCCCCCACAGTGCAGATATGCCCCCACAGTGCCAGATACATAAATGCCCCCACAGTGCCAGATACATAAATGCCCCCACAGTGCCAGATACATAAATGCCCCCACAGTGCCAGATACATAAATGCCCCCACAGTGCCAGATACATACCGTATTTTTCGGACCATAAGACGCACTTTTTCTCCCCAAAAATGTGGGGGGGAAAGTATGTGCGTCTTATGGAGCGAATAAGACGTTTGCGGGTAGCGGCGGCCGGCGGGTAGCGGCGGGTCCTGGATGCTGCTGCGGCCACATCTCAGCAGCAGAGCCGGCATCATGTAAACTCCCCCGCTCCCCCCCACCTCCTCAGGAGACGCTGGGAACCACTGGTACTGTCGGGTAGCGGCGGCTGGCGGGTAGCGGCGGGTCCTGGATGCTGCTGCTGCTGCGCCGTCATCAGCAGAGCGGCCACATCTCAGCAGCAGAGCAGGTGTCATTTGACTCCCCCGCTCCCCCCCACCTCCTCCCTCCTCAGGAGACGCAGGGAACCACTGGTACTGTCAGTGTGTGTGTGTGTGTGTGTATGCTGGCTCTGATGTGTGTGTGTGTCTGTGTATGCTGGCTCTGACAGAAGGCTGCACTGTATTCTTGAGTCTGAGAAATCACAGAAATATCTCTTAGAGGTCAGAATATTTTTTTTCCAGTTTTCCTACTCTAAAAACTAGGTGCGTCTTATGGTCAGGCGCGTGTAAATGCCCCCACAGTGCAGATATGCCCCCACAGTGCCAGATACATTAATGCCCTCACAGTGCAGATATGCCCCCACAGTGCCGGATACATAAATGCCCCCACAGTGCAGATATGCCCCCACAGTGCCAGATACATTAATGCCCTCACAGTGCAGATATACCCCCACAGCGCCAGATACATAAATGCCCCCACAGTGCAGATATGCCCCCACAGTGCCAGATACATAAACGCCCCCACAGTGCCAGATACATAAACGCCCCCACAGTGCCAGATACATAAATGCCCCCACAGTGCCAGATACATAAATGCCCCCACAGTGCAGATATGCCCCCACAGTGCCAGATACAATAATGCCCTCACAGTGCAGATATGCCCCCACAGTGCCAGATACATAAATGCCCCCACAGTGCAGATATGCCCCCACAGTGCCAGATACATTAATGCCCTCACAGTGCAGATATACACCCATAGCGCCAGATACATAAATGCCCCCACAGTGCAGATATGCCCCCACAGTGCCAGATACATAAACGCCCCCACAGTGCCAGATACATAAACGCCCCCACAGTGCCAGATACATAAATGCCCCCACAGTGCCAGATACATAAATGAACCCACAGTACAGATATGCCCCCACAGTGCCAGATACATTAATGCCCTCACAGTGCAGCTATACCCCCACAGCGCCAGATACATAAATGCCCCCACAGTGCAGATATGCCCCCACAGTGCCAGATACATAAATGCCCCCACAGTGCCAGATACATAAATACCCCCACAGTGCCAGATACATAAATGCCCCCACAGTGCCAGATACATAAATGCCCCCACAGTGCAGATATGCCCCCACAGTGCCAGATACATTAATGCCCTCACAGTGCAGATATGCCCCCACAGTGCCAGATACATAAATGCCCCCACAGTGCAGATATGCCCCCACAGTGCCAGATACATTAATGCCCTTACAGTGCAGATATGCCCCCACAGTGCCAGATACATAAATGCCCCCACAGTGCAGATATGCCCCCACAGTGCCAGATACATTAATGCCCTCACAGTGCAGATATACACCCATAGCGCCAGATACATAAATGCCCCCACAGTGCAGATATGCCCCCACAGTGCCAGATACATAAACGCCCCCACAGTGCCAGATACATAAACGCCCCCACAGTGCCAGATACATAAATGCCCCCACAGTGCCAGATACATAAATGAACCCACAGTACAGATATGCCCCCACAGTGCCAGATACATTAATGCCCTCACAGTGCAGCTATACCCCCACAGCGCCAGATACATAAATGCCCCCACAGTGCAGATATGCCCCCACAGTGCCAGATACATAAATGCCCCCACAGTGCCAGATACATAAATACCCCCACAGTGCCAGATACATAAATGCCCCCACAGTGCCAGATACATAAATGCCCCCACAGTGCAGATATGCCCCCACAGTGCCAGATACATTAATGCCCTCACAGTGCAGATATGCCCCCACAGTGCCAGATACATAAATGCCCCACAGTGCAGATATGCCCCCACAGTGCCAGATACATTAATGCCCTCACAGTGCAGATATACCCCCACAGCGCCAGATACATAAATGCCCCCACAGTGCAGATATGCCCCCACAGTGCCAGATACATAAACGCCCCCACAGTGCCAGATACATAAACGCCTCCACAGTGCCAGATACATAAATGCCCCCACAGTGCCAGATACATAAATGAACCCACAGTACAGATATGCCCCCACAGTGCCAGATACATTAATGTCCTCACAGTGCAGATATACCCCCACAGCGCCAGATACATAAATGCCCCCACAGTGCAGATATGCCCCCACAGTGCCAGATACATAAACGCCCCCACAGTGCCAGATACATAAACGCCCCCACAGTGCCAGATACATAAATGCCCCCACAGTGCCAGATACATAAATGAACCCACAGTACAGATATGCCCCCACAGTGCCAGATACATTAATGCCCTCACAGTGCAGATATACCCCCACAGCGCCAGAAACATAAATGCCCCCACAGTGCAGATATGCCCCCCACAGTGCCAGATACATAAATGCCCCCACAGTGCCAGATACATAAATGCCCCACAGTGCCAGATACATAAATGCCCCCACAGTGCAGATATGCCCCCACAGTGCCAGATACATTAATGCCCTCACAGTGCAGATATACCCCCACAGCGCCAGATACATAAATGCCCCCACAGTGCAGATATGCCCCCACAGTGCCAGATACATTTATGCCCCCACAGTGCAGATATACCCCCACAGCGCCAGATACATAAATGCCCCCACAGTGCAGATATGCCCCCACAGTGCAGATATGCCCCCACAGTGCCAGATACATTAATGCCCCCACAGTGCAGATATACCCCCACAGTGCCAGATACATAAATGCCCCCACAGTTCCAGATACATAAATGCCCCCAGTGTCAATATGCCCCCACAGTGCCAGATACATAAAATGCCCCCACAGTGCAGATATGCCCCCACAGTGCCAGATACATAAATGCCCCCACAGTGCAGATATGCCCCCACAGTGCCAGATACATAAATGCCCCCACAGTGCAGATATGCCCCCACAGTGCCAGATACATTAATGCCCTCACAGTGCAGATATACCCCCCACAGTGCCAGATACATAAATGCCCCCACAATGCCAGATACATAAATGCCCCCACAGTGCCTGATACATAAATGCCCCCACAGTGCCAGATATATAAATGCCCCCACAGTGCCAGATATGCCCCCACAGTGCCAGATTCATAAACGCCCCCACAGTGAAAGATATACCCCCACAGTGCAGACATGCCCCCACATTTCCAGATACATAATTGCCCCACAGTGAAAGATATGCCCCCACAGTGCCCCCACACAGAGCCCGATCCATATACTGCTTCACGATACCTGCGGTGGTGGCGGGAGGGGGAGTGCTGCTGAGGACGCGGGCGGCTGTTCTAAAACTCGTGTGCGCGGCTGCCCGGCGCCGGCGTCTAGCATCAGACGCCGGCGCCGCACAGCCGCATACAGGGAGCACTGCAGGCTGGCTCCAGGCACAAAGATGGCGGCGCCAGCACGCGGCGCCCATTAAGGGTGGCGCCCCGCGCGGCCGCGCTAGTCGAACGTGCCTGGAGCCGGCCCTGCCCGTGACTGACACCAGGGTAAGTGCCAGGACTCCAGGTCCCCTCTCTTCTACCCTATTCCCTAACCCTCCTTTCCCGCAGCCTAATCCTAACCTCCCTGCGGCAGTTCCTAAACCTTACCCTCCTCGTGGGTGCCTAACCCTGACCCCCCCCCCCCTCTCCGCAGCCTAATCCTAACCTCCTCCTTCCCCGCAGCCTAATCCTAACCTCCCAGGGGGTCGATTAAAGTAACCCCCCCCAAGCACGAAAAACTTAGCGATGTAGGTATACTTAAATAGTTCGGGATTCAGACGTCGGTGTTCCAACCTTTTTGGGATTCCGGCATCGGCATTGAGACAGCTGTCGGGATTCAGACAACTGGTAAAGTAAACGCATCCGGGCTGGAGAAGCACTGAACTATAGGATTTACGTTCACATAATTAATTGTTAATTGTGACGTTTGCCACTGCACATTTTCCATTATTGCCCTGGAGCAATGTGTATAATGTGCTCTGCCTGGTACAAAGTGCAAAACGTGCTCTGCCTGGTGCAAAGTGTATAACGTACTCTGCCTGGTGCAAAGTGTATAATGTGGTCTGCCTGGCGCAATGTGTATAACGTGCTTTGCCTGGTGCAATGTATGTAACGTGCTCTACCTGGTGCAATGTGTATAACGTGCTCTGCCTGGTGCAATGTGTATAACGTGCTCTGTGGCGCAAAGTGTATAACATGCTCTACCTGGCGCAATGTGTATAACGTGCTCTACCTGGCGCAAAGTGTGTGTTTAACATGCTCTGTCTGGTGCAAAGTGTATAACATGCTCTACCTGGCGCAAAGTGTATAATGTGCTCTGCCTGGCGCAATGTGTATAAAGTGCTCTGCCTGGTGCAATGTGTGTAACGTGCTCTGCCTGGCGCAAAGTGTATAATGTGCTCTTGCTGGTGCAATGTGTATAATGTGCTCTGTGGCGCAAAGTGTATAACGTGCTCTGCCTGGTACAAAGTGCAAAACGTGCTCTGCCTGGTGCAAAGTGTATAACGTACTCTGCCTGGTGCAATGTATATAACGTGCTCTGCCTGGTGCAAAGTGTATAATGTGCTCTGCCTGGCGCAATGTGTATAAAGTGCTTTGCCTGGTGCAATGTATGTAACGTGCTCTACCTGGCACAAAGTGTATAACGTGCTCTGCCTGGTGCAATGTGTATAATGTGCTCTGTGGCGCAAAGTGCATAACGTGCTCTACCTGGCGCAAAGTGTATAACGTGCTCTACCTGGCACAAAGTGTATAACGTGCTCTACCTGGCGCAAAGTGTGTGTTTAACGTGCTCTGTCTGGTGCAAAGTGTATAACATGCTCTACCTGGCGCAAAGTGTATAATGTGCTCTGCCTGGCGCAATATGTATAAAGTGCTCTGCCTGGTGCAATGTGTGTAACGTGCTCTACCTGGTGCAATGTGTATAACGCGCTCTACCTGGTGCAATGTGTATAACGTGCTGTGCCTGGTGCAATGTGTATAACGTGCTCTGTGGCGCAAAGTGTATAACATGCTCTACCTGGCGCAATGTGTATAACGTGCTCTACCTGGCGCAAAGTGTGTGTTTAACGTGCTCTGTCTGGTGCAAAGTGTATAACATGCTCTACCTGGCACAAAGTGTATAATGTGCTCTGCCTGGCGCAATGTGTATAAAGTGCTCTGCCTGGTGCAATGTGTGTGACGTGCTCTGCCTGGCGCAAAGTGTATAATGTGCTCTTGCTGGTGCAATGTGTATAATGTGCTCTGTGGCGCAAAGTGTATAACGTGCTCTGCCTGGTACAAAGTGCAAAACGTGCTCTGCCTGGTGCAAAGTGTATAACGTACTCTGCCTGGTGCAATGTATATAACGTGCTCTGCCTGGTGCAAAGTGTATAATGTGCTCTGCCTGGCACAATGTGTATAAAGTGCTTTGCCTGGTGCAATGTATGTAACGTGCTCTACCTGGCACAAAGTGTATAACGTGCTCTGCCTGGTGCAATGTGTATAATGTGCTCTGTGGCGCAAAGTGCATAACGTGCTCTACCTGGCGCAAAGTGTATAACGTGCTCTACCTGGCACAAAGTGTATAACGTGCTCTACCTGGCGCAAAGTGTGTGTTTAACGTGCTCTGTCTGGTGCAAAGTGTATAACATGCTCTACCTGGCGCAAAGTGTATAATGTGCTCTGCCTGGCGCAATATGTATAAAGTGCTCTGCCTGGTGCAATGTGTGTAACGTGCTCTACCTGGCGCAAAGTGCATAACGTGCTCTGCCTGGTGCAATGTGTATAATGTGCTCTGTGGCGCAAAGTGTATAACGTGCTCTGCCTGGTGCAATGTGTGTAACGTGCTCTACCTGGCGCAAAGTGTATAACGTACTCTGCCTGGTGCAATGTGTATAATGTGCTCTGTGGCGCAAAGTGTATAACAAGCTCTACCTGGCGCAAAGTGTATAACGTGTTCTAAATGGCGCAAAGTGTATAATGTGCTCTACCTGGCGCAAAGTGTGTGTATATCGTGCTCTGCCTGGCGCAAAGTGTATAACGTGCTCTACCTGGCGCAAAGTGTATAGCGTGCTCTACCTGGCACAAAGTGTATAATACCTCTACCTGGCGCAGTGTGTATAGGAGGTTCTACCTAGTGCAACGTGTATAACGTGCTTTACCTGGCGCAAAGTGTATAAGATACTCTACCTGGCGCAGTGTGTATAGGATGTTCTGCCTGGTGCACTGTGTATAAGCGGCACTACTGTGTGGTTTAATGTGAATTGGCACGATTATGTGGCCACGCCCCTTCCCCACGAAGCTACGGCCCTAAATTTTTGCTGCGCGCCTCAGACGCGTACTGTCCCTGATTTGTATTACGAGATGGGGAGCTCGCATCCACTTTCTGCCGAAGGGCGCCAAAATGTTTAGTTACAGCTCTGGTGCAGTGTCCTATATGCTACACAGCCCAGCAGCATTCTCCCCCCCCCCCCTTCCTCCCACCTGCAACACTTTTGTAGTGTCCAAATCATTAGTAAGATTAATAAGAACCTTCATTCTTATGACACCCAGAAAAGGACAGGTACGATCCCAATTTTTAAAAGTGTGGGCTTTTTTTTGGGCGCAATCACTGAATCTATATTCCTTACCACATGTACACACACACACACACACACACACACACACACACACACACACACACACACACACACACACACACACACATTCGTGTTAGGTTAATTGGCTAGCCACTAAATGAGCCCTATCAGTATATTATTGGTTTGTCAGAGCGAACCGGAGTAGCCAGAGGAAACCCACGCAGGCACGGGGAGAATATACAAACTCCACAAAGTTAGGGCCATGGTGGAAATCAAATCCATGACCTCAGTGCTGTGTGGCGGTAATGCTGGCCAGATATACGAATATCAGCAGTCTGTGGATTGTGTGCAACTCTGGTTTGTTTTCTGCCACTGGAAATTGGTAAAGGATAATTCAAGTTTTCAAAAACTTTTGCACAGCACTTCCCAACACGCTGTTCCACTCTAGCTTGGGCACCTCCAATGGAACCCACTTCTGCTAAGCTTTGGGACTTGCAAAGGAGAATTCCATTCTTTGTGTAGGCCTCTTCATATTTTCTATACAGCTACAGTATTCCAGCATGGTTATTGTTATTATAGCTGCTGGACCTACATATGTCATAATGTAAGTAAAACATAGGAATACCAGCACGCAATCGCGTCATTCTGCGAAACCCCGCCCCCCAAGCTGGGCTCTCGGGAGGAGGGAGAAGGGGGAGCCAAGCCGGCCGGCGGCGGCGCCGCGCAGACGAGGGAGAGGCGGCTGAAGAGCGGGAAGAACCGCTTGAAATGTAAGTCAGCCCCTCTCCCTCTCTCTCTCCCTCCCTCCCCCCCACCACCACCTGCCTTAATGTGTAAAATAGGGACACCTGTCTGCCGGAATGTGTAAAATGGGGACACTTGCCTGCCGGAATGTGTAAAATGGGGACGCAGTCTGCCGTAATGTGTAAAATGGGGGCACGTGCCTGCCGCAATGTGTAAAATGGGGACACCTTCCTGCCGCAATGTGTAAAATGGGGACACTTTCCTGCCGCAATGTGTAAAATAGGGGCATGTGCCTGCCACAATGTGTAAAATGGGGGCACGTGCCTGCCGCAATGTGTAAAATGGGGACACTTTCCTGCCACAATGTGTAAAATGGGGACACTTTCCTGCCACAATGTGTAAAATGGGGGCACGTGCCTGCCGCAATGTGTAAAATGGGGACACTTTCCTGCCGCAATGTGTAAAATAGGGGCATGTGCCTGCCACAATGTGTAAAATGGGGGCACGTGCCTGCCGCAATGTGTAAAATGGGGACACTTTCCTGCCACAATGTGTAAAATGGGGGCACGTGCCTGCCGCAATGTGTAAAATGGGGACACTTTCCTGCCACAATGTGTAAAATGGGGACACTTGCCTGCCGTGCTGTGTAAAATGGGGTCGCGTGCCTGCTGTAATGTGTAAAATTAGGCCTTTTTTTTAAATCCTGTGGCCGTGATGATGAGGCCACACCCATTTTAATGAGGCCACGCCCCCTTGCCATGCTTTCACTCTTTATATCTATGGGGGGGGGGCATTTTTTTTATGTGAATGGGGGGTGGGGGGCGCATTTTTAAATCTCGCACTGGGAGCCAAATTGGCTAGAAACGGCCCTGAATACCAGGAATGAAGCCAGCACTGGGGGGTGGAATCTTGGTGGAGGTTGGGGTGTTCCATTCCCCAGGAATTCCTAAGCTTGAGTCATTTGATTTGCGACTGTATCTGGGCCCGTCAGCCAGCATTACATATGTATTCCCTGGGGCATTTATGGCAACAGGGCAGATGGGACTACAGCTTCAGGCCTTCAAATAAAAATAGGTCCATCATCATGACCATAAGATGATGATCAGGCCATCAAGCTGGCCTCAGGGTTGTCAATAAATCCTAAATATTAAAATAGTAATTCTGATATCCTCACAAAAGATGCATTTTTTTACTTTGACATATTCAGAAAGACATTGGGGCTGTATAGCTGTAGTAAAACTACAAGTCCCAGCATTACCTTTCACGCAGTTTTGCTATTAGGGAATGCTAAAACTGTGAAAGGGGGAAGTACAGGCCAACATGGCACTGGCTACAGCTCCTCCGCAACTCAGCAGTTTGATCATCATCAACTCATACGGCCGTTAATCCGGCGCTGCCTTATTTATCTTAAAAGTAAAATAATTTCCCCGTAAAAAAATAGGTATGACCGCTTGTCACATATAGTGTCAGATTTCTATATCATAATTACAAGACTCTTACTGTACCTACAGGTAATTTTGAGAACTTAAACACAATTTGATGTGTGCGACTGATGTGGTTGTACAAACAATATAAATCTATTGAACATACCATATGCCATTGCCCACCCATATTCCCAATAATGGTATATTATTATTTTATTCATATCAAACTATCTCGTATGCTGAACCTTCACGCCATTAATATCCCTGCAGGGTAAAAAACTAGCATAACAATGTGCTTCCACATATCACACATCACAGTGTGTTAGACAGGCAGGAGAGCTGCATAGAAACATGGGTCTACAGAAACACTAATCTGTTACTATGCAGGCTAGGAGCTGGGAGATCAGCACGGTGCAGTGTCTGTATGCAATTTAATCAAGGCTGGATCAACAGCTAAATAAGTATGAACAAATAAAAATAGTTTTCGTTATATAAGGAGGCATACATAAAGTAGATGGGAGATAAACAATACTGGGTTTTCACCGGAAACAACGTTAAAGACTAAAGGCCCCATACATCTGACTGGCATTTCCCTGATTCCTTGACCTGATCATAACCACCGATCGGAACCTCCGACTGGCGGCCATTGATGATTGGCAATACGAATATTCCCGATTCCCCAATACAGTGTTTGGGGATCAGGAAATTGTGACAAATCATCGCTAATGTATGGGGGCCTTTACACTTGTTACAATAAAGTTACACTACGGAAGGGGATGACTTGCCTCAGTTTATCCAACCAGACAACAACTGCCTTGCAATGGAGTGACTTCATTCTCTTGTATAAGTAGCTGCCCTCTCCCTGTGGCAACCCATAGAAGCACATTAAGGCTGCCATGAATAACTTGCGCATACGCCCCCGCACCCCTTTCTCCTCATCAGCTTCTATGGACTGCATATGCTGCAATCTTAGAAACACATTACCAGTACCCACTGGCAGAAAGGCTTTCTATTGGAAGCCCTATTTGCCTATCACAGTTCTGCATGTGATTAGCAGATTGTGCTTCGATAAGAAGCCACTGCATTCACTCTAGGCTCACTGGTGGCGGTGGATTTTTACTGGGGGGGGGTAGGTAAAATCCGCCCATTGCGGAACACAGCATGGCGATTTAGGTATTTATGGGTCAAATGTATTAAGCCCGAAGAAGGGATAAAAAAGTGATAAAGCAGTGATAAGTGCAAGGTGACAACGCACCAGCCAGTCAGCTCCTGTCATTTTTCAAATCCTTAATGTTTAGCTGGAGTGTTTATCACCTTGCACTTATCACTGGTTTATCACTTCTTTATCCCTTCTCCAGGGTAATACATCTGCCCCAAAGTTTTCTGTTTCCTCCCGTTCTTTATCCAGCCTTAAGGGGGGTACTCACGGAGCGATATTCTAAGCAATCTTGCTTCGAATTTAAGCAAGATCGCTCCATGTGTACCCCTAAATTGATAGCGATGCGCAGCCCCGTGCATCGCTATCGCTAGTGCTAGATTGGCCAGCCATGCAGGCCAATCTAGCAGGTCGCTCATTTCACCCGCTGTGTGAAATAAGCGCCCCCCCCCCGTCTCCCCCCCGCACGCTCAGCACACATCGCGCTGTGCTGAGCGGGGGGAGAGATGTGTGCTGAGCGGTTCGCTCAGCACACATCTCTCCCGCATCGGCCAGTGAGTACTGGGCTATACATTGCAACTACATATAATGTTAGTAAATGGTCACTAGTAACATTTTGATTAGAAATCCACCATTGGCAATTCTAGAGACATGATTATCCTACAAGAGAGCAGGGCTGTTGGCTCATCACGTTTCTACTTCTGCTTTATTGACCATTTAATGTGTAAAGAAGTGATGTTGCCCCATGTGTGTGTTAGCACCCTAGGCCAAACACTGTCCCTGTTTATCCTGAGAAAATCCATGCATATACATCCTGATGTGTTTCAGTATTTTGGCAGCATGTGGTGGTTTCTAATGATTTTTCAAAGGATGAAGCAGATCAATCAATATGTCAGCAGTAGCCAAACCACAGGGGAATATGATACATGTGATCAATGTTAGGTTATTGTGGCAGAAATCAGACCCAGCAGGGTCCAAGGATCAGCAGGTTGGGAGAAGAACCCGTTCACTGGTGCCAGTCCACGTTCTATAAATATCATAGCATTGTGGTATATTGTCTGCTTGTTCTTTCCATGCAAGCATTAATGTAACATTCTTACAGTATCTTGCCATGCAGTGGAATGCATCGCAGCTGATAAATAATGAATAGATAATTGAGTGAGAAAAAAAAATGTCAGGCAAGCAGGGTATCCCCAGATAGAATCTACTGTGGGGAAAAAATATACAAAATTCTAAGGTATTGTGAAGAAGGCAATCAATAGCATAATGCTATTAAGTCATGGTTACAAAGTGAGCAGCATCACACAACATCAGACAGAGTGCTCGCATTTTGTTCCCCCTGTGAATTTATACTATTATAGTATTGATTACATTTTTTTTACAGAGTGAGCAGTGATTATCACCGTCTTCGCTATCCCACAATGATGTAATGATAGAGATAACAAAAGGGAGGTTTCATTAGATTTTAAGGCCTCTTTTAACCCAGCTTAGCTGAGCCAGAACTCCCAGAATGCACTGATAGGGACGGAGCGAAAAGCAAAGTCTCTTCTAGCTGTTTGGATTGATTACATGGCCTTTTCTGTTTGCTGATCCTCTCAATAACTCTGCCAATCAAAGCTTTGTTTCTACCAGCATTATTTTATGTCATTGTCATAAATAATTAATTGTCTTTCGAAAAATGTACTTTCATAACCTAATATCCACTTGTCAATGTCCAGCCTTCCTGTTGGAATTCCTTATTAAAAGAACTTCTGTTTCCTTTATACTCTTTCTCCTTATGAATCCATTCCAATTTAAATTATAAACTTTCTAATTCTTTAATCTATTTCTACCAATCTTCAGCAACTATTTATCTCTCTATTCTCTTATCTATCTATCTATCTATCTATCTATCTATCTATCTATCTATCTATCTATCTATCTATCTATCTATTTATCGTGTGTGTGCGCTTGCATGTCCTGTCTAGAGTCCCATGGGGTCGTAATCCAACTCTGGTTAAAGCTATTACAGGTTGAGTCTCCCTTATCCAAAATGCTTGGGACCAGAGGTATTTTGGATATGGGATTTTTCCGTATTTTGGAATAATTGCCTACCATAATGAGATATCATGGTGATGGGACCTAAATCTAAGCACAGAATACATTTATGTATCATATACACCTTATACACACAGCCTGAAGGTCATTTAATACAATATTTTTAATAACTTTGTATTAAACAAAGCTTGTACATTGAGCCATCAGAAAACAAAGGTTTCACTATCTCACTCTCACTCAAAAAAGTCTGTATTTCGGAATATTCCGTATTTCGGAATATTTGGATATGGGATACTCAACCTGTACTCCCTATTAATTCCCCACTGCTACTACTGTTATTTTATTGAGTGTTGCTATATGATACTGTCATCATTAATTGTTTCTCTTTAATTCCTTTATCTAATGCCATTGTTCAGTTAATCCTTCCTTTCTACAATGATATTGTATCTTTGTGATTGCATCCCATTTAATTTCATGGTTACATTGAGCTCATCTATTTTGCTATCAGAGATTAAACCTGTTATATGTTACCCTCAAGGTTACAAGCATTTCAATTACACAGCCTTTTAATAAATGTGCCAAATAGCTTATAGCCTTTTGCTGGAGACGTAGCGAATGTGAGGGGGTTACCATTTGTACAGAGTTGTGCAGGGGATCCCCTTATAGACTTTGCCAATATCTACAACTCCAAAGGGAAAACTTGATTCAGGTGTAGGCACAGACATGGATACATTGTGAAATAGGCTATGTTACAATACCTGTGAGACATAGCACCCCTCTACCCACTAACTGCATTGAGATACCCAAAGGTACTGGGGCTATATTAAAAACTCAGTCATACGTTTTATTTTAGCTGGCATTTCAATAAAAAACATGGCATCAACTTGTTTCCAAACCCGATTTCCTTAATATTTATGAATGTGGACTTCTCACCTTGAGAGGTCAAAGCTCATGGAAAAAATACATCTCATTAAGAAATGTGCCCTGTACCCCAGCTGTTTTAGGAGTTAGGCAGTAGTTGCTTCTCCAGGCAAGAGTACTTTCAGGTTTCTCCAGGGACTCCAGAAGCAACTGTACCTGGCGCTGTGCTAATCAAATGTTTTTATATTTCATTATTGTATAGTGCAAAATACATTGTTTACTCTGCAGCCTCTTTTGTAATATCATTTGGCACAAACAGTTGAGGTGAAATAGCCAGTAGACAAGGGAGGAACATCTTGTGAGATAAGCTGGCTCATGCTAACATACAGTATGTGCTACAGAACCGTTTATTTTATATTTATTTCATGTAAAAAAACACAACAACTAACAGCATGGATCAGAACCGACACTAACCTAATTAAAGGCAATATGCACATATACATATTTGCATGCGGTTAGCATACCGATCGTCGGGATCCCAGCTGTCACAATACTGACGCTTGGATCCCGACGGGGGCACCATACCGCTGCCGGTATACCAATGAGGTAGGTGATTTCCCCTCTATGGGTGTCCACGACACCCATAGAGGGAGAATAGAACCTGTGGCGAGCATAGCTTTCCATCGAGCCCGCAAGGGGCTTCACTGCTCTCGCCCCACCGGCATTCTACCGCTCGAGATGCCGATGTCGGTATAGGGACATTCTGTATCCTGGCTGGCGGTCACACATACTGAACCTGAACAGACAGTAACCTAATTTAAGGCAATATGCACATATACATATTTGCCAGTGATTTTTGTTGCGACTGCAGCGCTGACGCGGGACTCTGGAAAGGTAATTAATTTAACATGGGCATAGTGTGTGCAGTGTGGGCCCCCCTGGACCATACACACTGCAGCCATTATAGAAACGCCAATGGTGTACGGGAATGCCCAGAGCCTGTAACTAGTCTGAAAACCAAACATCCGACCTACTTTAGCACGGAGACAGTAAGCAATATTTTCTTTAGATTGATGACTTTAGTGACCAGGAGTGTGCAGCTTCACTCAACTATATACAAGCCAATGGAAACTCTACATCTTGGCTATTTCTATTCTCCCATGCTTCCAATTTAATGTTTTGGATGCTTACATCAATATACTATTAACATATACTATTAACAAATCAGGATACTTACATCCTGGATCTATATGCACTTTGTGCAGGAGATATATTTTTATTGCTATTTTTATCAATCTCATTTAAGCAATTATTTTCAAATATACTTTTCTGCATTGCCTTTATGTGTCTATTTTTTATATTTAGGATTTTTATGGGGGATGTGCAGATCTTTGTTTGGAACATTATATATGCTAATAGATGAGTTTAAAATTACAGGTGTGATACAATGTTTACTAGTTATTAAATCTACAAAAAACAAACAAAAACTTTTTACGTCTTTTCACCTGGGTTCACTTTATCTCCACCATATTTTACCTTCTTTTGTTCCATTTAATGTTAACACCAGGTTGAAGAACGTTACATTGTATAAATATATCAAACACCTATATTATCCTAATATCTCCTATTTTTGCAGTGCAGGCCAATCTAGCGGGTCGCTCACTTCACCCGCTGGGTGAAGTGAGCGCCCCCCCCCCCCGTCTCCCCCCGCACGCTCAGCACAGATCGCGCTGTGCTGAGCGGCAAGAGAGATGTGTGCTGAGCGGTTCGCTCAGCACACATCTCTCCCTGCATCGGCCCGTCTATATAGGCCTTAAACACCAATTGGGATTGAGATTGTCCTAAAAAAAATGAATTTCCCACTATCAAAAATCCCTAAAGCTTGTGGAATTCTAGGCAGCCCCTACAGTGTGTTTAAACGTATGAGGTATTCATTGGTGTCATCACCATTACCTTACTCTTGTGTTTCCTACATGTATGATTATGTCAGAACCACGGCACACAGTTGGCTCAATCCTATGAGCTGCATTGTTCTTGCCGCCGTAAGTGCGGCTATATACTGCACTTATGGTATTGCTGGCGATGCTTTTGTAACTCTATGACAGAGCCTCATCACACTGGTTTGAAAGAAACAAAAAGGAAGCACGGCAGAGCTAAAAGAGTTAATATGACCAGCCAATAAAAGAGAAAACGTCACTTAATACTATGATCTTGTTAGTACTTGGCTGCACCAGGTAATCGATCATTAAATCCAGAAGGATAGAAAATCTTGGCCTAAAACAGCTGATTTGAACAGTGACCTGTTAGAAATGGTATCATTTTCCATGGCCTCTGAAGGGGTTAAGATTACCATCTGATAGCATGATTTGGTTAAATCACTATCGTCAATGCTTCCCCCAACTCCCAACGCTAACTAATTAAAGGTGAGTCTTGCAACATCGTCAAAACAGCTGTGCATTCCTTCCAGAGCTGGGACCAAATTAAAAGTGACTGTCATTTTTGGGTCACAGTGACCTTCTAGACGCCCAATAGTCACTTAGAAGCATGATGCAGATATATCACTTTTTTGGCAGGGCTATGAACATGTTTTGTGTTTATAAACCATCTCACAAATGTACATTTCTGTAACTGGTTATGTCATAAAGCAGCAAATAGGGGAGACAATGGCACTAAAAATATAATAAAGTATTTTGTGAACCTGAAGATGCTACAGAAATAGTGGTACAATTATAAATGCTATCATTGACATTTCAATATTGGCAACATCTGGTAAACCTGTGTAAATAAAGGTACACAGAATAATGGTTTCCTACGCACGAATCTTGTGGGACAACTGAGAAGCACAAAACCTTTCCACATCATAAGGTTTACATACGTATGTGGTTAGCAGGCTTCGTTGCATATTTATATCATTATCAATTGTCTACATTTAAAAGACAGGTGATCGCAGGAGTGCTTTGCAAATTGAGTTACAATGAGAGAAACAGTGGTTAATTAGAAGACACCAGCGAGCAGCTGGAACAGTCAGTAGAAGTGCACATTCCATAATTGTGGTATCAGTGTCCAAATTTAAATACAAGGCAAAGCCAGCCGTAAGAAGACAATACAAAAGTTCACATGAGTCCGAGTTGTGTAGACCTCCTTGATGTACGTTTTCTTATTTAGCCAGTGAATTCTACTTTGGTTCATTATCTACTTGTTGGAATGATTGAACTCATTGTGATTCAGATCTCACATTGTTTTTCTTTGCTTCCATTGTTCATAGATTTTGTGAACCAACAGTGTGCATCAGTGATCTTAGGGTGGTGGAAGATGAATGCTAGTGATGACAGGTTGAAGTGAAGGAGGAATGGACGCACAAGAGCAATTAAACCTAGGAAATGTTGCATGTGGCATCGTCAGAGCTTAATTGCTTATAGGTGACAGAGGGAAAAGTTATCCTATGTTACTTCCTTGTTGAGATTTAAAACTGGTATGCTCTTGTCTAGCTCTATATAATGTAGAATCTCTCCAAATAAAAATCACGCTGTATATAAATTTACACGGCCTTGCTTTTATTACAAAGAGAGATGCAGATGTAACATTTACATTTATCAATTTCTAAAAGTTTACTTTATGTATAAAAGCACCAATGGTATAACATTTCTCCCAGCTCTTAGTTAGTTGGCAGCACTAATTTCAAGAAACTTATAAGGTAATATATAATAAGCTGCTAAATCGACAAAATCTCGACATTTCAGAATCCCACACCTTAATACATTCGGTCCATTGTCTTCACAGTTCCAGGCAAGTCTCACAAATGAAGATTTTAGGATGCAAGTACTGTATTTCACAAGATTAGGGGCTTTATTCATGTAGAACATGTACTGACTAACAGAAAATATCACTATATGTTGCATCATATCAATGCAATAGTACTGTAATGTTTTTAGCCAGTCAGAAAAAAGTCCAACGATATCCAATGATAAACAACCCCTCTGCAATCCCAGCAAGCAGTATGAAGTCATATCGGGAATCCACTAAGTCTTTTTCACACTGCGCATTCCGTGGCAATGCATTGTGCGCACGATACAGGGCTGACGTTGGACTCAAGGGGTGGAGTGACAGAGGAGTGAGGTAAGCTTCAGCTCATTTCACCATCTGGCTAAATTAAATTGAGAAGCAAAATGGAAACAAGAAGTTCTTCCATGAGTCGCTCTCCCCATATTAGTGTATGGGTAAGTGATTCTAACGCTAATCGGGGACACAGCTGAAGAAATCTTACCGCGGTATACTCCTTATTAAATATAACAAAACAAAAAAGCGCTGTTTCTAATGTGCTTGGTGACACAAGGGTCACACTATTACAAGAATAGACCTCTCTAATGTAAAACAGTTCTTTGACCACATGAATGCCAATAAAGTTATTTTGGAACATGTGTGCCCTACTAATAGTTTACCTATAATCTATAACAATCACCAATATATTATTGTTTTGTGTAAAACTAAATCTATTACTTCTTTGCTGCAATGTGCATAATTATGCATCATTTTTATTATAGTTATCTGTGGAGCATCGTCTTTTATTATACAGTTGTACAGGGAGAGCAACACCTGCAGGGAAATTAGCATAATAATAAATGCAATAAAAGCAGATATTTTTCTAATTAAATTCATTTAATAGTTTAACTTATATAATTGTGCAAAACATATTACAATATACTATGATGAGGTAAAATCACAGGAATAAATCCAGACATACAATCGCTTTGCAGTTACTACGTTAGAATAGGGATGTAATACATGCTGCTTTAAGATTCTGAAGCCATTTTCTATATGCTTCATTCACACAGTTAATGCAACATCTTTATCTGTTTTGCATATAGTTATCATAGCTAGGGCAGGACCAGACTGATATTAAAGAGCAGCTCTGTTAAAAAAACAAACAAAACACAAGCACACATTTGCGCAAGCACCTGAAGTGAAAAAATAAAGTGCTTGGCCAATCATTAAGCAGCTTGCACTTGTATCTGTTTGCTAAAAGTACTATGGGGAAATAGTGGCACATTTACACTCTTTAATGCACATTTCAGTCCTCTCTAATGCTGTGCATGGCCTTCCGCCAGATAAGTGCTCAGGGGAGGAGTCAGGGGAGAGCTACTGTATAGTGTAGTGAGATTTAGCATTACCATATGAAGAGTGCTGCTCCCTCCGTCTGTGTGGCAAACCACTCAAGCCATGTGTAAGAAACAATTATTGCACATGTTGCAGCATTCCTCCAAAAACTAAGCACTGCAGCGGCTCAGGTGCACCCACTTACATTGGCTATTATTTGAACATGTGCCAAGCAACTGTTCAACCACCTTTACGAGAAATAGGCAACGTAATGACTACGTTTTATTATTATTAGTTATTAATGAAATACAGGTTTAATTTGCAAGGGAAAGTGAAAGAGAATACGTTGTATTTTCATCAGTTAGACTAGAGTATCCAAGCACTTTCTTTAATATAGTCTCAAAATGTTATGTTTCTTTGAGTCAGTGCTAACTAAAATAGTGCATCCTGAGTGCAACCTAGTTGTCCCCAATAAACAACAGAAATAAACAACAAGCTTCACAATACAGTATGTGGAAACCCTGTAGGCACTATATTCCCCAAATATATGGTAACACTACCCATATGCATCAAGAGCTGGTCCCTCAGCAAGATCTCATATGTTTCCAAGAACAGTTACCAATGTCTCTCAAAAGGGGGGAATTCTATTGTTTCTCCCTGCGGCCTCTACTAAATGGTGGACAATGGAGCAATTAAATTTTTGCTTCACTCGTGTCCACTGAGCCATGGGAGACACATTTCAGCTTGCAGCTTCCCCTGTGCTGGCCAGCTGAAGTGTGCAAAAAGTGACCTGTTTGGCCGCCCAAATGCCACTTTTCGCATTGCATCCAGCACTTTGGAAGAGTTTAGCCGTTTTATGAGGCTAAACCCAGCCTTTTTGGGTGTGATCAGTGCAAAAAAATTAATCAATTAATTGAGCCCCCCCCCCCCCCCCCACGATCCCCCATCACTTTAGATGGGAGATCGGGTGCACAAAATAACTGATTGCCCCCAAAGAGTTCAGTCACAGAAACTAATCCTCCTTTAGTAATGATTTAAACATTATATCCCAAAACACAACGGATCACGTATAAAAGTGGGTGTCTCAGGAAATCAAACATAGGACCAAGGTTTGCTTATTCGCAGGCGAGCCACGTTTGTGAAAACCAAACAGTACAAAAAGGGAATCTGACCTCCTGACAGAGGCAGACCTCTCCACTTATATACTGAGAGCCCGTACCACATCCAAAGACCGCTTTTTGGAGGATAAACCACAAGAGACGTAGGCCGGAACCACAATCTCTTGGTTAAGGTGAAAAGATAACAACCTCCTAGCAGAGTCAATAACCAGCAGAAACAGGACCTTAAGCATAAGCCATTTAAGGTCCACAGACTCAAGAGGTTCAAATGGAGACTCTTGTAGGGCATTCAGGACAAAAGACAGATCCCATGGAGCCACAGGAGGGACATAGGGAGGCTGAATCCGTAAAACACCCTGAGTGAAAGTATGAACGTCAGGAATAGACTCGATTTTCCTCTGAAACCACACAGACAAGGCAGATATATGAACCTTGAGGGAGGCCAGACAAAGTCTAGATCTTGTTGCAGAAAAGCCAAAAGTCTGGAATTTCTGAATTTGTATGCATCGTAATTATTAGCAGCACACCAGGTGAAGTAAGAATTACAGACCCTGTAATAAATACATGCAGTAGCCGGATTACGGGCCTTCAGCATAGTCTGGATAACCACCTCGGAAAACCCTTTGGCCCTCAGGAGTGATGCTTCAAGAGCCACGCCGTCAAAGCCAGTCTGCCCAGGTCTGGGTAGACACAAGGGCCCTGAACAAGGAGGTCTGGGCGTTGAGGAAGTAGAAGAGGACGATCTATCGACAGACCCTGCAGGTCTGAGAACCAATGCCGTCTGGGCCACGCTGGAGCCACCAGAAGTAGTATTCCTCCTTCTTGTTTTAACTTCCGTCGTACCCTGGGCAGGTGTGACACTGGAGGGAACACGTAGGGTAGCCAAAAGGTCCATGGAATTGCCAGTGCGTCCACGAACGCTGCTTGAGGATCCCTTGTCCTTGACCCGAAGACTGGAACCTTGTGATTGTGTAGAGACGCCATCAGGTCTACATCTGGTAGGCCCCACTTGTCCACTAGGAGTTGAAAGACTTCCGGATGAAGACTCCACTCTCCGGCGTGCACGTTCTGACGACTGAGGAAATCCGCTTCCCAATTGAGGACTCACCTAGCGCACCTAGCCCCCTAGGGTACAGAATACAGTGATAGCTATAGCTGTGATACACAATCCACAAAGCAGATGCAGGCACAAACAATTACAGTGACAATGCAGAAATTATTTTAGATAAACAATAAAACTGCACTGGACTAGTAAATAGAAATATATATAACAATGCACAGTCAGAGACTGGATGTATATATCAGAACACTTGTACTAAATATTCTGGTAGAGAGACACTAGTTCTTAACTAACACTGTCTTAAAATGACATGTAGAATACTTAAGTGACTAAAATCACAGCGCTGATGAAGCAGGCGGATTTACAGAGGAGACAGAGCCCTGGAGTCCCGGAGACCAGACGCAGCTACTTGAGAAGATGGAGCCCAAATCTCAGTCAGGGAGTGAGGGAGAGTGAGAAGCAGCTCCAGGGTGGGAACACCAGCAGCAGATGGCGGCCGGAGCTGGAGGAGGGGCTACAGGTCAGCGCCTTATCCCCTATGCTGGTCCTCACCACCGGGTACTGTGGAGTCTTATTAAAACTGATTTTACACAATCCGACCTGTGCTCCCTGCCCTGGTGGATATAGCGGGGTCCCTATACTGACACAGTGTCCATGCCAGCAGCGCAGTCCGTCTCCTGGGACCACGACCGGAACGCGATTTAGCTGCAGGTCCCGCCTGGGGGACCCTCTTACCTCCTCCCTAAGAAGCAGCCACGCGATCCAACTGTGGTGTGCCTGGGAACTGGAGCGCCTCCGCCGCAAGTACCCGGGAACTCGGCCAGCGGGAGTATGCGGCGCTGCTGAGGTGATGGAGCTGCAGCACATTATGTCACAATGACATATAAAGTGCTGCAGCCCTTGAAGTCTTCTAAAAGCTCTTTTCAGGCCCCCCACCCCCCGTTAAAGCCTGGAGGAGGGGTTATAGAGGAGGCCCTGCAATGCATCCTGGCAACAGTCAAAGCTTTAGCTAGTTGGTGCCTCTGGATCAAGATCCAACTCTACACTCCAATGTATTCCCTGTGGGACACAGTGCAGAAATAGTATTTCTTTTACATACAGAAAACATGAAAATCATCCACATATATTGGTAGATAATGGAACCGTGCTGGGCAGCTCCAGAATTGGAACGGTGTATAGAATTCATACAAGTGCCGGACACCTCTATCTTTAATAGTCCCCAGGCTATGGAACAGGCACCAAAATAAGGCACCCCAACAAGTGCTTAGCACAAAAGCCCAAATGCTACCAACGCATTTGGAGCTGGAATCAACTCTTCCTCAGGGTGGTTTGATCTGGTGTCCCCTAAGTGCCTTATATATCCTTAATAGCTGGTTAACCCAGGAAGTGACACTAACCAGAAGATAAACATAAAAATACATCATAATGAATAAAAACATATCATATTCAAAGCAATTTCTTATTCAGTGAAAACAAAAACACAAAGACATAAGCGTTCCAATTATAATAATACAAAAATTTCTGGTTGCGAACCAGAAGTGACTGCCAAACCGGAAGTCACACTCCAGTAACTGCATTCATTTCACTTGTTAATCCATCTCTATACCCCATTATCTATCTATTTCTCTTATTAGCACTTGATTTTATTACACAGATATCTGGGCTGTTGAGAGTGGGGCGGTAATGTAGGGGCGTAGATTAATATCGGTAGGTGTGTTCACGCCCACTAAAAAAAAAATCAATGTAAAATTAGTAATGTTGCGCCTTAAGCTGCACAGGAAGAGGTTATGCAACCTTCAGACAGTTCGGACAGAAGCAAATACAAGAAGAAGGGGTGGGCGAGCAGCAAGATAGCTCAACCCCCTTCAGGCAGAGGAGACTGCTACTGCTCAACAGACCAACAGCAGTCAGCTGGGCTGTGGAGTAAGGCTGCTGCCGCTGATACTAAGAGAGGGAGGGGAGAAAGTGGGGGACGGAGGCAGACCCTGGTCCACTCCGGGCTCTTCCAACAAGCCTGGGCCTGGGTAATTAGTGTGCTGCCCCCCGCTACTCTTCTGTAGATTATCATTATCATTTCATTTTTTTCTTTTCATCTCACTCTTTCTTCTCTGTATGTGGCTTGTGCAGCACAATGTGCCTTTTTACTTTCTTCTATATTGTCATAAAGTTTTAGTTGTAGGTAATGTTGTGTTGCTGTTATTGGCTGATTTTTAGGTGTATCTTTGTTTAAGCCATGAAGGGGTATGTGATGAGAAGGGTTTGAGACTGTAGATGTGTGTTATGAGTGTGACTGGTGGGAGAGGTCAGAGCTCATACAATTGACATTGCATGCTAACATGATGACATCATTGTCACTCTTCAGCTTCACATGTATAGGTTTAAACAGAGCTAAACTTTAAACAAAAAATACTAAGCTAGTCAGTCAGATTTTCAGAGCTGTGCCTTGGAAGAATATGACCCGTTTCATTAGAAAACAATGGTTTGCTTCCGTTTTTACAATGTTTCTTGTTTCTGGTGCTGATTAAATAAGTGATAAAGATAAAATTGTTTTAGGAGTAATTTGTTCCTCTATCATTATTATCCTTTTTAGACACAGCCATAATGTTAATAGTTTTATCGCCCAGCATTCCAGCATGGAATGTATTTGACTGGTTCACAGTCTGGGATCTCCACAGGGTTCTCCAGAATCACTATAATGTGATATATGTTAAAAACACAAAACACATCATTTATTAATATAGACAATTACAGCAAATGGAAGATCAGTGTAAAAACTGGGAAGAAACATTATGTACTGGGATAAATAGATTAAGTTAGGAAGCATGGTTGCATCTTTATCTAGGCTGTTCTGCAGCTCGATACAATCTTGAAATGCCAAGCAATACACTATTTTATCAGTCACATGGCTTTAGGATACCTGTGAAAATATGAAGAGGAAGGATACATAAAAGATTGTTAAGGTCAGTAAGGCAAGGTGCCCTCATTCTCCTTCTCTATAAGCCTTTTCTTAAGATCAATAGTCTCAAGCGTCAACGGGCATGAAATGGTCAAGTGGGCCCCCAACACTATCCAGTGGGAACTTCTCGATTGAACTAAAACTGCAAACTGGCACTAGTGGAAATAAATACAGCTTCACAAGTCGATAACAAAAAAGCTTGCCAGCTGAATGTTTCAGTGAAGTCCTTTTAACCTTTTCATATACATATAGATCTTCTCTAGGCTCAGCTCCTATTTTAAAAGGGAGAAATTGCCTACCCACGAGACAGCATATAGAGTCATAAGAAAAGGTAAGGGGAATATATGGGCTGTAGTGTAGCGTTTAGTGAGGGCGTTGTGACGGAACTGTGGGCTATGCAGAGCTGTGCGACATAACACCTGTTTTTAGACATATCTTTTGCACCAGGGTTAGAAAACAATTGGCACTATGAATGATGCCTTGTATCAGATCAAGCAAACAGATGGGGCAGGTTCTACCAATCTATCTACAGATGTGTCCTCCTACATCCTTGCTGCAGTCACGCTAAATAGTCCTTGAAATCGTGCCATGCCGTGGTGGAACTTGGTAGCGCAGAGCGTCTGTTTTGCGTTTTTCCTGCATTTTTTTCTGTGAACATGCGTAATGCAATAGGACGCACAAGCAGCTTCTGCTGATTGCAATGATATACAGCATTAAAACATAAAAAGGGAGCGCTAATGTGGAATATCCTGCCTTATCCAGGATTAAGGACCCACAAGTCAGAAACGCATTGGAGAACCGTCAGCAAGTGAAGTCCGACGTCACTCGGCCTGCGCCAGACGGAAGAGGGGACAAGAAAGCCATCAGAAACATCGGGAACCAGCCGGAGGCACGCGATCTACAGGGAGATCTGAAGACTCAAGGAAGGCAGCGTGAGGGAAAATTAGTTTCCCCGACTGCCGCCGCAGCGCGGACCGCAACACCGGCAATTTAAAAGGTACCCACACACAGGACTTCTACGTTAGTACAAAAGTGCTGTAAACATTATCTAACCAAAAACCTCTTTTTTCACATGTGTTTGCAAACATATATTCCACATTAGCGCTCCCTTTTTATGTTTTATTACTGCCAGTTTGTTAAAGGAGCTGCTTCATTTTTTAACTCCAGCGCAGAGTATTTGCCATATTTAATGATATACAGCATGCCTATATTCTGTGTGTAATTGCGGCTCTATCTGCATCCAAAATGCCACGTTACATACATGTAGCATAACATTTTATTTGCAAATACAGTCGCAGTCACACACAGAATATAGGGGGTCATTCCGAGTTGATCGCTCGCTAGCAGTTTTTAGCAGTCGTGCAAACACTAATCCACCGCCCTCTGGGAGTGTATTTTAGCTTAGCAGAAGTGCGAACGAAAGGATCGCAAAGCGGCTACAAAAAAAAATTGTGCCGTTTTAGAGTAGCTCCAGACCTACTCAGCGCTTGCGACCACTTCAGACCATTCAGTTCCGGATTTGACGTCACAAACACGCCCTGCGTTCGCCCAGCCACTCCTGCGTTTTTCCTGGCATGCCTATGTTTTTTAGAGCACTCCCTGAAAATGGTCAGTTGACACCCAGAGACGCCTCCTTCATGTCAATCACTCTGCGGGTGCCACTGCCATTGCGACTGAAAAGCTTCGCTAGACCTTGTGTAAAACTACATTGGCAGTTGTGAAAGTACATTGCGCGTGCGCACTGTGCCGCATACGCATGCGCAGAAGTGCCGGTTTGTTACTTAATCGCAGCTCAGTGAACATTTGCAGCTAGCGATCAACTCAGAATGACCCCCATAGGCATGCCGCATATCATTTTAATTAGAATCAGAAGCTGCTTGTGCGTCCTATTACATTGTTTTGTGTCTAAGGCGCATTTTCACAGAAAAAAACAGAAAAGATGCACAACGCTACCACGTCACACATCACTCATGTGTTATGTGTAAGGTGACTTGTAGCGCACGGATCAAAGATGTAAGAGGACACATCTATATCTAGTGAATGTTTGCATGGAACCAAATGATTTAATTTCTATCAGTTGTAAGGTGTAAGAATTAGGCATAAAACAGAGCCTGTCTGTTGCGTGCATTGCTTTTTCTACACCCCATATTACATAATGAGAAGGGGGAGGTTTATTGTTTTTATGTCAGCTTTGGGAATATTTTAATGTTTTTTCAAGTGTATTATATTGATTGTGTGATGAATCATTAAACCGTTTGCTATGCTTGCAATTTACCCATTAGCTGCTGAGATAAAAAGGGGCTTCCATATGGTTAGTGAATTTAAATCCTTCTATTGCTAGATTACAGAGCAGTCCAAAAGTCACTGACATAGGCTGATGCCACAAACCTTTTCATCATGCTGTTGAGAACGCTGCATATGCCCATATGCAGTATATGCGCTCACCAGAGACACTCAGCATAGCTAAGGATGATTTAGGATAAACTGCCTCTTCAGAAAAGGCGCTGTGTTTAGCAGATTTCTCCTGGTGGGATATGTTCTGTCAAATCATGAACTTGTCAATGGACAAGGTAGGAATACTGCCAGACCCCTGTGTAGGTACTATGTCAAATCACATAGTCGAGGGCAGGCAAAGGGGAACCTGCCATCTGCATAAACAAGTGAAATGTATTAAGCAGGTTTGGGTCATACCCGGATGTCATAGAGGCACATATGGTTAACATATGCATGTGCCGGAGTATAGACGCACAGCCGCAAATTGAGTTCTAAAGCTGGCACACGTAGACTTCTTTTTTTTTTTATGGTGTAACTCAATTATTCTGGGGGAAACTAAGAATATACCCTTCATTGATAAAATATCTATTTAATAATACCTATTTATGCCAATGCAGACTGTGAAAATAAGGATGATTTAGTTAACTAGACCAGATTAAATCACTTGTGTTCTTAAAACATGAAACAAGAATTTACCTTTTTACTAATCAGTTAAAAACAGAAAAAAAAACAGAAATTGTCCATTATAATTATACTTCCTTTCTAATAATCCCATCCTCCTTCTCCCTCCTATGTCAATAGTATGCTGTAGCATTGGCAAGCAAATTCAGAAGCCAAATGAGTGTAAATAACTAAAAATTTAAATATTTTGGGAATAATAATTTGGCCAGATATAAACAGATTTTGTGCAGGGCTGTTATTGTAGTACTGAGCCGTTGTACAGCCTGCAATGCAATCCAAAGGGACAAGCGTGGGATTCTTCCCAAACTCTACTTCTATTTGTCTTTGTTCCTGTTCTACCTATCATCCTGCTTCAGTCACTATTTTAGGGATGATCCTTTTTGTGATCTCATGTTTTGCAGGAGTTTATAACTCCCAACACATATGAAATTTTAAAGTATTGTACACAAAACAGTTCTAGAAATAACTTTTTGGTACATGATAGTCCCCAAATACTGGTATATATAAAAATAAATATGATTGGGCATGAGTTTAACATGGTGGTGATGTAGTGTAAAGGGTAAGAAATGATGGTGATGGGCCCACACGTTAGGATATAGCTCTGATTACGAGGCCCAGGCTTGTGCATGATAATGATGGTGGAGCAAAGACTAAGATACAGTGGTGATAAAGGACCCAAACTGGCACATGGTGGATATTGTTAGGCCACAGGGTGGTAAATGGTTGTGAGAAGTGGGCAAAGGCTGGTGGTAGGTATTACTGACTAGTTACAGGAAGATGGTGCTGAAAGGGACAGGCTAGTATAGTACTTGGTGTTATTAGGAGTCCAGATGCTGGGTAACATATAATGCCTATTTGGGCACAAGCTGGTACATGTGACGATGATTATTGGGGTCACAGCTTGGTTACTAGTCCATGAACAGGTTGGTACAATGTTAGTATAATATGATTAAGCATAGGATGACATAACATAGTAATGGACACATGAGAGTATATTCAATTAAAGTCGAAAAGCTGCTGTCTGTTGAAAAGACGGCAGTTTTCGACTTTTTAAGGTCGAATCGTGATTCGACCTATTCAATCAAACCCCAAATTTTTCGACAAGTCGAGGAATTCGACTTGTCGAAAAGCACGTGGATTGGCGGAATAGCTGCCGATCCACGTGCTTGTGTCGAAAACGAGGCCAAAACCGACAGGATTTGGCCCCCTTTTCAACCATTACAGTCTGACATAAAAAAATGTCGGACTGTGATGTGGGACCCAGAGGAGGAGAGGGAGAGAGCCGCAGGGAGACGGGGGACAGCCGCAGGCATACAGGGGAGAGAAGCGCTACAGCACAGCAGCAGGATGTCTCACAGCCGCGCTGCTCACGGCAGCGTCCACCCGGCTCCAGCAAGTGAGGGCACGCTTGCTGGAGCCGGGTGGACACTGCTGTGAGGTCAGGCGGCTGTGAGACGTCCTTCTGCAGCGCTACTGTAGCACTGCTTTCCTCTGTCTGCCCGCGGCCGTCCCCGCTGGTCTCCCAGCGGCTCCCTCTCCTCCTCTGGGTCCCTCATCTCAATTCGACTTTTTAAAAGTCAAATTAAGATGAGATTGAATAGGTATTGTCGGATCCATTTCGACAAATGCATGTCGGAATGGATCCGACCTCAATTGAATATACCCCATGGTGTGTAGGAGTTTCACACAGACTACTGTAACATAGTAATGGGCATAATGTGGTGTTGCACACAGGCTAATACAATATAATGGATACATACTGGCATAATGTGCTATTACAAGCAGGTACTTTTAATGTATTGGATATAGGACAATATAATGTCAGGGCAACAGGCAGGTGAAACCCCGCACCCCCTCTTTCTTAAAAAAAAATGCATTTAAAATGTATCGTAAATTGATTTTTAATACTTACAGTAACTTTAATAACATTTCTAAATAAAATACTGATGTACTGGATTATTGGAAATTTCAAATTAGAAGTGCTTTTCTATTTTAGGCGCTAGGTTTGAACTTTTATTACTTGGAAATTGCCAAATTAGCAAATGGATAAGTACAGTATATATACAATTTATATATACTGAAAAAAGTCAGAAATCACAAAAACAATAAGCTGGACAATTTTGAGAACATCGGTCCCTCTGTTTTTTAATATAGTGAGCATAAGATACATGATAGAGACAAATGGGTCAAACATCATGCCAGGCTGAAAGGAGGGGCATGGGAGACAAGGGGAAGACAAATGGTAATGGGCTGATAACAGTACACATAATTAAGACCTTCATACTTTAGAATGTAAGCTCTCACGAGCAGGGCCCTCTTCCCTCATGTGCTTATCCTTTCTTACTTTAATAATCTTCAACTGCATCAACTGCAGCAGTCTTCTGCCACCTGATACTTATTTCAGTGTCATCTGCTGATGTAACTATGTTTATTTACCCTGTACTTGTCCTATACTGTCATCAACTGTAAGTTGCTGTTTTCCTGTTTGATTATTCATGTACTTGTAATTGGGCGCTGCGGAACCCTTGTGGCGCCATATAAATAAAGGATAATAATAATAATAATAATAATAATTAGTGATGAGCGGGTTCGGTTTCCGAGAAACCGAACCCACCCGAGCTTTACCTTTTTTTACACGGGTCCGAGCAGACTCGGATCCTCCCGCCTTGCTCGGCTAACCCGAGCGTGCCCGAACGTCATCATCCCGCTGTCGGATTCTCGCGAGATTCGGATTCTATAAGCAGCCGCGCGTCGCCGCCATTTTCACACGTGCATTGAGATTGATAGGGAGAGGACGTGGCTGGCGTCCTCTCCGTTTATACGAGACACTACAGTTGATCTGATTGCTTTGCTTTGCTTGTTTATTTTACTATTGTGGGGAGGATTGGGGAGCAGCTGTTAGGAGGAGTACAGTGCAGAGTTTTGCTGATAGTGACCACCAGTTTTATATCCGTTCTCTTCTCTGCCTGAAAAAAACGCTCCATACCATATCTGTGCTCAGTGTGCTGCATGATATATCTGTGCTGAGTGCTCACACTGCTTAATTGTGGGGACTGGGGAGCAGCTATAGCAGGAGTACAGTGCAGAGTTTTGCTGACAGTGACCACCAGTATACGTTTGTCTGCCTGAAAAACACTCCTGTGGCTTTTTTTTTTATACTAGTAGTTTAGCAGTTTGCTGACAGTGTCCACCAGGTCCATTATACTGTATATAGCAGTACGGTAGGCCACTGCTGTACCTACCTCTGTGTCGTCACTCGTCATCCATAAAGTATACTATCCATCCATCTACATTGTATACCTGTGGTGGCTTTTTTTTTATACTAGTAGTTTAGCAGTCTGCTGACACTGTGTCCACCAGGTCCATTATACTGTATATAGCAGTACGGTAGGCCACTGCTGTACCTACCTCTGTGTCGTCACTCGTCATCCATAAAGTATACTATCCATCCATCTACATTGTATACCTGTGGTGGCTTTTTTTTATACTAGTAGTTTAGCAGTCTGCTGACAGTGTCCACCAGGTCCATTATACTGTATATAGCAGTACGGTAGGCCACTGCTGTACCTACCTCTGTGTCGTCACTCGTCATCCATAAAGTAATAGTATACTATCCATCCATCTACATTGTATACCTGTGGTGGCTTTTCTTTTTTATACTAGTAGTTTAGCAGTCTACTGACAGTGTCCACCAGGTCCATTATACTGTATATAGCAGTACGGTAGGCCACTGCTGTACCTACCTCTGTGTCGTCGCTCGTCATCCATAAAGTATACTATCCATCCATCCATCTACATTGTACACCTGTGGTGGCTTTTTTTTTTATACTAGTAGTTTAGCAGTCTGCTGACAGTGTCCACCAGGTCCATTATACTGTATATAGCAGTACGGTAGGCCACTGCTGTACCTACCTCTGTGTCGTCACTCGTTGTCCATAAAGTATACTATCCATCCATCTACATTGTATACCTGTGGTGGCTTTTTTTTTATACTAGTAGTTTAGCAGTCTGCTGACAGTGTCCACCAGGTCCATTATACTGTATATAGCAGTACGGTAGGCCACTGCTGTACCTACCTCTGTGTCGTCACTCATCATCCATAAAGTAATAGTATACTATCCATCCATCTACATTGTATACCTGTGGTGGCTTTTTTTTTATACTAGTAGTTTAGCAGTCTGCTGACAGTGTCCACCAGGTCCATTATACTGTATATAGCAGTACGGTAGGCCACTGCTGTACCTACCTCTGTGTCGTCACTCGTCATCCATAAAGTAATAGTATACTATCCATCCATCTACATTGTATACCTGTGGTGGCTTTTTTTTTTTTTTTATACTAGTAGTTTAGCAGTCTGCTGACAGTGTCCACCAGGTCCATTATACTGTATATAGCAGTACAGTAGGCCACTGCTGTACCTACCTCTGTGTCGTCACTCGTCATCCATAAAGTATACTATCCATCCATCTACATTGTATACCTGTGGTGGCTTTTTTTTTTTATACTAGTAGTTTAGCAGTCTGCTGACAGTGTCCACCAGGTCCATTATACTGTATATAGCAGTACGGTAGGCCAATGCTGTACCTACCTCTGTGTCGTCACTCGTCATCCACAAAGTATACTATCCATCCATCTACATTGTATACCTGTGGTGGCTTTTAGTTGTGCGCATTAAAATATGGAGGTTAAAATGTGGAGGTTAAAAAAATAGGGAAAGATCAAGATCCACTTCCACCTCGTGCTGAAGCTGCTGCCACTAGTCATGGCCGAGACGATGAAATGCCATCAACGTCGTCTGCCAAGGACGATGCCCAATGTCATAATACAGAGCATGTAAAATCCAAAACACAAAAGATCAGTAAAATGCCTCCAAAAACCAAAATTAAAAGCGTCTGAGGAGAAGCGTAAACTTACCAATATGCCATTTACGACACGGAGTGGCAAGGAACGGCTGAGGCCCTGGCCTATGTTCATGGCTAGTGGTTCAGCTTCACATGAGGATGGAAGCACTCATCCTCTCGCTAGAAAAAAGAAAAGACTTAAGCTGGCAAATGCACAGCAAAGAACTGTGCGTTCTTCAAAATCACAAATCCCCAAGGAGAATCCAATTGTGTCGGTTGCGATGCCTGACCTTCCCGACACTGGACGGGAAGAGCTTGCGCCTTCCACCATTTGCACGCCCCCTGCAAGTGCTGGAAGGAGCACCTGCAGTCCAGTTCCTGATAGTCAAATTGACGATGTCACTGTTGAAGTACACCAGGATGAGGAGGATATGGGTGTTGCTGGCGCTGGGGAGGAAATTGACAAGGAGGATTCTGATGGTGAGGTGGTTTGTTTAAGTCAGGCACCCGGGGAGACACCTGTTGTCCGTGGGAGGAATATGGCCCTTGACATGCCTGGTCAAAATACAAAAAAAATCAGCTCTTTGGTGTGGAATTATTTCAACACAAATGCGGACAACAGGTGTCAAGCCGTGTGTTGCCTTTGTCAAGCTGTAATAAGTAGGGGTAAGGACGTTAACCACCTCGGAACATCCTCCCTTATACGTCTCCTGCAGCGCATTCATCATAAGTCAGTGACAAGTTCAAAAACTTTGGGTGACAGCGGAAGCAGTCCACTGACCACTAAATCCCTTCCTCTTGTAACCAAGCTCCTGCAAACCACACCACCAACTCCCTCAGTGTCAATTTCCTCCTTACCCAGGAAAGCCAATAGTCCTGCAGGCCATGTCACTGGCAAGTCTGACAAGTCCTCTCCTGCCTGGGATTCCTCCGATGCATCCTTGAGTGTAACGCCTACTGCTGCTGGCGCTGCTGTTGTTGCTGCTGGGAGTCGATCGTCATCCCAGAGGGGAAGTCGGAAGACCACTTGTACTACTTCCAGTAAGCAATTGACTGTCCAACAGTCCTTTGCGAGGAAGATGAAATATCACAGCAGTCATCCTGCTGCAAAGCGGATAACTGAGGCCTTGGCAGCCTGGGCGGTGAGAAACGTGGTTCCGGTATCCATCGTTAATTCAGAGCCAACTAGAGACTTGATTGAGGTACTGTGTCCCCGATACCAAATACCATCTAGGTTCCATTTCTCTAGGCAGGCGATACCGAAAATGTACACAGACCTCAGAAAAAGACTCACCAGTGTCCTAAAAAATGCAGTTGTACTCAATGTCCACTTAACCACGGACATGTGGACAAGTGGAGCAGGGCAGACTCAGGACTATATGACTGTGACAGCCCACTGGGTAGATGTATTGCCTCCCGCAGCAAGAACAGCAGCGGCGGCACCAGTAGCAGCATCTCGCAAACGCCAACTCGTTCCTAGGCAGGCTACGCTTTGTATCACCGCTTTCCAGAATACGCACACAGCTGAAAACCTCTTACGGCAACTGAGGAAGATCATCGCAGAATGGCTTACCCCAATTGGACTCTCCTGGGGATTTGTGACATCGGACAACGCCAGCAATATTGTGCGTGCATTACATCTGGGCAAATTCCAGCACGTCCCATGTTTTGCACATACCTTGAATTTGGTGGTGCAGAATTATTTAAAAAACGACAGGGGCGTGCAAGAGATGCTGTCGGTGGCCTGAAGAATTGCGGGCCACTTTCGGCGTTCAGGCACCGCGTACAGAAGACTGGAGCACCACCAAAAATACCTGAACCTGCCCTGCCATCATCTGAAGCAAGAGGTGGTAACGAGGTGGAATTCAACCCTCTATATGCTTCAGAGGATGGAGGAGCAGCAAAAGGCCATTCAAGCCTATACATCTGGCCACGATATAGGCAAAGGAGGTGGAATGCACCTGTCTCAAGCGCAGTGGAGAATGATTTCAACGTTGTGCAAGGTTCTGCAACCCTTTGAACTTGCCACACGTGAAGTCAGTTCAGACACTGCCAGCCTGAGTCAGGTCATTCCCCTCATCAGGCTTTTGCAGAAGAAGCTGGAGACATTGAAGGAGGAGCTAAAACAGAGCGATTCCGCTAGGCATGTGGGACTTGTGGATGGAGCCCTTCATTCGCTTAACCAGGATTCACGGGTGGTCAATCTGTTGAAATCAGAGCACTACATTTTGGCCACCGTGCTCGATCCTAGATTTAAAACCTACGTTGTATCTCTCTTTCCGGCAGACACAAGTCTGCAGGGGTTCAAAGACCTGCTGGTGAGAAAATTGTCAAGTCAAGCGGAACGTGACCCGTCAACAGCTCCTCCTTCACATTCTCCCGCAACTGGGGGTGCGAGGAAAAGGCTAAGAATTCCGAGCCCACCCACTGGCGGTGATGCAGGGCAGTCTGGAGCGAGTGCTGACATCTGGTCCGGACTGAAGGACCTGCCAACGATTACTGACATGTCGTCTACTGTCACTGCATATGATTCTCTCACCATTGAAAGAATGGTGGAGGATTATATGAGTGACCGCATCCAAGTAGGCACGTCAGACAGTCCGTACGTATACTGGCAGGAAAAAGAGGCAATTTGGAGGCCCTTGCAGAAACTGGCTTTATTCTACCTAAGTTGCCCTCCCTCCAGTGTGTACTCCGAAAGAGTGTTTAGTGCAGCCGCTCACCTTGTCGGCAATCGGCGTACGAGGTTACTTCCAGAAAATGTGGAGAAGATGATGTTCATTAAAATGAATTATAATCAATTCCTCCGTGGAGACATTCACCAGCAGCAATTGCCTCCAGAAAGTACACGGGGACCTGAGATGGTGGATTCCAGTGGGGACGAATTAATAATCTGTGAGGAGGGGGATGTACACAGTGAAAGGGGTGATGAATCGGACGATGATGATGAGGTGGACATCTTGCCTCTGTAGAGCCAGTTTGTGCAAGGAGAGATTGATTGCTTCTTTTTTGGTGGGGGCCCAAACCAACCAGTCATTTCAGTCACAGTCGTGTGGCAGACCCTGTCGCTGAAATGATGGGTTCGTTAAAGTGTGCATGTCCTGTTTATACAACATAAGGGTGGGTGGGAGGGCCCAAGGACAATTCCATCTTGCACCTCTTTTTTCTTTCATTTTTCTTTGCATCATGTGCTGTTTGGGGAGTATTTTTTTGAAGGGCCATTCTGCCTGACACTGCAGTGTCACTCCTAGATGGTCCAGGTGTTTGTGTCGGCCACTTGGGTCGCTTAGCTTAGTCACACAGCTACCTCATTGCGCCTCTTTTTTTCTTTGCATCATGTGCTGTTTGGGGACTATTTTTTTCAAGTGCCATCCTGTCTGACACTGCAGTGCCACTCCTAGATGGGCCAGGTGTTTGTGTCGGCCACTTGGGTCGCTTAGCTTAGTCACACAGCTACCTCATTGCGCCTCTTTTTTTCTTTGCATCATGTGCTGTTTGGGGACTATTTTTTTCAAGTGCCATCCTGCCTGACACTGCAGTGCCACTCCTAGATGGGCCAGGTGTTTGTGTCGGCCACTTGTGTCGCTTAGCTTAGCCATCCAGCGACCTCGGTGCAAATTTTAGGACTAAAAATAATATTGTGAGGTGTGAGGTGTTCAGAATAGACTGAAAATGAGTGGAAATTATGGTTATTCAGGTTAATAATACTATGGGATCAAAATGACCCCCAAATTCTATGATTTAAGCAGTTTTTTTTAGTGTTTTTTGAAAAAAACCACCGAATCCAAAACACACCCGAATCCGACAAAAAATTTCCGGTGAGGTTTTGCCAAAACGCGTCCGAACCCAAAACACGGCCGCGGAACCGAACCCAAAACCAAAACACCAAAAATTTCCGGTGCACATCACTAATAATAATAATAATAATAATAATAATAAAATACTGGAGTTCTTATTACTAGAGTTACTGTTTGTAATAATGTTCATGTCGTTTGGATGTAAGTGGTATTGACACCTACAGGTCTGTGATTTATTATCTAGAATGATGACATTGCAGATAAGGAAGCTTTCTCCATTCCTTCAATCTGCTAACAAAAAGTTATTTCTACACACTGATGCTAGCATTCTCCTCTGTACTGATTTATGTAGCAGTGCTCCTCACAGAGACCATTGCAGTGATGGGCCACAGCCTGGTGAACATTTGCCTCCAGCAGCCAGTTGTATTCCCCACCCTCTAATTTGCGTCAAACAGCTTCAATGTCACATGACCTCCTCCACAAAATCCATGGAGATTATGCAGTACATATCAGGGGTAGGTTTCCCTCATTCTTCCACAAGAATAATTGCACTTCATGGACAGGGTAAGCAATGGGTATTAGGTTGGCAATTATAAATATAGGGGAAAATGTACTTAGAGTACAGGTTTTTAGAGTGGAGATGTTGCCCATAGCAACCAATCAGATTTTAAGTATTATCTTCTAGATCTAGAAGGTACTAGATAAATTCGAAGTATAATCTGATTGGTTGCTACAGGCAACATCTTCACATCTAAAAACCAACACCTTAGTAAATATAGCCGTTAAAATTATTTCATATTTCAATTAGGGACTAATAAGTGGTTATCGCCTAGCAGTAGTCACTGTTGCTTCAAATGAGCAGGGGTAGGCAGGGGGGCCTGAATCGTATGTGGAGGTATGTGTGTGTGTGTGTGTGTGTGTGTGTGTGTGTGTGTGTGTGTGTGTGTGTGTGGTGGGAGGGGCGGTGACATGTACATAAATACTAATGCATATAAATGGGATTTTGCAGTGGGAGGAACCAGTGTTACAGATGTGTCCTCATACATTATTGCCAAACAGACCTTTTCAGTGTACCAGGTCTGTGCAAATTAAATCAGATACGACAAAACCCCTTACCGAGACTGCAATCTTTAAGTTGATATGTGACATTTGTTCCACTGGGATGCGGTTAGCTTACCAGCTCTCGGGATCCCCGCAGTCAGCACGCCGACGCCAGAATCCTGAATGCTATAAATGCCGGCACACAGAATGCCGACCTGCAGATTCTATGGTAATAGAACCTGTGGCGAGCGCAGCAAGCCACCAAGCCCGCTGCGTGGTGAGCGCAAAGAGCCCGCAAGGAGCTTTGTTGCGCTCACCCCCCATTCCTCGCCGGCATTCAGCTGCCGGGATTCCGCTGTCGGTATGCTGACCACCGGGATCCCGTCAGCCAGTAACCAATACCCATTGCGTTTCGCTCTGTGCGAATGGGCCTGAATCTGTATATGAAGTGTTACGATGCAATGGCCACGACTTTTTCTCACACCAAGTTTTACTGTACTTCATCTGCGACATTGTACACATTTAAAACGAGTTTCTTTGCAGATAAAAGCGCAGCTCGATGTCTCTGGTAAAGATGGAGTGGTGTTTTACTGCATCTGTTTTTCAGACGGGACACAAATTTAAAGAAACAATAGGGGTAATTCAGAGTTGATCGCAGCAGCAAATTTGTTAGCAGTTGGGCAAAACCATGGGGGTCATTCCGAGTTGTGCGCTCGATATTTTTCTTCGCATCGCAGCGATTTTCCGCTAACTGCGCATGCGCAATGTTCGCACTGCGACTGCGCCAAGTAAATTTGCTATGTAGTTAGGTATTTTACTCACGGCATTACGAGTTTTTTTCTTTGTTCTGGTGATCGTAGTGTAATTGACAGGAAGTGGGTGTTTCTGGGCGGAAACAGGCCGTTTTATGGGAGTGTGTGAAAAAACGCTACAGTTTCTGGGAAAAACGCGGGAGTGGCTGGAGAAACGGAGGAGTGTCTGGGCGAACGCTGGGTGTGTTTATGACGTCAAACCAGGAATGACAAGCACTGAACTGATCGCAGATGCCGAGTAAGTTTGAAGCTACTCAGAAACTGCTAAGAAGTGTCTATTCGCAATTTTGCTAATCTTTCGTTCGCAATTTTGATAAGCTAAGATTCACTCCCAGTAGGCGGCGGCTTAGCGTGTGCAAAGCTGCTAAAAGCAGCTTGCGAGCGAACAACTCGGAATAACCACCCATGGGGGGTAATTCCAAGTTGATCGCAGCAGGACATTTTTTAGCTGTTGGGCAAAACCATGGGGGTAATTCCAAGTTGATCGCAGCAGGAATTTTTTTAGCAGTTGGGCAAAACCATGTGCACTGCAGGGGGGGCAGATATAACATGTGCAGAAAGAGTTAGATTTGGGTGGGTTATTTTATTTCTGTGCAGGGTAAATACTGGCTGCTTTATTTTTACACTGCAAATTAGATTGCAGATTGAACACACCCCACCCAAATCTAATGGGCCCTACACACATGCCGATATTACTGCACGATATGAACGATCTCGTTCATTAATGAACGAGATAACGTTCATATCGTGCAGTGTGGAGTCACCAGCGATGAACGATGCGCGGCCCCGCGCTCGTTCATCGCTGGTGACATGTCGGCTGTGCATGCAGGCCAATATGGACGAGATCGTCCATATTGGCCTGCACGTCTATGGAGCCGGGTGACGGGGGGAGTGAAGAAACTTCACTCCCCCCGTCACTGCCCCCCCCGCCGCCATGTCGGCCGTATCGGCCGTCGGGCACCTCGGCGGCACATCGCCTAATATGTGTAGGGCGCATAACTCTCTCTGCACATGTTATATCTGCCCCCCTCCCTGCAGTGCACATGGGGGGTCATTCCGAGTTGTTCGCTCTTTGCCGATTTTCGCTATGCTGCGATTTGTTGCTAAATGCGCATGCGCATGGTACGCAGCGCGCATGCGCTTAGTTATTTAACTAAAAACTTAGCAGTTTTGCTGTTGATCCTGCGGCGCTTTTCAGTCGCACTGCTGATCGGTGAGTGATTGACAGGAAAGGGGCGTTTCTGGGTGGTAACTGAGCATTTTCCGGGAGTGTGCTAAAAAACGGAGGCGTGTCAGGGAAAAACGCGGGAGTGTCTGGAGAAACGGGGGAGTGGCTGGCCAAACGCAGGGTGTGTTTGTGATGTCAAACCAGGAACTAAACGGACCGAGCTGATCGCAATCTAGGAGTAGGTTTGGAGCTACTCAGAAACTGCAAGAAAATATTTAGTAGCAATTCTGCTAATCTTTCGTTCGCTATTCTGCTAAGCTAAGATACACTCCCAGAGGGCGGCGGCCTAGCGTTTGCAATGCTGCTAAAAGCAGCTAGCGAGCGAACAACTCGGAATGACCACCATGATTTTGCCCAACTGCTAACAAATTTGCATGCTGCGATCAATTCTGATTAGGCCCAATGGGGGTCATTCCCGGTTGATCGCTCGCTAGCTATTTTTAGCAGCCGTGCAAACGCATAGTCGCCGCCCACGGGGGAGTGTTTTTTCGCTTTGCAAGAGTGTGAAAGCCTGTGCAGCCGAGCGGTACAAAAACATTTTGTGCAAAACAAACCCAGCCCTGTAGTTACTTATTCTGTGCGATGACTGCAGCAACGAAGGTCCCGGAACTGACGTCAGAAACCCGCCCTGCAAACGCCTGGACACGCCTGCGTTTTTCCAAACACTCCCAGAAAACGGTCAGTTGACACCCATGAACGCCCACTTCCTGTCAATCTCCTTGCGATCGGCTGTGCGAATGGGATCTTCGCTAGATCTATTGCACAGCACCGATGCTCTTTGTGTCCATACGATGCGCGAGCGCATTGCGGCGCATACGCATGTGCAGTTTTGCCATTTTTTTTACCTGATCACTGCACTGCGAAAATAGGCAGCGAGTGATCAACTCGGAATGACCCCCAATGTCTCTATGCTACACCACTTGGTACGGCTCACTCACGCTGGGTGTCTCGCACTGCATGGCGTATTGAGGCTTGGTGTTTGAGGATTAATTTGTATGTGGGGATATTTTGTGCATGTGGGGGCATTTAATGGCAAGTGCAGGTCTGATTGGCATTTGGTGACCCTTAGTGACAAATTCTGAGGCCATGTAGGTGTATTTTTGGATTATAGATAATGAGAGTCACTTTTGGATGTTAAATGGCTGTACATGTTACCCTAGAAACTGTCATTTGACCCTGAAATGGACTAGTAGAAGGATTAACCCAGTGATGATGTCTATTCAAAAGTGCAGTAACCCATAGTAACTACTCAAAAATTAGCTTTGAACAATCTAGTGCAAATGAGAGAAAATGTTGATTGCCTGCTGTAGATTTGTGTAAGTTTGCCCTCTATTGGTATACAATAAAGTGATTATCACTTAGCAGCAGTAATTGTTTACCTTTGCTGTAAAACATCTTGGATCAGATGCCTTATCTGTA
The DNA here is from genome assembly GCF_028390025.1 of Pseudophryne corroboree. Lineage (NCBI taxonomy): Eukaryota > Metazoa > Chordata > Amphibia > Anura > Myobatrachidae > Pseudophryne > Pseudophryne corroboree. The sequence goes on from NC_086445.1 coordinate 532,556,192, forward strand.
CCAGTGTATAGCTGCTTTGCACATTCGGAAGCAGGTTGCGATGTGCACTTCAACTGCTTTATGAGCTATTTATTTCCTTTATTTGCTGATGTTCCAGAAACCTTGCTCACCTATAACAATGAATTTCTTTGCTGAAATATATTCAGTTTAATGTACCAAATAAACTCACCTAAGATCCCAAATAAACTCACCTAAGATCAAGCAAAGGGATCCAGAAATGCTATCCTGTTTCATACTCCCTGATCTGCTGATATTTTAAAAAGTTTAGCAATGTCCTCGCCTAGCCAAGCTGGAAGATCATACTGCGGCAGTCGAAGAGTTATAGACTAAACTTTAGGATACTGTTGCTCCCCATGCCCACGAGATAAAAGTGGTGCTCCATCACCTAGATGACCTTAAAAACAGAGGGCTTCATAACAATTTTCGTGTTAGAGGTATCCCTGAGTATGTCCAGGGCCCTGGTATCATCAATGCCCACACGAAAATCTTCAATGAGGTCACAGATGCTGATTCAGACAATGTCATCGTGTTTGACCGAGCTCATTGCACTTTTTGCCCATGTGGTCTCCAGAGAGAAGCTACCAGGGACATTATTTGCCACTTGCACTAACACACTGCCCAAGAGGAGATCCTCAGTAAAGCAAGCAAATTGGAGGCCATTGAATTCAATGATACTAAAATTAAGATCTTTCCTGACCTGTTGTGGAGCACCCTCCAGCAAAGACACCTCCTTAAAACACTCACTGACCATCTCAAATAATATGACATGACATTTTGCTGGGGTTTCAGGCATCACACAATGGTCATTGTGCTATTGTGTAAGATTCTGATGACTTGGACACATTTTGCAACAGTTGACATCCTGAAGCCTATTCTATCTGATTGGACTCAGTAGAGTTCTTACTTGGAAACCCCTCGCTTGCCCCCAATTTGTGAGCAGTGGCGTACAGTCCAGGGGAATAAACTTGGCGAACCCTCCCAACACCCTGACCGTTCCGAAGCTGGCACATGTTCACTACGGCTAACAATCCCTTGGCACCCTCAGGCTTTTAAAATGATGGACTGTCTTCTCTGGCTGACTGCTCCATCTTGAAGGTGAGATAAAATTGTGTTTTCTTGTTACAGTATGCTGTTTTCCACATGCCACATACTTCTTACCTGATGTCTATTAATTGCATTGCAGATTCCTGTTAGAATTCACTATTTAGTTTTTTCCATTACATTCACCTTTGTAGCTTTCATTTCCTCATGTGTTCCTATCTAGAATGTTTTAAAATATTTGATAGTATGTTTATATTACTATGCTTCTCCTGATCCAGATAGTGGCCATCATCACCCTACACCAGTTGGCAGGGGCGTAAGTTCATACCAGACGCCCGTAGTCAAAATAGAAGGTGGTGCCCCCCCAGTGGCTTTGGCTTGCACATGTGCTGATGTCCCAGCCACTTGCATATGGTACATCTGGAAGAATAAAGATTCCTTATTGCAGCTAATTGTGGCGATAAGGAATCTTTATTTTTGGATGTTGGCTGCAAATCATAATAAATAGAGCCCTGAGGGGGGTTTTATCAGAGCTCGGAGAGAGATAAAATTGTGAGAGATAAAGTACCAGCCAATCAGCTTCTGCCTTACATTATACAGGCTATATTTGAAAAATGACAGTTAGGAACAGATTTGTTGGAACATTGGGGGTAATTCTGAGTTGATCGCAGCCGCAAGTTTGTTAGCAGTTGGGCAAAACCATGTGCACTGCAGGGGGGCAGATATAACGTGCAGAGAGAGTTAGATTTGGGTGAGTTATTTTGTTTCTGTGCAGGGTAAATACTGACTGCTTTATCTTTACACTGCAATTTAGATTTCAGTTTGAATACACCCCACCCAAATCTAACTCTCTCTGCACATGTTATATCTGCCCCCCCCCCTTGCAGTGCACATGGTTTTGCCCAACTGTTAACAAATTTGCTGCTGCGATCAACTCAGAATTAGGCCCATTATCTCTGACAATTTTTATCTTTCTCTTTGACAACCCCTCCCCCCAAAAAAAATAGTTTTTATTATAATGATTAGTGCATTCCCTTATAACTAACTTGTGAACTCCTTTCTTTCCTCATATAAGACACAATAGCAGAGCTGTAGCTCACAGTACACTGTTATCAGACACATTCCAGGCTCTTCAGCTGAAGGGAACAGCAAAGGGTGTTTGTGAGCTTGGACAACAATCAGCAGTGACTGTAGCAAATCACTATGAAATGAGTGGAGAGAGATCTTTTCTAATTCAGCAGCCTGCTTGGTCTTTCTTTGTTGATGCCCCTCTGACAGCTGCAGCCCGGTGGCCAGTGCATCCAATGTCTCTGGGAGTAACGCCACTACCAGTGAGTTTTTTCCATAATCCTCTCTCTGATCATGAGCTCTGGTATATTGCCAATTTGGTCTGACATTGGCCCTTATATCCAGTTGATATTCTGTTACTGGAAATCCTGTATTGTATGCAATGATTTGGGGTATTTTCCGACCGTTTTCCATCTCTGTTTCCTCCTGCCATTCCTTCTCTCCTTTTCCTGTCACTCTGAGTACTATGCCTTACACATTTGAGATTCACCTAATCCCACATATCGGGGGTCTTTTTAATACACAGTTATACATAATACCCCTCTCACCTTATTTCCATGGCTACTACCACTCCTGATTGTTTGAAATGATACTCCATCAATGTGAAAGGGCTCAATATACCTGAAAAGCACTCACTGTGTTAACAGTGCTGCACTCAAATAAAGAGGATGATTAATTTCTTGAAACCACCACTGCATCTAACCATGCTATCCCCCCGGGGTCTTCCCCAAATGCCTCTTTCGACTGGCCCTCAGTGGGTATCCTCTGTCGTGGTTAGTTTGATGCAGGTGGAGTGAGGTCTTTCCCAGATTTCCAGCATGCTTTTGAACTCTTCTCCCACTCATTTTGAATCTATCTCCAGCTTAGACACTATTAATTTGTTACCTCTTTGAACATCCTTTTGGCGAACTCCCACCTCATTTGAATCTCTGTGTCACGAAGATCCCCCCTAAGTATTTAATTTCCAACCTATACCAGATCTGTTTAGATGGTCTATCCGACTTACCGCGCCCCTATACACTGGCATAGAAGAAAGAGCTGGATACGGCGCTCACTAATGAGCAGTGGTCCAAGATATTTAAATACACCTCTGCCAGCTCCTTTTCTTTACAATTATTAGAGATGCAGTATATGATACTTTTTCAATGGTATAGGTTTCCTACACATCTCCACCTGAGGTTTCTGAGTCTCTCTGAACTATGTTGGTGATGTGGTAGAATGCCAGACACTCTGTTACATATTTGGTGGCATTGCATATTTGGTGGCATTTGTTGGTTTCTGGTAGACTGCTCAGAAATTTTCACTGAGCTCCTGCTGCCCTTTACTCCTGAAATTCTAGATTTTTATCCTTATGGATATAACCCTCTTGCAATTGAAAAGGTTTCAGCTTAGACACATTATGAACGCTGCAAGAGCAATTGGGGCAGATGTATTAAGCCTGGAGAAGTGATAAAGCAGTGATAAGTGCAAGGTGATAATTCACCAGCCAAGAGCTCCTAACTGTGAATTTACATATTGGAGCTGATTGGCTGGTGCAATATCACCTTGCACTTATCACTGCTTTATCACAAGCATGGAGATATCCCTCATCCCCCTTTATCAGTTATTCCAGAGGGTTGACCTCTATACGGCAATGGAGGAGTTATTGACTAACTTGGACCTCACTGCCACTGATTATCAGTCTTGTATCCTCCCTTGGACTACTCTTCTGATTAGGTTTCCAGGCATGTTCCTTCCCCTTCCATCCCCCTCTCCCTGTTTCTTCCTGTTTTTTCCCTTTCTCATACTCTCTACCTATAGTTTTCTTGCTTTATGTTATTCCCCTGTTTCTTTTTGTTATTTTTAATAAGTCTTTTAAAACAGCACATAGCCTTGTTTAGTTCTGATTAGTCCTAGCCATTACATATCACATGGCTGGTATTTGTTCTTTGTGGTTTGCTATAATAAAAACAGATTGCATTACAGATTTAGCAAAATGTAAATCTGACTCTAGTGACAAGATCTACTTTTCCTGATGAGACTTAAGATTTCTCTTATTAACATGCTGTCCATCACCTTGCTTTGCCGTGAAAAAAACTGTTAGTCTTAATTGATTCATTACATATTAATTGATGAAATTGTAAAACTCTGTCAAGACGTGTAAATGTCTAAGGAATCATTGTGGATTTCTGTCAGTGTCGGGAACACTGAATGTCACAAGGACAAAAGTTCTCACTGGAAAATATAGTATGTGTTTTTCGGAACATGAATCCAGGTGCACAGTGATTCAATGGACTATGTAACAGGCTGATTTATAACAGTATTTTTAGCTCTTTATGGGGTTTTTTAATACAGAATTGCCTATTTTGTGATTTGGCCTTGTTGCTGGCATAATATATCTGACTATTTTATGCAAATAAGAGGAAGGAAGAAGTATTCTGTAAGTATGGCCATGTAAAGTATAAACAGATAATGCCTTATTCAGAGTCAGTCTGAAAACTAACTCTCAAAAGAGTCAGTAGCATCTGTAAATCTCGAGCTGTGACTCTTTGCCCTTGGCTGTGGCTCCCCCCTCCCTTGTTGTACCTTGTAGGTGTGGTCATTGCGTGTGCACAGGATATGCAGGGTGTTTGTCTACCTTAAGTATAGGGGAGAAGCGTGGGCGCCATCTGGCTAGTACAGTCAGCGTCTCACTGGAGAATGATCTTGGTTGGCGCAGCTGGTCTGTGAGTGATTACCTAACTGCAGCATGTAAATTATATGATGAATTATTATTGCAGGTATGGGGGTGAAGATATAGTACAATGACTTCTTTTTCAGTTGAGAACTTAAACTGGCTCAATAACATTAGAATATAGTTGGCTAAAAAGTGAAAACACACTCTAACCACTGTGGCTAAAATACAGTAAACGTCTTCTTAAACTAAATTTATTAGCATTACTTCATAAACAAAAGAGATTGGGGATATTTCTATTTCCTGCTTGCAATGATATATATATATATATATATATATATATACAGGTTGAGTATCCCATATCCAAATATCCGAAATACGGAATATTCCGAAATACGGACTTTTTTGAGTGAGGGTAGGATAGTGAAACTTTTGTTTTTTGATGTCTCAATGTACACAAACTTTGTTTAATACACAAAGTCATTAAAATATTGTATTAAATGACCTTCAGGCTGTGTCTATAAGGTGTATGTGAAACATAAATGAATTGTGTGAATGTACACACACTTTGTTTAATGCACAAAGTTATAAAAAAAATATTGGCTAAAATGACCTTCAGGCTGTGTGTATAAGGTGTATATGTAACATAAATGCATTCTGTGCTTAGATTTAGGTAACATCACCATGACATCTCATTATGGTATGCAATTATTCCAAAAATACGGAAAAATCCCATATCCAAAATACCTCTGGTCCCAAGCATTTTGGATAAGGGATACTCAACCTGTATATATATATATATATATATATTTTATTTTATTTTTTAAATCAATACAATCAATACTCAGCTGTCTCTGCTATACTGGCTAAGTACCCACAAAAGTTACGATTAATACAGATGTGCATGGACCTCCTCACGTTTCAGTTTTGGCTTTAATTCATCCCCATGTTTTGCTTTTTGGCAAACCACCTTCAAGTGTTTTGGTTCAGAATCAGGTTGTTTTTTTTTCCGTTTAAAAATAAATAAATAAATAAATATATATATATATATATATATATATATATATATATATATATAGATATATATAGATATATATATAGATATATATAAATATCTATAATAGTTGTTAAAATCGATAAAAATCTATGAAAACAGCTAAAATCATGTAATTTTTTTCAATCCAAAACCAGAAATTCAGATTTATAACATGGCAAAAAGCCCTAATGGTGGTGGAAATTCTGATGCAATGTCATGAATCTCGTGATACAGTAGCATTACAAAAATAAAAGCATTTTTATTAATAGTATATATAGGCGGTATGTTATGGCGTCCAGGACAGGTTTGCCAGAGGTGCGGGATGCCAGCTTAACTCAAACTCTTTTTTTAAAGCAACAGTCATGTACAAGTCAAAACCATGCCTTGTAAAAGACTGACACTTTAAATCACATTACATCCCGCCTTATATATTTATTTAATCTATATATATAAAAATGTATGTATGTATGTATGTATGTATGTATGTATGTATCTATGTATGTATGTTCCAGCATAACTCTGGAATGCCTGGAGCAATTTACACCAATCTTGGTACACTGTGGGGGGGAAGACACCGCTCGCACCCCTAGGGGTGCGGTTGAGAATGGTTTGACATGTAAAAATCCATAGTTTTCGGGGGTCGCTTAAATGAATAGTGACACTCCCGATGCTGTTTCAGTCCAAGTTCTGCCCCCATCAGCATGGGGGGTGAGAAGGGGTGGAAAATAAAATGTCTATATACATATGTGGCACTGCAGTGCTGCTAACTCACAAAGTCAAAGGGGATGGAAAACTGTGCAGCCTGCCCAAGTGTCCTCCTCCTCTCAAAGTTGGCAGCTCCTCGTAGCGCTGGGTGGGGCGCAGGGCAGTGTGGAAGACTGAGTAAGCCGGGACAGGGAGAGGCATCTGACATCATCACGTCTCTCCCGAATTGCAGGGGGGTGAGTGATCCAGGTGGGAGGCGCTTGGATTGTCTTCCCAGCATTTAAAGCACTGAGCAGGGCAGCATCAGAGGCGGGGCGGGGCAGAGAAGGAAGCAGATTATTCTCCTCAGCGCCAGCCTTTTGACAACTTCAATCCGAGGAAGGCCCGCCTGGAGGTGCGGCCTGACAAGGATTGGCAAGGACGGGCGGACCATGTACTGTTGTAAGTCTAATTAGTTTACCAGGAAGTCCTTCAAAATTAAAGTTATACGCACGGAAATACTTCATATTCCGTAGCGAAGCACGGGTATTCAGCTAGTAAGATGATAAAATAGCTAAGTAATGTATGTTGCTCCCACCCAACATTATACATAAGTTACATATTATATGTAATGATGTTTGTGCATGTGCTCTCCTGCGTGTTTTTATCCTTTTTTATTTTTACTATTTTTTATTTTTTTTTATATGGAAACGTAACCCTAAATCTTGCCTTCCAGTTCCACTGCACATGTGCAGGCTTTCAAACTGACTCACACATGTATTAAATTACAGATACCAGCTTGGTTAAATGGTAAGTTTACATTAATAAAATGGGTCAGTATCCCTGGGGAAGCTAATTAAAATAAGCCTTAGCAATATAATTTTGATAAATGTGACTGATAATTAATTTTAGTCTTTGTTTAAAATGAACCATTTTCTGCATACATCTCCTACTGATCTATTAGCATTCAGAGCCTCCCCTGTCAGTTTTCCAGGTATGTCAGGATTTTCTACAGATATGTATAAAATCTATTTTTCAAGTTCATACTTGGAAAACCTAGATCATTATTTTTACATATAAGTGTTTTAACAGAAAAATATATGACTTAAAACAGGAACATCTACAATATTTACCTGTAAGCTGAAAAGCATTTTGTTATTTAAAGAAAAAAAAACACCTTCTACTGTATGATGTTTGTGGAACGCTAAGTGAGTATAGGTATGGTAACTATATGCTCGATTATCTACAGTGCCTCTGGTAAATTCTCTGCACAAAATTACATCAAGACATTAAGAGGGTATTTTAATTAGCCCCTGCCAGGATTTTTTTTTATCGGAACCTCAGCAGGCTCTGATAATGACCCCACTCTCACGATTGCGGACGCGAAAACACATAGGTAAATTAACTTATCATGGATTCTATGTGTTTTTGCACGAAAATAGATATTTTTTCTGGCACAAAAATGAGGGCTCATTGAATAGCCCATAAAAAAACAGGGCTAATTGAATAATCCATAAAGAAACTGTGCAGAAAAAAAAAAAAGTGAATTTAATTAGCATTGAAAAAATATTGAGGCTAATTGAATTTCCCCCTATATGTATTACAATATAAGACATGCAATTTATAAAACCACTGTTGGTCTGTTCATCTAAAGAGGGAATACTCTATTGCTGGCAACAAATACTGTATTTCATTATCTGCAGCAATATCAGCCCAGTGAACTTAAATCAGAGTGGCTGGTCCCAAAACAAACCCCAGTAATCCGATTAAATTACAGGTCGTGTGTTCCATATTAGGCTGTGATACGGCCAGTCTCATCATGAGTGGCCATCTTATTTTGTTCATGTCTTGATCCTTGCCGCTAGTACATGAGCATTAACTGACACTGTATTCATATGGAGGACAAAGGGTGACTTTACTTTACCAGTTAGTTCTGTGTGTGAGTAATTTAAAGTAATTTCTTCAGTTTGAAAAGTCATTTGCGGTTTTCTTTTTGTACTTTTCCAACGACATCACTGAAATGACTTTTTTCAAGAATAGATATAATCTGAGATGTAGAGCACAGATTCACAGATAAACCCTCAATACGGTAATATCATTTGATTGGCAGACAAAGGCACTGGGCAGCAATGCTGATTCATTTGTTGGTTTCCTGTTCATTCTGCAGTGACTACATGAGGGTCATTTATGACATAGAGTAAGACGGAGGTGCGTTGCTTTTTTTATATATGATGTACATATGAATAAATGCTAATATAACATTTTGCCAAGGTTAGTCTATACAGTATATGCAAGAGTGATATCCTACATCATAGTACTGATAGTTATCTAATTGAGACTTCATCCTTCTTTAATTTGTATTTGATTCATTCAATTTAATTAACTTTTTCTTATAAATCCAAAAATATTGCTTGTTTTTAATAACTCCCAGTGTTTGAGATTGTTAGGGTCTCCTGCCCTGTGCTGCCACGTCGTCATGGCAACCGGGAGACAAGTGCTAGTGGAGTAACCTGAGCGCAGCTGATACTCCGGTTCGGGTCTTTTGCTGTGCAGTGGTTATAGGCTCTGTGCACGGCAGGGGATCCGGTGCTGGTTTTTGTGCTCACAGTCTGTGAGGTCTGAGTGGGGCGTGGACAGCACCTGCTTTATAAGGCCTCTTTTCAGGGTAAGCAGATGCTGCTGAATCTTTGTTGGTTAGTCAGTTCATGAAAGTTAGCCAGTACTGTGTAGCTTTGTATTTGTTTGTTGCTTACTGCAAATAGGCCTGGGGATTTGGTATTACACTCTGCCAATCCAGACCTAGCAGTAAGACTGGAGTCAGTCGTTTAGCTTGCTGGGGTTCTGTTACTACTCTGTGAACTTAGCAAGTTTGCGGCTGTATTCTAAGACTTGCCTGTCTAATCCTGTCTCACTGTGCTAGGTGTCAGGGGCCAGTTTAGTGGCAGTAAGCTAAAACCTGTGCACTGCAAGTGAGAATTAGGATTGTGGGGACTCTCCTTGTGTCTATCATTCCATCTCTGACCAAGGAGTTTACTGCCACACCCGTTGGTAACCCTTTAGGGTTTTGCTGTTGCCCTTAGCAACAGCATTTCGGGTTCTCTACGTATTAAAACACAACATCTTGCTTTTTCCATCTTAGCAGTTCTAATACAAGGGAGATACCCAGTTCCTTAGCCTCTGGGCTTCTCTGTTCACTTTGTGTGTATTTTGTTACCCTATCACCTTCTGTGTACGTTATGTCATATTCCCCAGTTTGTCTGTGAGTCCATTTGTTTTGCATAACAGTTCAAACACCAGTACATTCCTGCAGACACTGGAGTGCATAACAGTTCTGACACCAGTACTTTCCTGCAGGCACTGGTGTGCATAACATATTCAGCAGCCTAATACTCCTGTTGAAATTTTGTGGGAATATGGAGCATACCCCTCAAAATACGTTGCAACAGGTGGTCGATCAGGTGCAGGTCCTGACTCGACAATTTACTGATTTGTCCATTAAAATGCACACCTCCCAGGCTGCTGGCAGAGCTCCCGCAGCAGCAGCACCTGCAGGGGTTAAGGAGCTGAAAGTAAATCTCCCGGATCGTTTTTCTGGAGATCGCTCGCAGTTCTTTTGTTTCAAGGAGAGCTGCAAGCTATACTTCCGGCTTAGGCCTCAGTCTTCTGGGTCGGAGATTCAGCGGGTGGGCATAGTGATTTCCTTGCTACAAGGAGACCCACAGGTCTGGGCATATGGGTTGCAGCCTGACTGTCCGTCGCTTAAAAGTGTTGATGCTTTTTTTACGGCACTGGGCATGTTGTATGATGACCCTGACAAGACGGCCTCAGCCGAGGCTCAGATTTCGATCCTTAAGCAAGGGCGAAGGCCAGTTGAGGTTTACTGTACGGAGTTTCGGAGGTTGGCCCATGATACCCAGTGGAATGACCCAGCCCTGAGACACCAGTACCGAAGAGGTCTTTCTAACCAGATAAAGGACCAACTGGTACAATATCCCTTGCCTGATAGCTTGGATCAGCTCATGCAGTTATCCATCCGGGTGGATAGACGGCTGAGAGAGCGTAGGCTTGAAAGGGAGACTGAGATTTCCTTCCTTCCCAAGGGAACCTCAGACTCTGAGGAATTTTCTGAGGAGCCTATGCAGATTGGGGCTACCGTGAGAAGACGCGGAGGAGACAGCAGGGGTTGTGTTTGTACTGTGGGAATAAAGGTCATGTGGTAGTATCATGCCCAGAAAAGCCGGAAAACTTCAGGGCCTGAGGGTGATGGGAAATATCCTGTCAGGCCAGAAGTCAGAATTTCCCAAGAAGACTTTTATCATTCCGGTGACCTTGAAGATCCTCGGTCAAACTGTCAAGACTGAGGCCTTTGTGGACAGTGGGGCCGACGGGGTTTTTATGGACCGCCAATTCGCCCTGAAACACTCTGTTCCCTTAGTACCCTTGGCAACGGAAATTGAGATTTGTGGGTTAAACGGGGAACCATTATCCCAAGGTAAAATTACCTCTTGCACTAGCCAGATTTCTTTGTTTATTGGAGCCACACACTCTGAAAAATTGTCCTTTTATGTGACTGTCTGTACTTTTGCCCCATTGGTGTTGGGGTTACCCTGGTTAAGGGCCCACAATCCTCAATTTGACTGGGTCTCTGGGGAGATTCTTAGTTGGGGTACTGATTGTTTCAGGAGTTGCTTGAGCCTTCCAGTCAGGCTCTCGCAGCTAAGTTTGCCAGGATTGCCAGGGTGTTATGCAGATTTTGCGGACGTGTTCTCCAAAAAAGTTGCAGAGGTACTACCTCCCCATCGCCCCTATGACTGTGCCATTGATTTGTTGCCAAATGCTAAGCTTCCCAAGAGCAGGTTGTACTCCCTGTCACGTCCTGAGACTCAGGCTATGGCAGAGTACATTCAGGAGAACTTGGCTAAGGGATTTATCAGACCTTCACAGTCTCCAGTTGGGTCGGGGTTCTTCTTCGTGGGTAAAAAGGACGGTTCGTTGCGACCCTGCATCGACTTCAGGGAATTGAACCGTATCACGATTAAAAACTCATACCCACTGCCTCTCATTTCGGTCTTGTTTGACCAGCTTCGTACTGCCACCATTTTTTCTAAGATTGACCTACGCGGTGCGTACAATCTAATCCGAATAAGAGAGGGGGATGAATGGAAGACTGCCTTTAATACCCACTCAGGGCATTATGAATATTTGGTGATGCCTTTTGGGCTCTGTAATGCCCCGGCAGTCTTCCAGGATTTCATGAATGATGTGCTCAGGGAATATTTGGATAGATTCTTAGTTGTATACTTAGATGACATCCTAATCTTCTCCCATTCCCTGGAGGAACATCGGAAGCATGTACGCTTAGTCCTCCAGAAACTCAGAGACCACCGGCTTGGGGCGAAGCTGGAGAAGTGCGAATTTGAAGTTCAGCAAATCGCATTTCTAGGATATATTATCTCCCCAGAAGGTTTCCAAATGGAGGGTTCCAAGGTACAGGCAGTCCTGGATTGGGTGCAGCCCACTAGTTTGAAGGCGCTTCAGCGTTTCCTGGGCTTTGCGAATTTTTATAGACGATTTATCGCTGGATTTTCGTCTATAGTGGCGCCCTTGGTGGCACTCACTAAGAAAGGGGCGGATGTTGCTCACTGGTCTTGTGAGGCTAAAGCGGCTTTTGCTCGTCTCAAAAGGGCATTTGTTTCGGCCAAGGTGCTGCGACACCCAGATCCAGAGCGTCCTTTTGTGGTGGAGGTGGATGCCTCTGAGATGGGTATTGGGGCAGTGATTTCTCAGATGGGAGTGTCTGATAATCGCCTTCATCCCTGTGCTTACTTTTCCCGTAAATTTTCGCCTGCCGAGATGAATTATGACGTGGGTAACCGGGAATTGTTGGCTATTAAGGATGCACTCGAGGAGTGGAGACACTGGCTTGAGGGGGCTAAGTTTGTGGTCTCAATTCTCACTGACCATAAGAATCTGGCATATTTAGAGTCAGCGAAGCGTCTCAATGCCAGGCAGGCACGATGGGCTTTGTTTTTTGCTCGCTTTAATTTTTTGATAACATATCGCCCTGGGTCAAAAAACATCAAGGCTGATGCGCTCTCGCGGAGTTTTGCTCCAATCCAGGAGACCACCGAGGAGCCGTTGCCCATTGTTTCCCCATCATGTATTAAAGTGGGCATTACCCAGGACCTCTTATCATTAGTCCTTAGAGCACAGGAGCAGGCTCCTCCAGACCTTCCGGTAGGTCTTTTGTTTGTGCCTCCTAGGTTAAGACAGCGAGTGTTCCTGGAATTCCATGCCAAGAAGTCGGCAGGTCACCCGGGTATTGCCAGAACTCGGGAGTTGCTATCTAGGGCGGTGTGGTGGCCCTCGGTGGCTAAGGATGTGGATCAGTGGGTTCGGGCATGTGACATCTGTGCCCGAAATAAGACTCCTAGAGGGGTTCCTGTTGGCCCATTACATCCACTCTCTATCCCATCTAAGCCATGGACCCACATTTCAATGGATTTTGTGGTGGACTTGCCCAAATCCTCGGGGATGACAGCCATCTGGGTTGTCGTTGACAGGTTTTCGAAGATGGCGCACTTCGTTCCACTGGTTGGGCTGCCATCAGCCAGACGCCTGTCTGAATTATTTATGCTGCATGTTGTGCGTCTCCACGGGTTGCCACTTGATGTGGTCTCTGACCGCGGATCCCAGTTTGTGGCCAAATTCTGGAGGGCATTTTGTTCCGATCTCCAGATTTCTGTCAGCTTGTCGTCAGGCTACCATCCGCAGTCTAATGGGCAGACTGAAAGGGTGAACCAGTCCTTGGAGCAGTTCCTCAGGTGTTATGTCTCCAAGTGTCAGACTGACTGGGTTGCTCATCTGTCCATGGCGGAGTTTGCCTATAACAACGCGGCTCACTCTGCTACAGGGATCTCTCCCTTCCTTTGTGTGTATGGGCATCATCCTAAGGCCAATTCTTTTGACCCCCTGGACTCCACGCCTGGTGGTTCCTCTGTGGTTTCGGTCCTTAGAGGTATTTGGCGGAAAGTGAAGAAAGCCCTTGTGTCTGTGTCATTAGTGACCAAAAGGGTTTTTGATAAGCGGAAAAGACCCTGCAGCTTCAAATTAGGAGACTTCGTCTGGTTGTCTACCAAGAATTTGAAGTTGAGACAGCCATCTCATAAGTTAGGGCCCCGGTTCACCGGCCCTTATAAGATCACCAGGGTTATCAATCCGGTGGCATTTCAGTTAGATCTGCCCCGTTCTTTGGGTATCAATAAAACATTTCATTGTTCCCTTTTAAAACGGGCGATTAGTAATCCTTCTTCCAGTGGAAGACCTTCCCCTCTTCTGATACGTGGCCAGAGGGAGTTTGTTGTTGAAAGGATTCTTGACTCCAAGGTGGTTCGGGGTCGGCTGTCATTTTTGGTGCACTGGAAGGGGTATGGCCCGGAGGAGCGGTCGTGGGTGCGCAGTTGTGATCTTCATGCCCCCAGACTGATACGCTCTTTCTTCTCGCAGTTCCCCGATAAACCCGGTGGTAGGGGTTCTTTGACCCCTCGTCAGAGGGGGGGTACTGTTAGGGTCTCCTGCCCTGTGCTGCCACGTCGTCATGGCAACCGGGAGACAAGTGCTAGTGGAGTAACCTGAGCGCAGCTGATACTCCGGTTCGGGTCTTTTGCTGTGCAGTGGTTATAGGCTCTGTGCACGGCAGGGGATCCGGTGCTGGTTTTTGTGCTCACAGTCTGTGAGGTCTGAGTGGGGCGTGGACAGCACCTGCTTTATAAGGCCTCTTTTCAGGGTAAGCAGATGCTGCTGAATCTTTGTTGGTTAGTCAGTTCATGAAAGTTAGCCAGTACTGTGTAGCTTTGTATTTGTTTGTTGCTTACTGCAAATAGGCCTGGGGATTTGGTATTACACTCTGCCAATCCAGACCTAGCAGTAAGACTGGAGTCAGTCGTTTAGCTTGCTGGGGTTCTGTTACTACTCTGTGAACTTAGCAAGTTTGCGGCTGTATTCTAAGACTTGCCTGTCTAATCCTGTCTCACTGTGCTAGGTGTCAGGGGCCAGTTTAGTGGCAGTAAGCTAAAACCTGTGCACTGCAAGTGAGAATTAGGATTGTGGGGACTCTCCTTGTGTCTATCATTCCATCTCTGACCAAGGAGTTTACTGCCACACCCGTTGGTAACCCTTTAGGGTTTTGCTGTTGCCCTTAGCAACAGCATTTCGGGTTCTCTACGTATTAAAACACAACATCTTGCTTTTTCCATCTTAGCAGTTCTAATACAAGGGAGATACCCAGTTCCTTAGCCTCTGGGCTTCTCTGTTCACTTTGTGTGTATTTTGTTACCCTATCACCTTCTGTGTACGTTATGTCATATTCCCCAGTTTGTCTGTGAGTCCATTTGTTTTGCATAACAGTTCAAACACCAGTACATTCCTGCAGACACTGGAGTGCATAACAGTTCTGACACCAGTACTTTCCTGCAGGCACTGGTGTGCATAACAGAGATATAGAGCTTTATATCAAGTCTCATATTTTAACATGTTTATTTCCACTGCTTTATGTGAACATATTAATGTTCTTCTTTTATACTATATGTAATTGAAAGCAATGGCAATGTTCGTATTGGCTACCAACTCTACGATGACCGAATCCAGTATTTGTGTAAAAGAACGAGTTTCCAGTCTTCACCTATAGCTGCCCATTTTCAATAGCACTCTGTTGCCCCTAGGACTTGTGGGCATTAAAGGTTTACAACAATCTGGTGCAGTAAACAAATGGGACCATGGATCTAAGGGCCATTTCCCTTTCTGCCTACATCAATCAGTGGACAAAGATGATCGGTGATCCATCGGGAGTTGGCAAAATACAGGATGTCCAAGGCTCGCCAAACCTGATGATTTTTTGGTCAGAATCAACAAATAGAGGATTCCAACATGTAGGATTTTCCCGATCCCCCGACCCAGGACGTGCAATGCCTTGATAGATGCCTGATGCATGGGCCCCATATATAGATATAGATATGTCATACATATATATAGCTATATATGTATGACATAAGGGTCAGGCAGCTGAGCTAACAAGAAGGTGAAACATACAACATACCAATGCTAAACTAACAAGGATAAGGCCTGGTGATGAGAGAGATATAAAAAAAAATCTGAGGTCAGGAAAATAACAAGCAGAATAGTCAAAACCACTTTGGGTCATTTAGGAGCACGGCAAGAGCAAGAGGAATAACAAACCTGTGAGCAGTGGGACAGGAAATGAGCTCATGATGATTCATTTTGAGGAGCAGTGATAGATTAGTACTGAGCCTATTGAGCTGCTAAATGCATACTAACCTATTCTCCTGGGAGGTACAGGAGACTCCATGATTATTCCTGCCACTTCCCCATCCCTAATGTGACACTTCCTAGTGAAGTGGGCAGGATGGGGAGATAATACCAGGAATCATGGCTCCATATGGGGTTAAAATGATGCAAATCGCATTGTTCTATCCCCACTACTTCTACACGGACCCAGGATTCCCAGTATTATCTCCCCATCCTGCCCACTTCACTAGGAAGTGTTGTGATAGGGGCGGGACCTAATGATGTGAAAAGCCCGCCCCCAGAGTGGTCACCTGCATGTCTAAATTCGGTAAGTATGACTATTTTATTTCATTAGTTGTAAGCTGAGGAGATAGTGCAGTGGCTCTTATTTAGCAATAGGCGTTTGTAGATTCTCCCCATGCTTGCGTGAGTTTCCTCCGGGTGCTCCAGTTTTCTCCCACAATCCAAAAATATACTGGAAGATTGATTGGCTCCCCAAAAAAACGATCCCCTATGTGTATGTACATTGGCAGACTAAATGGCCAAGTGGTTCTTCTCTGCCGTCAAATTCTATGTTTTTATGTTACATAAAGCTGCGTGGAACTGACAGATCTTTACACTATCTTAAAGAATGCAGTAATGAATTATCGGTCAGTACTTTCAATGTAACCCCCTTTGCTCAATCAAGGTAAAAAACATCTTTAAAGGGATCAGCAAACCAATAGTTTTTCACGTTACAGCGGAGACAGTGTACAAAACAAACTTTCCATCAAAATGCACAGGTTTACAGAGTAAGATGGTGACATCTGCTGAGGAGCAAACGCTTGTACAGGACAAACAGATGTTTGGCTGAGTGAAGGCTTTCATCGTTAAATATGGATTAATGTAGAAATTGTCATGTTACATAGTGAGATTACTGAAACTGGATAAGAGAGGTGGAGAAGCACATTTTAGGAAGGTTCCATGCTGTGTCAGTGGATGCATGGCCACTTTTATCCACAAAGCATTTTGTGTCAGATACTGTAAGAGCTGGAGATGTTTTTGTTTGGCATTTTGTGCCTTTATGTAGCACTTTGATCAAAGAGACATATTTCTAGGCACTCTCTGAGCAATGTAATAAGGTGCCTCACACACATAAAACTGCAATGTGTAATAAAAGTGTTCCTATCACTCTCATGAATAGTTTACGAATGAGGTTCGTCTGAGCCGTATCGAAGGTGAAAAACTGTTAAGTTTAGATTCATTAGATTGGTGAAATTTACACTTTTACATCTTGCACCTTCACATATCATATATGGAGGCTCCTTCACAGAAAGATGGCGGGCACCCAGATGTATGCTGTGTGTACCATCTAGGCACACCAAAATAGGATCCGGTCTTTAGGCCGAGAGCACTTATATCGACACTCATTAGGTCGACCACTATTGGTCGACATGCATTGGGTCAACGTAGTCACTAGGTCAACATGGCAAAGGTCGACATGAGTTTTTCAAAAATGTTTCCTTTTTTGAAACTTTTTCATACTTTACAATCCACGTGGACTACGATTGGGAATAGTAACCTTGTCCGAAGCATGGCGTGCGAAGCGAGCCATGCAAGGGGATACAGTGCACTAATTGGACTATGGTGCACTAATTGGGTTTCCCGGTTACTTTACGAAGAAAACGGCACTAAAAAAAATATAAAAACTCATGTCAACCTTTATCCATGTCAACCTATTCCATGTTGACGTAATGACCATGTCGACCCATTTCAGGTGTCGACCTAGTCAGTCGACCAATAGTGATCGACCTAATGACTGTCGACCTATTGCATGTCGACCCTATGATCCACACCCCACCAAAATGAAGGTGCTTTGCTGTGCAAATACATTGCCTTTGCAAAATTATATTATTGTTTTTAAAAGCTAAATACAGTAGTTTTAATGTTGATACTTAAAAGGATTGGAAACCATGCCAATATGAGTTACAGTGAAATCATACAATGATTGTGCAAAGTGTCTGCACAGATGGACCATGAAATTGCTGTTTGAATGACCAGGGGCTTATGTAATAGTCTGCGAGATGCAGGCTGTTAAGGAATTTCGGCAAATATACCTGTATTTTCAAAGTGGCAATCAAGGCAAAACTAACCTGGTTTTGATTGGAAATTACTGTATTGCCGCTTTAAAAAGATAACCGCTACCTCTTCTATATATAGATATATATAATAATAATAATAATAATAATTTTATTTATATAGTGCTCTTTCTCCAATAGGACTCAAGGCGCTTATATATATATATATATATATATATATATATGTGACTTTCATTTTCTCATCCTCACATTTAATATTTACTTCAGAATGATAGGCCTATGGGGAAAAAAACTCTTTTTCAATGCTATGCCACAAGTGTATATAACATGATGTAGGGGACAGGGACAGGGGCGACAAGTATCATAAGAAGCTACAGTACATGTAGCAGTTAACAAGTGACAGGGATATATTAGATAAGGATATAAAGATGGATGGATTGATGGGTCTGGGCTAGAACCACTCAGAATCAATATAAATAAATGTGTGACCAGACACTGTGCGTGACAGGTACTTTGTAGTCACTGGTGGAATAGATAGTAAATGGTTGGAGGATTCTCTCGGGTCCCTGTGTTTCTCCTCTGCTCTGACTTTTCTCAGCAAATGTTTACACTGCAATGCTGCAAGTCTCTTTGTGTGCTTTGAGCGCAGGAGGGAACTAGACAATTTCCTAGTGATCCTATCACTGGCAAACACTGGAGGTTTCCATCCAAAACTATTTCTTATCATGCGATTCATTCATTACGACACAATCTTTTGTTACAGCACCAGCCATTATGCTATGGTTTTTGCTGATACAGCTTTTCTGAAAGTAACATTGCAACTCCAACCAACTGCTATTATTGTGCATACAGCCTGTGTTTTACAAACAAACATCACACATATCCTGCAACCATAGACCTATTTTTATTTTAAAACATCTTATTGTCTAAGTACCCATTTATTAATTATCAGATTTTATACAACAAAATTATAATTTCCTATTTCTGCTGTGCACAGCAATAAGACAGTAGTTATCCCTGAATGTATTATTTATTGGTCACATGTAGGGACAGGGGCTCCAATAGGAACCCATCCCTGTGATGTGCAGGGCCGTAGAGAGCCACGCCGGGCCCTGGTAAAGGTGGGGGGCGTGGTTTAAAAAAGTGGCGTGATGACACCCTTTACCAAAAAATATGAACTATATAAACATTAACAGGGGGCACAATTTTAATGCCCGGGGGCGCGGGGGAGGGCACCCACTTCCTACCTTACTTATACATCCTGGGCCAGTCCCATCTTCCCAGTGATATTTGGGAAGATGACGCTGGCCACAAGAGAGCAAAGACTCTGGCACAGTGCCAGAGACTTTGCTCTCTATGTGTGCCACCATCTTCCTGAAAATATCACCAGGAAGATGGCACAGACGATGCCGGCAACAGGTATCCTTGAAGGAAGGGGGGGGGAATCAGACCCGGGCCCCCTCTGGGCTCCTCCAGCAGCACGGGCCCAGGTAATTTGTACACGCTCCCCCTCCCCCTCTAGGCGCCACTGGTGATGTGTAACAGCAAAGTGATTGAATTAGTGATCACTTTACTTTCACTACCCGTGGCCTGGTACACTACTGCACATAGCCACACTGCTGACTACAAATGTGCCAGTGGTAAGTGCCGGAGAAGCATCCTACAGCCCTCTCATGGTACTTCTTGCAATATGTAGTCTCCGTATTTTGGACCTTGGTACATTTGTCAAGAAAGTAGCCCCCATAGGCTTCTATGGGGACTGCTTTTGCAGACAATAATGGGGGATACAGGGGATACATAATATTTGGGGGTACTATCTTCCGAAAAGGTGTTATGGGGGGATATCCTGCAAATATTGAAAAATAGACCCCTGAAAACTGATTTGGAGCTGGGTGGAAGTGCATTCACATGTAATTACAGTAAGAGTGCAGAGGTATATTAACCACGCCCTGTGAGCTGTGCACATGTATACTATTAAAGTCACACTTAATGTGTGTTTTGTACGTTTATTATATGCAGCTACACAAAGCATGTACAAGTACTAAGCTTGCCATGCAAGTGCTACCTTGTGGGTCAGTTCTGCCTATATATAGAGATAAAAGCATCTAAGTCTAAAGGAGCGGGATGTAATGCTGTCCGAGTACAGCAGCCGTGCGGGATGCCGCCCAAACTCAAATGTTTTTAAGGGGCAATCACTTACAAGGCATGTTTTTTTGCCTTGTGACTGCCCTTTTTAAAAAAAAAAAAAAGTCTGAATTAGGCTGGTATCCCGCACGGCTGCCGAACTCGGGCGTCATTACATCCCGCCACAGATGTCTTTAACTGGCATCTGAACATGATTGCAGAAGCATGAATTTGTAAACCTACGTAAGTGTGACTTTAAATTGTCACGTTAGGTCATTTACAAAAGTGTAAGAGTGCACATCTGATAGTACAAGTGCTGTATATTTAAACAAGATTCAAGAGTTACCAAAGGTACATTAAGGGTGATATTTTCTGGTTTGGGGGCTGCCAAAGAGTATTTTGCTCCCAGAAAAGGACATCCAACATTCTTGGTGATGGTGGAAGCTATGAATCTGCTTATACTTTTGACAAGATGACTCTTTAGCTTATTCTAGGGACAGTTCCACTAATGAAAAAAAAAAGTAAACAGAAAAGTTGAAGTGAATGAGGGTGGTAAAAAACTGGTATTAAGGGGGTCATTCAGATCTGATCGCTGGGCAGCGATTTTTGCAGTCCTGTGATCAGATAGTCGCCACCTATAGGGGGAGTGTTTTTCCGCTGTGCAAGTGTGCGATTGCATGTGTAGCAGAGCTGCACAAACTGATTGTGCAGTCTCTGCATAGCCCAGGACTTACTCTTCCAGTGCGATGAGAGCAGCTGATCGGGACCGGAGTCGACGTCAGACACCCTCCCTGAAAACGCCTGGTCCCTCCTGCGTTTTTACAGACACTCCCTGAAAACGGTCAGTTGCCACCCACAAACAGCCTCCTCCTGTCAATCTCCTTGCGAACGCCCGTGCAAATAGATCCTTCGCACAATCCCATCGCAGGGCACTGATGCCCGTTGCAGTCGTGTGATGTGCCAACGCAGTGTGGTGCATACGCATGTGCAGTTCGAATTTGATCACCCACTGTGCAAAAATGCACAGCAGCGATCAGATCTGAATGACCCCCTAAGTTGGGTGACCAGATATATACTTTCTATAGAGTGACCACACCCTCCCCAAAGACTGGCCACACTCTTCCATTTTTGTTTCAGTCACGCAAAAAATCCCATCTCAGTGCAACTCACCCGCACTGATTATCATTTTCTCTCAAAATGTGCATCCAATTCGCAGAAATAAAACAACTGGAAATGACTAAACTACTTTGTTACTGTAGATTACACTGCTCACTTGTACATCCGTGTGCAAATGAGTCTGAGTTTGTTTACAAAATGTTACGATGCAGTGGCCATAGCTTTTTCTCATGCTAAGTTCCGATGTGCTTCATCTTCATCATTGTGTTTCGCTTTGATTGTATTTAAAACCAATTCCTGGGTGGTTAAAATCGTATCCCAGGGTCTCTGGTACATGTAAAGGTGCATACACACTGGGCGTTTTTGCCCAGCGTTTTTGCCCAGCGTGTATGCACAGCGATGATCGCTGACATCGCTGGGCTGAATAGCACTCGGTGCATACACACTGATCGCTTTTCCCCCCTGCCCAGCGATGTCAGCGGGGGTGAGTGGCTTTCCATAGCAGGACGTTCACCCCGCCGTTCATCTACTGGTAATACCAGTAGATGAACGGCGTCCGCCAGCGATAAAGTGGGAGTGCGCATCAGTGCTCACCGATCATCGCTTGTCCATACACACTGGCCGGCTTTGAGCTGAAAGCAGCTCAACACACCAAAAGTGACCTGCTTTCAGCTCAAAATCGCCCAGTGTGTATGGGCCTTAAGAAGCAAAATTTTAAGAAAAAGGCAGCATGCTACACCACTCAGAAAAGCTCTGTTGCAGACAGATAGATAGATAGAGAGATAGATAGACAGATAGATAGATAGATAGATAGATAGATAGATAGATAGATAGATAGATAGATAGATAGATAGATAGATAGGGGTTCAGTATGATTTACCGACGGCCATAATCCTGACAGCCATTGTCGACACTTTACACATTACCGACACGGTCAAAATACCGACATTATTATGCCAACCTGTTCAAAATGCCGACATAGAATACGACATTTAAAATGCCGACATGTGAACATACTGATTTTTGTGCCAATGTCGACATAGGTCGGCGTGGCCACAGTTTAAGTGTACCGCGTGCGCTCACCATTCTTTGGCCACTGTGCCTCGCTACGCTCGGCACACTATTATATTCCTGTTTCCATTGGGATGGTAAAGTATGAACAAGTCTGTTTTGGGACAAAAATTAGTTAAAAACGCATGCCAGCATTTGTGACATGTTAGCATTTCAAATGTCGGTATTCTGAGTATGTCGCCATTTTGAACATGTCGACATAATAAATGTTGGAATTTTGACCGTGTCAGTATTTTGACTGCTGGTCAATGGCTGTCGGGATTATGATCATTGGTATTGTGTCTTTCGGTAAATCAACTGCTACCCATAGATAGATAGATAGATTAGATAGTAGGCCTCCTGTCTTTCGCTGGCAGAGTTGTCGAGTAGACTTTGGCACATGTATATATCCTCGGAAAAAAGTTGCCAGTGCCATGTTTCTAGATATTTCTCTACTGCTCCTGCGTAAATGTTCAGGGAAAGTGACACAGCACCATTTTACAGTGATTTCTGTAGCATCGACGGAGAGTTTAAGTATTTATGTGCGTTTGATGTGAAGTTTAGGCTTCCCTGGATCCAGACATTCATGACAGATACTGTAGATGGAACCGCAGATTTGACATAGATTGGTACGTGTTGGATAGCTAAATTCTAGATAAACATAGTAGGTATGAGATTTAACAGATGTTAGACACAGCAGATATAAGATAGGTTTATAGATAGATAGATAGATAGATAGATAGATAGATAGATAGATAGATAGATAGATGCATGTTGACCATAAGCATGGATAGGCAGAGATACTCTGAAAAGGTGCCTTGCCACTGCCAGAGGCGCAACTAGGGTTGATGGTTCCCATAGCAAATATGTTTGCCTCTTGAAAACTGTTCTTTTAAATCTGGCAGCATACTTATATTGACTCTGAAATACACAGTTGAAACACATAAAAAAGGAAATGCGAGAGCAAGGTAAACGAGCCAGGGGGCTACTTGGGCCCCCAGAAGCTATAGGGCTATAATAGTATGACATACTATTTTAGATGCTTTTTACCACTCCTGCAGTCAGCTGAGACTACAATGTTAGGCCATGTAAAAAAAAAAAAAAAAAAATCTATAACATCAATGTCAGTAGTCATTTTTCTGCCAACCCTCTGAGTTTTTCAAATCAGGTCCCCAAGTCTTTGTTACTTCGGTACCCCATGTTTGTTGTTTTTTGCAACCACTATGTATCCCCTGTGCTCTAGTCTTTTCTTACCTATATGGTAACACCTGAAGAAATTCAGCCTCCCTAGTTAAACTTAAAAAGTGTCTTGAGCCAGTATTAATTGTGCATATAAGGGAGATTATGTGGTACAGAGGGTGGTATTCATGTGACCGGCGGTCTGCTGACCGACAGTCACACGACCTCCTCCACCATCCCGCCGGCTCAGTATCCCGATGGTCGGCATGCCGACCAACAGGGACTATTTCCACTCGTGGGTGTCCACGACACCCATAGAGTGGGAATAGAACCCATGGCGACCGCAGGTCGCCACCGAGCCCGCAGCGTGGCGAGCGCAGCGAGCCCGCAAGGGGCTTGCTGCACTCGCCCCTCCCCGCCGGGATCCCGGCGTCGGTATGCTGCCGGGATCCCGGCGTCGGTAAGCTGACCGGCGGTCAGGAGACCGCCGGTCAGCCATACTACACCCGGTACAGAAGCCACCTGTTTGTGTAAGAATAATATATCTTCTTCATACAACAGAGATTTAACCACATAATATATAGTACTAGAAGTTATGGGGCAAACATAAAGAAGTGACACATCCTCCTATGTCTATGCAGCTCCATCCCCCTGCATCTCTACAGTAGGGATAGCCATCGACCACCTATGATTCAAAATCATTGATGGTCTATGACCGATGGTAACTACTTTTACCCTCGATGGGGGAGAACCAGATGGTTTCCCTCCATTGATGATAAAAAGCTAAGATATATCTTTTTTCTCCAGGGTGTCAGGAACACAGAGCATAGCTCCACCCCCGACACCCACAAAGCCATGCCCCCAGGTCCTGATTGGCTCGCAATTCACTAAATATTAAAGTAAGGGTCACCATCTATGGGCAAAACCATTGATGGATCCCTTACAGATGGTTTCCCACAATCAAGGTTATCCATCGATGGTAACCATCAATGGATAACCCAACTATGGCCATCCCTACTCTACAGAGTCATCACCCTTGTAACTCCAACACCATCCCTCCTGCATCTCTCCAGCCCCCCCCCACAGTATGTCTCATCAACACCATCCCCCCGTGTCACTCCAACACAATTTCTCCCTGCATCTCTTTAGCACCATCTTCCCGTGTCACTCACCAGCATCATCTCGCCTTGCGTCTCACCAGAATCATCTCTTCCTGTGTCTCATCAGCCTCATCCCCCCCTTCATCCAGCCTCAACCACTGTGTCTCTCCAGCCTCACATCTCTACTTTCTTTGCCCCTCATGTCTCTCCAGCTTCACCACGTGTCTCCCCAGCACTACCATCATGCCCTGTGAATTTATGTATAACTTCTAACAACCGTCCCTTCCCATTTTACGATATTTTTTTTCTGTTTTACTAAATTTATATTGGAGTTCGAAAAGGCTCTACTATCAACGTTGCAGTGAAGTCCAACTCTGCATGCAGCGGGAATGAGATAGACACTTCCTCATGATGTCACTGTGTCTCATTTCCAGCCTGCTCAGGCAGTGGAAAAGGGACAAGTCACTGAAGCACTGCCTACCCACTCCATCTATTGATATGCAGTGACTGCAGGAACATCTTATTCCCACATGTGCCATAGGTGGGGAGGTGGCTGTTTTAAGTCCTTGCAGTGCTGCTATCCCCCCCCCGCCCCCACATCTATTGATATGGGAGGCGCAACGCACAGCATAGTAACTGCAGTATGAGAAACTAGGGTGAGGTGGACCGATGGGGGCATTCCAAATACAACTGACGGAATATCGTTCTGCCCTGTTCTAGCCCACTTTTACCAATATATAAATAGACAGAACCATGTTACCTCCCACCTGTCCCGCTTTGGGGGAAGGGGGGGCAGTCCCATTTTCCTGGGACTGTCCTGCTGTCCCACCCACTGGCTGCAGTGTCCCGCGGTGGGTGGGAGGGCAGTTGTGGTGATCACACACTACTGCTGTGCTATGCAAGCAGCATTGTTTGCTGGGCGAACAGCGGGTAAATAAATGCTGTGTGTGTGTAGGCATCTGCACAATGCAGGGACAATCTCTGGGGGCAAGACAGTATCTCCGGGAGTGCTGGGCGCGCCCCCAAAGCAACAAAACAGGGGATGTTGCAAGGCCACGCCACCTTACCTGTAAGACCATGCCCCTTTTCAGGAGTGCACACACGCTTTTGGTGCACCCGGTGTCCCGCTCCACTGCCCACCAAAGTTGGGAGGTATGCATGTTGAACATAAGCAAGATGAGGTGCAGCTGTTGATAGTGTAAAGCTTAGGATCACCCTTGATGCAGTCGCGGATGCAGTCGGTAGCCACCGGACTCCTGACCTGCAGGGGGCACTTCTCCATCACCGCATCTGGATGGAGGAGCTGTGTCAGTGTTGTGACACAGCAGCAGCAGCTGCCTCCTCGTATCCACAGAGACGAGCTGGCAGCTGGCTGCAGCTAGGGGGAGCTCCAGTACACCGCTGCTCACAGACACTTTTAATAGAGCCAGCTGGCTGAAGGACTCTCTTCCTCCGTACTGCTGATAATAGCAACAGGTAGGCACTGGCACCACATGCCTCAAGTTGCTGCACTGTGTGTGTGGTGTATGTGTGTGTGTGTGGGGGGGAAAGGGTGGTGATTATCATGGGTGTCTTTAATAAATGTTGGCAGCACTATGTTTATGTGTGTGAATGTTTTTAAGTGAGGTGTGTGTGTCTATGTTTTTCTAAGGAAAGTTGTGTGTTCAAGTGAAAGAGGCATGTGTTTGTGTGTAACTGCATGTGTGTAAGTGAAAGAGGCATGTGTGTGTGTGTGTGTGTGTGTGTAAGTGAAAGGCATGTGAGTGTGTAAGTGAAAAAGGAGTGTGTGTGTGTGTAAGTGAAAGGCATGTGAGTGTTTAAGTGAAAGAGGCATGTTTGTGTAAGTGAAAGAGTTATGTGTGTGTTTGTGAAAGAGACATGTGTATGTGAAAGAGGCATGTGTATGTGTATGTGTGTGTCTGTGTGTGTGTGTGTAAGTGAAAGAGGCATGTGTGTAAGTGGCGTGTGTGTGTAAGTGAAAGTGGTGTGTGTGTTTTAAGTGCAAGAGGCATGTGTGTGTGCAAGGAAAAAAGGCGTGTGTGTGTAAGTGAAAGAGGTGTGTGTATCTATATACTACTATTGTGAAAGGCACCTGAGTATGCTGCTACTGTTCACCCTGAGTACCAGATATTTACATACGGCGTGTGTGTATATATATATATATATATATATATATATATATATATATATATATCCCTATATGTATAGGGGTGGGGGCGCCAACATTTTATTATGCCTCCAGGTGACTGGGGCAAACTTACGCCACTGATGATAGGTAAAGAGCTACGTATATATAAAACAGATGTTGTTTGCAGGTATGTCTTCACTTTTTGTGTGTGTGTGTGCTTAGTTCCACTGTAAATGCTTTCAGTTCCAACTACAAGTTTAGAAAAATGTACAGCTCTCTGTATTCAGGTCCCATCTGCTTCTTCTCTCCACCTCCTCATGCTTGTAAAGATGCCAGTAACCTCACATTGGCCAGCAGCAATAAGCTGCTCCATAAGCACGGGAGGGAAGGCAACTATGAATAAGCACAAGGAGCAGAGCTGCTGCTGTTTGTAAGGAAGATGGGAACAGAAGACGTGTACTCTATATTTTCTTATCTTTACTTATATACCTAAAATAATTTTCTGCCACAAGTGCAGTAAGAGGACAACACATAATTCCTCACACCCAGAAGAGAGGTCCAGCACAGTACACGATTTGTACTACTGTATACACAACATCCTCCGGCAACACCCTGGGGTGAAATGGAAACCTTATCATCAAAATAAGTAAATATTCACAGTGTATTCTGTTAAAAACCACATCCCCAAAAAAATGTATTTGTATAATAATAAGAAATGTTTGGTTTTTATTCTAAAAATATCACAACTTTAATATTAAGACGAGGCACCCCATGAAGAAATCTGAGAGACGAAATGCATTGGACCTTTCCCTAGAGACCTCCTGCTGAACCAGTTAAGACTCCTAAGCTTTACTTTATATATTTGGAGCTATCTGTGCACTTTTCAATTTGCACTTTAAATGGAATTCCCCTATATTGTGTATTGATTTTTATATCTATATGTATTCATATCTTTCTTTTTTATATATAACTCTTTTGTCATTTTATTATAAAATAAAATTAATATTTTTATCTAAAAATATTTTTATCTAATTATATTTATACTCTAATGTGGTGATAAATTTGGTAAAACTTAAATACCACACCGTTGGTCGCTAGAACCCCTATTCGGTATTCCTATTGAGATGAGGCATCAATAAATAAGCCGTTGTCACAGCCATTGCAGGAAATCCTGTCTACTTCTCATCTAATACACGACGCTGATGAAATCTGTGTATGTGGATAGACTTCTGAGTATCTCTGCAGTCCTATTTGTTTCATTAGCAAGCAAAATCTGGTTGCTTTTTTTTGCAGACTTATTTACCCCTTGTATAGAACAGAGATAATACTGCATTCCTACTCTGTCAGGCACAGCCACAG
Organism: Pseudophryne corroboree; assembly: GCF_028390025.1. Lineage (NCBI taxonomy): Eukaryota > Metazoa > Chordata > Amphibia > Anura > Myobatrachidae > Pseudophryne > Pseudophryne corroboree. Next base: position 532,584,111 of record NC_086445.1, read on the forward strand.
TCTCTACACATATGCAGACCACAAAGTCACTGAGCGTGTTGTTCCAAATAGCCCTACACAAGATTATTACTGCAGTGCTTTAAAATTTTCATGTGCATTATAAATATTTATAGGGTGCTGGGGTTTCTCCTCCACTGTTGCGCATTTCCCAGGAGAGATTTAATGAATTAATATCTCGCTCCCCCCTTCCTTTTTGCTTCTGACACTTAGAGAAGTTCAAAGCTGTCACCTAATTCTTAGGATAAACTGTGCCCACCTCCCAAAATGAGAAGTGATAGCTGCAACTGTGGCCAGTGGTAACAAAGCATCGCAAATGTACTTCTAAATTACCACACTGCAGAGCATTGCACATATTGAACACATAAAAGTAAATAGCAAACTAATATAATTTTCTAAATAATTTTCAAGCAAATATTCTTACTTGTGTTATTTGTGACCATTATTATTTTTTATTTATTTACTTATTTCTTTAAAAAAAAGAAAAAGAAAAGCTTGCCACAATCAATGTTATTATTCATAGTGGAGTACGCTACTGCGCAAACTCCATGTTGCTGCTCCTCCAGGGAAGCTTCATCCCCTGTACCAATATACCTACCGAAACTACTACTCAGCATTTGTGGAGCTATCTTCAGACTGTGTTAGAATGCCACAGTGGGAGACAGCACCAGTGAGACCTGCAATTACCATACCCTCCAACTATACCTTTTTAGCGGGATGCGGTCTCTAGGTTGACAGTAACTAGGTCGACACTATCTAGGTCGACCACTATTGGTCGACAGTAACTAGGTCGACAGGGTCTCTAGGTCGACAAGTCAAAAGGTCAACATGAGTTTTTCACGATTTTTTTTCTTTTTTTAAAAACCTTTTTATACTTAACAATCCACGTGGACTATGACTGGAACGGTAATCTGTGCCGAGTGAAGCGGTAGCGGAGCGAGGCACCTTGCCAGAAGCATGGCGAGCGAAGCGAGCCATTTGAGGGGACACAGTGCACTAATTGGGGTTCCCGGTCACTCTACGAAGAAAACTACACTAAAAATTTTTTAAAAACTAATGTCGACCTTTTGACCTGTCGACCTAGACCCTGTCGACCTAAAGACCCTGTCAACCTAGAGACCCTGTCAACCTAGTTACTGTCGACCAATTGTGGTCGACCTAGACACTGTCGACCTAGTTACTATCTACCTTCCATACCACACCCCTTTTTAATGGGTACAGTACCTTTTTTATGGTCTGTACCGATTTTTGGCTCTCCAAACTTCCATTGAAAGTATAGGAAAAGGGGCATGGCCACTCCCCCTTTAGCCGTGGCCATGCCCCCTTTTCTAATTTGTACCGATTTTTATGTGTAAAATGTTGGATTACCTGCAGTTCCAGCATCCAGCTGTACTGCTACCAAGTACCTACATACATTCAGCGGCTAGTGTAGTGTATGACAACCTTCTCTGCTCTAGCTCCACTCCATCTACCAGTGTGTGTAACAGTGAGTACAGCTTTATCTCCAATAAAATCACTATACTTGTTATGTAACTGGGCTTTTCATAGTTGTAAGACGTCTGGTGGTGTGTACAGAAATTCTGTAACATCTTCAAGCCTGTACACACATATATCCAACAATTATTACAAGGACAGCTGTATTATTTCAGGAGGGTAATGTTTATGGATGCATTCCACCGTACCTACAGTACATGCTTTATTTCTATAGCAATTGTCAGAAAATTGTGTCATCACTAGGGATGTGCACTTGAAATTTTTCGGGTTTTGTGTTTTGGTTTTGGGTTCGGTTCCGCGGCCGTGTTTTGGGTTCGACCGCGTTTTGGCAAAACCTCACCGAATTTTTTTTGTCGGATTCGGGTGTGTTTTGGATTCGGGTGTTTTTTTCAAAAAACCCTAAAAAACAGCTTAAATCATAGAATTTGGGGGTCATTTTGATCCCAAAGTATTATTGACCTCAAAAACCATAATTTCCACTCATTTTCAGTCTATTCTGAATACCTCCCACCTCACAATATTATTTTTAGTCCTAAAATTTGCACCGAGGTCGCTGGATGACTAAGCTAAGCGACCCTAGTGGCCGATACAAACACCTGGCCCATCTAGGAGTGGCACTGCAGTGTCACGCAGGATGGCCCTTCCAAAAAACACTCCCCAAACAGCACATGACGCAAAGAAAAAAAGAGGCGCAATGAGGTAGCTGTGTGAGTAAGCTAAGCGACCCTAGTGGCCGCCACAAACACCTGGCCCATCTAGGAGTGGCACTGCAGTGTCACGCAGGATGGCCCTTCCAAAAAACACTCCCCAAACAGCACATGACGCAAAGAAGAAAAAAAGAGGCGCAATGAGGTAGCTGTGTGAGTAAGCTAAGCGACCCTAGTGGCCGACACAAACACCTGGCCCATCTAGGAGTGGCACTGCAGTGTCACGCAGGATGGCCCTTCCAAAAAACACTCCCCAAACAGCACGACGCAAAGAAGAAAAAAAGAGGCGCAATGAGGTAGCTGTGTGAGTAAGATAAGCGACCCTAGTGGCCGACACAAACACCTGGCCCATCTAGGAGTGGCACTGCAGTGTCACGCAGGATGGCCCTTCCAAAAAACACTCCCCAAACAGCACATGACGCAAAGAAGAAAAAAAGAGGCGCAATGAGGTAGCTGTGTGAGTAAGATAAGCGACCCTAGTGGCCGACACAAACACCTGGCCCATCTAGGAGTGTCACTGCAGTGTCACGCAGAATGGCCCTTCCAAAAAACACTCCCCAAACAGCACATGACGCAAAGAAGAAAAAAAGAGGCGCAATGAGGTAGATGTGTGAGTAAGCTAAGCGACCCTAGTGGCCGACACAAACACCTGGCCCATCTAGGAGTGGCACTGCAGTGTCACGCAGAATGGCCCTTCCAAAAAACACTCCCCAAACAGCACATGACGCAAAGAAGAAAAAAAGAGGCGCAATGAGGTAGATGTGTGAGTAAGCTAAGCGACCCTAGTGGCCGACACAAACACCTGGCCCATCTAGGAGTGGCACTGCAGTGTCACGCAGGATGGCCCTTCCAAAAAACACTCCCCAAACAGCACATGACGCAAAGAAGAAAAAAAGAGGCGCAATGAGGTAGCTGTGTGAGTAAGCTAAGCGACCCTAGTGGCCGACACAAACACCTGGCCCATCTAGGAGTGGCACTGCAGTGTCACGCAGGATGGCCCTTCCAAAAAACACTCCCCAAACAGCACATGACGCAAAGAAAAATTAAAGAAAAAAGAGGTGCAAGATGGAATTGTCCTTGGGCCCTCCCACCCACCCTTATGTTGTATAAACAGGACATGCACACTTTAACCAACCCATCATTTCAGTGACAGGGTCTGCCACACGACTGTGACTGAAATGACGGGTTGGTTTGGACCCCCACCGAAAAAGAAGCAATTAATCTCTCCTTGCACAAACTGGCTCTACAGAGGCAAGATGTCCACCTCATCATCATCCTCCGATATATCACCGTGTACATCCCGCTCCTCACAGATTATCAATTCGTCCCCACTGGAATCCACCATCTCAGCTCCCTGTGTACTTTGTGGAGGCAATTGCTGCTGGTCAATGTCTCCACGGAGGAATTGATTATAATTCATTTTAATGAACATCATCTTCTCCACATTTTCTGGAAGTAACCTCGTACGCAGATTGCTGACAAGGTGAGCGGCGGCACTAAACACTCTTTCGGAGTACACACTTGTGGGAGGGCAACTTAGGTAGAATAAAGCCAGTTTGTGCAAGGGCCTCCAAATTGCCACTTTTTCCTGCCAGTATAAGTACGGACTGTCTGACGTGCCTACTTGGATGCGGTCACTCATATAATCCTCCACCATTCTTTCAATGGTGAGAGAATCATATGCAGTGACAGTAGACGACATGTCCGTAATCGTTGTCAGGTCCTTCAGTCCGGACCAGATGTCAGCATCAGCAGTCGCTCCAGACTGCCCTGCATCACCGCCAGCGGGTGGGCTCGGAATTCTGAGCCTTTTCCTCGCACCCCCAGTTGCCGGAGAATGTGAAGGAGGAGATGTTGACAGGTCGCGTTCCGCTTGACTTGACAATTTTGTCACCAGCAGGTCTTTGAACCCCAGCAGAAAAAGAGATCCAAGGTAGGTTTTAAATCTAGGATCGAGCACGGTGGCCAAAATGTAGTGCTCTGATTTCAACAGATTGACCACCCGTGAATCCTTGTTAAGCGAATTAAGGGCTCCATCCACAAGTCCCACATGCCTGGCGGAATCGCTCCCTTTTAGCTCCTCCTTCAATGCCTCCAGCTTCTTCTGCAAAAGCCTGATGAGGGGAATGACCTGACTCAGGCTGGCAGTGTCTGAACTGACTTCACGTGTGGCAAGTTCAAAAGGTTGCAGAACCTTGCACAACGTTGAAATCATTCTCCACTGCGCTTGAGACAGGTACATTCCACCTCCTATATCGTGCTCAATTGTATAGGCTTGAATGGCCTTTTGCTGCTCCTCCAACCTCTGAAGCATATAGAGTAGAGATGAGCGGGTTCGGTTTCTCTGAATCCGAACCCGCCCGAACTTCATGTTTTTTTTCACGGGTCCGAGCAGACTCGGATCCTCCCGCCTTGCTCGGTTAACCCGAGCGCGCCCGAACGTCATCATGACGCTGTCGGATTCTCGCGAGACTCGGATTCTATATAAGGAGCCGCGCGTCGCCGCCATTTTCACACGTGCATTGAGATTGATAGGGAGAGGACGTGGCTGGCGTCCTCTCCATTTAGATTATAAGAGAGAGAGATTTACTGGAGCTTAGGACTAGGAGGAGTACTGTAGAAGTGTAGAGAGTGCAGAGAGTTTACTAGTGAGTGACCACCAGACAGTGCAGTTTATTTAATATATCCGTTCTCTGCCTGAAAAAAGCGATACACACAGTGACTCAGTCACATACCATATCTGTGTGCACTGCTCAGGCTCAGCCCAGTGTGCTGCATAATCTATATATATTATATATCTGTCTGACTGCTCAGCTCACACAGCTTATAATTGTGGGGGAGACTGGGGAGCACTGCAGTGCCAGTTATAGGTTATAGCAGGAGCCAGGAGTACATAATATTATATAGTGAGTGACCACCAGACAGTGCAGTTTATTTAATATATCCGTTCTCTGCCTGAAAAAAGCGATACACACAGTGACTCAGTCACATACCATATCTGTGTGCACTGCTCAGGCTCAGCCCAGTGTGCTGCATCATCTATATATATTATATATCTGTCTGACTGCTCAGCTCACACAGCTTATAATTGTGGGGGAGACTGGGGAGCACTGCAGTGCCAGTTATAGGTTATAGCAGGAGCCAGGAGTACATAATATTATATTAAAATTAAACAGTGCACACTTTTGCTGCAGGAGTGCCACTGCCAGTGTGACTGACCAGTGACCTGACCACACTGACCACCAGTATAGTTAGTAGTATACTTATATTGTGATTGCCTGAAAAAGTTAAACACTCGTCGTGTGACTTCACTTGTGTGTTGTTGTTTTTTTTATTGTATAAAAATAAAACTCATTCTGCTGACAGACAGTGTCCAGCAGGTCCGTCATTATATAATATATAATATATACCTGTCCGGCTGCAGTAGTGATATATATATATTTTTTATATCATTTATCATCCAGTCGCAGCAGACACAGTACGGTAGTTCACGGCTGTGGCTACCTCTGTGTCTGCACTCGGCAGGCAGTCCGTCCATAATTGTATACCACCTAACCGTGGTTTTTTTTTCTTCTTTATACATACATACTACTACGACATCTCTTTATCAACCAGTCTATATTAGCAGCAGACACAGTACAGTACGGTAGTTCACGGCTGTGGCTACCTCTGTGTCTGCACTCGGCAGGCAGTCCGTTCATAATTGTATACCACCTAACCGTGGTTTTTTTTTCTTTCTTCTTTATACATACATAGTTACATAGACATCTCTTTATCAACCAGTCTATATTAGCAGCAGACACAGTACAGTACGGTAGTTCACGGCTGTGGCTACCTCTGTGTCTGCACTCGGCAGGCAGTCCGTCCATAATTGTATACCACCTAACCGTGGTTTTTTTTTCTTTCTTCTTTATACATACATAGTTACATAGACATCTCTTTATCAACCAGTCTATATTAGCAGCAGACACAGTACAGTACGGTAGTTCACGGCTGTGGCTACCTCTGTGTCTGCACTCGGCAGGCAGTCCGTCCATAATTGTATACCACCTAACCGTGGTTTTTTTTTCTTTCTTCTTTATACATACATAGTTACATAGACATCTCTTTATCAACCAGTCTATATTAGCAGCAGACACAGTACAGTACGGTAGTTCACGGCTGTGGCTACCTCTGTGTCTGCACTCGGCAGGCAGTCCGTCCATAATTGTATACCACCTAACCGTGGTTTTTTTTTCTTTCTTCTTTATACATACATACTACTACGACATCTCTTTATCAACCAGTCTATATTATTAGCAGCAGACACAGTACAGTACGGTAGTTCACGGCTGTGGCTACCTCTGTGTCTGCACTCGGCAGGCAGTCCGTCCATAATTGTATACCACCTAACCGTGGTTTTTTTTTCTTTCTTCTTTATACATACATAGTTACATAGACATCTCTTTATCAACCAGTCTATATTAGCAGCAGACACAGTACAGTACGGTAGTTCACGGCTGTGGCTACCTCTGTGTCTGCACTCGGCAGGCAGTCCATAATTGTATACTAGTATCCATCTCCATTGTTTACCTGAGGTGCCTTTTAGTTGTGCCTATTAAAATATGGAGAACAAAAATGTTGAGGTTCCAAAATTAGGGAAAGATCAAGATCCACTTCCACCTCGTGCTGAAGCTGCTGCCACTAGTCATGGCCGAGACGATGAAATGCCAGCAACGTCGTCTGCCAAGGCCGATGCCCAATGTCATAGTACAGAGCATGTCAAATCCAAAACACCAAATATCAGTAAAAAAAGGACTCCAAAACCTAAAATAAAATTGTCGGAGGAGAAGCGTAAACTTGCCAATATGCCATTTACCACACGGAGTGGCAAGGAACGGCTGAGGCCCTGGTCTATGTTCATGGCTAGTGGTTCAGCTTCACATGAGGATGGAAGCACTCAGCCTCTCGCTAGAAAACTGAAAAGACTCAAGCTGGCAAAAGCACCGCAAAGAACTGTGCGTTCTTCGAAATCCCAAATCCACAAGGAGAGTCCAATTGTGTCGGTTGCGATGCCTGACCTTCCCAACACTGGACGTGAAGAGCATGCGCCTTCCACCATTTGCACGCCCCCTGCAAGTGCTGGAAGGAGCACCCGCAGTCCAGTTCCTGATAGTCAGATTGAAGATGAAGATGTTGAAGTACACCAGGATGAGGAGGATATGGGTGTTGCTGGCGCTGGGGAGGAAATTGACCAGGAGGATTCTGATGGTGAGGTGGTTTGTTTAAGTCAGGCACCCGGGGAGACACCTGTTGTCCGTGGGAGGAATATGGCCGTTGACATGCCTGGTGAAAATACCAAAAAAATCAGCTCTTCAGTGTGGAGGTATTTCAACAGAAAAGCGGACAACAGGTGTCAAGCCGTGTGTTGCCTTTGTCAAGCTGTAATAAGTAGGGGTAAGGACGTTAACCACCTCGGAACATCCTCCCTTATACGTCACCTGCAGCGCATTCATAATAAGTCAGTGACAAGTTCAAAAACTTTGGGCGACAGCGGAAGCAGTCCACTGACCAGTAAATCCCTTCCTCTTGTAACCAAGCTCACGCAAACCACCCCACCAACTCCCTCAGTGTCAATTTCCTCCTTCCCCAGGAATGCCAATAGTCCTGCAGGCCATGTCACTGGCAATTCTGACGAGTCCTCTCCTGCCTGGGATTCCTCCGATGCATCCTTGCGTGTAACGCCTACTGCTGCTGGCGCTGCTGTTGTTGCTGCTGGGAGTCGATGGTCATCCCAGAGGGGAAGTCGTAAGCCCACTTTTACTACTTCCAGTAAGCAATTGACTGTCCAACAGTCCTTTGCGAGGAAGATGAAATATCACAGCAGTCATCCTGCTGCAAAGCGGATAACTGAGGCCTTGACAACTATGTTGGTGTTAGACGTGCGTCCGGTATCCGCCGTTAGTTCACAGGGAACTAGACAATTTATTGAGGCAGTGTGCCCCCGTTACCAAATACCATCTAGGTTCCACTTCTCTAGGCAGGCGATACCGAGAATGTACACGGACGTCAGAAAAAGACTCACCAGTGTCCTAAAAAATGCAGTTGTACCCAATGTCCACTTAACCACGGACATGTGGACAAGTGGAGCAGGGCAGGGTCAGGACTATATGACTGTGACAGCCCACTGGGTAGATGTATGGACTCCCGCCGCAAGAACAGCAGCGGCGGCACCAGTAGCAGCATCTCGCAAACGCCAACTCTTTCCTAGGCAGGCTACGCTTTGTATCACCGCTTTCCAGAATACGCACACAGCTGAAAACCTCTTACGGCAACTGAGGAAGATCATCGCGGAATGGCTTACCCCAATTGGACTCTCCTGTGGATTTGTGGCATCGGACAACGCCAGCAATATTGTGTGTGCATTAAATATGGGCAAATTCCAGCACGTCCCATGTTTTGCACATACCTTGAATTTGGTGGTGCAGAATTTTTTAAAAAACGACAGGGGCGTGCAAGAGATGCTGTCGGTGGCCAGAAGAATTGCGGGACACTTTCGGCGTACAGGCACCACGTACAGAAGACTGGAGCACCACCAAAAACTACTGAACCTGCCCTGCCATCATCTGAAGCAAGAAGTGGTAACGAGGTGGAATTCAACCCTCTATATGCTTCAGAGGTTGGAGGAGCAGCAAAAGGCCATTCAAGCCAATACAATTGAGCACGATATAGTAGGTGGAATGCACCTGTCTCAAGCGCAGTGGAGAATGATTTCAACGTTGTGCAAGGTTCTGATGCCCTTTGAACTTGCCACACGTGAAGTCAGTTCAGACACTGCCAGCCTGAGTCAGGTCATTCCCCTCATCAGGCTTTTGCAGAAGAAGCTGGAGACATTGAAGGAGGAGCTAACACGGAGCGATTCCGCTAGGCATGTGGGACTTGTGGATGGAGCCCTTAATTCGCTTAACAAGGATTCACGGGTGGTCAATCTGTTGAAATCAGAGCACTACATTTTGGCCACCGTGCTCGATCCTAGATTTAAAGCCTACCTTGGATCTCTCTTTCCGGCAGACACAAGTCTGCTGGGGTTGAAAGACCTGCTGGTGACAAAATTGTCAAGTCAAGCGGAACGCGACCTGTCAACATCTCCTCCTTCACATTCTCCCGCAACTGGGGGTGCGAGGAAAAGGCTCAGAATTCCGAGCCCACCCGCTGGCGGTGATGCAGGGCAGTCTGGAGCGACTGCTGATGCTGACATCTGGTCCGGACTGAAGGACCTGACAACGATTACGGACATGTCGTCTACTGTCACTGCATATGATTCTCTCAACATTGATAGAATGGTGGAGGATTATATGAGTGACCGCATCCAAGTAGGCACGTCACACAGTCCGTACTTATACTGGCAGGAAAAAGAGGCAATTTGGAGGCCCTTGCACAAACTGGCTTTATTCTACCTAAGTTGCCCTCCCACAAGTGTGTACTCCGAAAGAGTGTTTAGTGCCGCCGCTCACCTTGTCAGCAATCGGCGTACGAGGTTACATCCAGAAAATGTGGAGAAGATGATGTTCATTAAAATGAATTATAATCAATTCCTCCGCGGAGACATTGACCAGCAGCAATTGCCTCCACAAAGTACACAGGGGGCTGAGATGGTGGATTCCAGTGGGGACGAATTGATAATCTGTGAGGAGGGGGATGTACACGGTGATATATCGGAGGGTGATGATGAGGTGGACATCTTGCCTCTGTAGAGCCAGTTTGTGCAAGGAGAGATTAATTGCTTTTTTTTTGGGGGGGGGTCCAAACCAACCCGTCATATCAGTCACAGTCGTGTGGCAGACCCTGTCACTGAAATGATGGGTTGGTTAAAGTGTGCATGTCCTGTTTTGTTTATACAACATAAGGGTGGGTGGGAGGGCCCAAGGACAATTCCATCTTGCACCTCTTTTTTCTTTTCTTTTTCTTTGCATCATGTGCTGATTGGGGAGGGTTTTTTGGAAGGGACATCCTGCGTGACACTGCAGTGCCACTCCTAAATGGGCCCGGTGTTTGTGTCGGCCACTAGGGTCGCTAATCTTACTCACACAGTCAGCTACCTCATTGCGCCTCTTTTTTTCTTTGCGTCATGTGCTGTTTGGGGAGGGTTTTTTGGAAGGGACATCCTGCGTGACACTGCAGTGCCACTCCTAGATGGGCCCGGTGTTTGTGTCGGCCACTAGGGTCGCTAATCTTACTCACACAGCTACCTCATTGCGCCTCTTTTTTTCTTTGCGTCATGTGCTGTTTGGGGAGGGTTTTTTGGAAGGGCCATCCTGCGTGACACTGCAGTGCCACTCCTAGATGGGCCCGGTGTTTGTGTCGGCCACTAGGGTCGCTAATCTTACTCACACAGCTACCTCATTGCGCCTCTTTTTTTCTTTGCGTCATGTGCTGTTTGGGGAGGGTTTTTTGGAAGGGACATCCTGCGTGACACTGCAGTGCCACTCCTAGATGGGCCCGGTGTTTGTGTCGGCCACTAGGGTCGCTTATCTTACTCACACAGCGACCTCGGTGCAAATTTTAGGACTAAAAATAATATTGTGAGGTGTGAGGTATTCAGAATAGACTGAAAATGAGTGTAAATTATGGTTTTTGAGGTTATAATACTTTGGGATCAAAATGACCCCCAAATTCTATGATTTAAGCTGTTTTTTAGTGTTTTTTGAAAAAAACACCCGAATCCAAAACACACCCGAATCCGACAAAAAAAATTCGGTGAGGTTTTGCCAAAACGCGTTCGAACCCAAAACACGGCCGCGGAACCGAACCCAAAACCAAAACACAAAACCCGAAAAATTTCAGGCGCTCATCTCTAATATAGAGGGTTGAATTCCACCTCGTTACCACTTCTTGCTTCAGATGATGGCAGGGCAGGTTCAGGCGTTTTTGGTGGTGCTCCAGTCTTCTGTACGTGGTGCCTGTATGCCGAAAGTGTCTTCTGGCCACCGACAGCATCTCTTGCACGCCCCTGTCGTTTTTTAAAAAATTCTGCACCACCAAATTTAAGGTATGTGCAAAACATGGGACGTGCTGGAATTTGCCCATATTTAATGCACACACAATATTGCTGGCGTTGTCCGATGCCACAAATCCACAGGAGAGTCCAATTGGGGTAAGCCATTCCGCGATGATCTTCCTCAGTTGCCGTAAGAGGTTTTCAGCTGTGTGCGTATTCTGGAAACCGGTGATACAAAGCGTAGCCTGCCTAGGAAAGAGTTGGCGTTTGCGAGATGCTGCTACTGGTGCCGCCGCTGCTGTTCTTGCGGCGGGAGTCCATACATCTACCCAGTGGGCTGTCACAGTCATATAGTCCTGACCCTGCCCTGCTCCACTTGTCCACATGTCCGTGGTTAAGTGGACATTGGGTACAACTGCATTTTTTAGGACACTGGTGAGTCTTTTTCTGACGTCCGTGTACATTCTCGGTATCGCCTGCCTAGAGAAGTGGAACCTAGATGGTATTTGGTAACGGGGGCACACTGCCTCAATAAATTGTCTAGTTCCCTGTGAACTAACGGCGGATACCGGACGCACGTCTAACACCAACATAGTTGTCAAGGCCTCAGTTATCCGCTTTGCAGCAGGATGACTGCTGTGATATTTCATCTTCCTCGCAAAGGACTGTTGGACAGTCAATTGCTTGGTGGAAGTAGTAAAAGTGGGCTTACGACTTCCCCTCTGGGATGACCATCGACTCCCAGCAGCAACAACAGCAGCGCCAGCAGCAGTAGGCGTTACACGCAAGGATGCATCGGAGGAATCCCAGGCAGGAGAGGACTCGTCAGAATTGCCAGTGACATGGCCTGCAGGACTGTTGGCATTCCTGGGGAAGGAGGAAATTGACACTGAGGGAGTTGGTGGGGTGGTTTGCGTGAGCTTGGTTACAAGAGGAAGGGATTTACTGGTCAGTGGACTGCTTCCGCTGTCGCCCAAAGTTTTTGAACTTGTCACTGACTTATTATGAATGCGCTGCAGGTGACGTATAAGGGAGGATGTTCCGAGGTGGTTAACGTCCTTACCCCTACTTATTACAGCTTTACAAAGGCAACACACGGCTTGACAAATGTTGTCCGCATTTCTGGTGAAATACTTCCACACCGAAGAGCTGATTTTTTTGGTATTTTCACCAGGCATGTCAACGGCCCTATTCCTCCCACGGACAACAGGTGTCTCCCCGGGTGCCTGACTTAAACAAACCACCTCACCATCAGAATCCTCCTTGTCAATTTCCTCCCCAGCGCGAGCAACACCCATATCCTCCTCATCCTGGTGTACTTCAACACTGACATCTTCAATCTGACTATCAGGAACTGGACTGCGGGTGCTCCTTCCAGCACTTGCAGGGGGCGTGCAAATGGTGGAAGGCGCATGCTCTTCACGTCCAGTGTTGGGAAGGTCAGGCATCGCAACCGACACAATTGGACTCTCCTTGTGGATTTGGGATTTCGAAGAACGCACAGTTCTTTGCGGTGCTTTTGCCAGCTTGAGTCTTTTCAGTTTTCTAGCGAGAGGCTGAGTGCTTCCATCCTCATGTGAAGCTGAACCACTAGCCATGAACATAGGCCAGGGCCTCAGCCGTTCCTTGCCACTCCGTGTGGTAAATGGCATATTGGCAAGTTTACGCTTCTCCTCCGACAATTTTATTTTAGATTTTGGAGTCCTTTTTTTACTGATATTTGGTGTTTTGGATTTTACATGCTCTGTACTATGACATTGGGCATCGGCCTTGGCAGACGACGTTGCTGGCATTTCATCGTCTCGGCCATGACTAGTGGCAGCAGCTTCAGCACGAGGTGGAAGTGGATCTTGATCTTTCCCTAATTTTGGAACCTCAACATTTTTGTTCCCCATATTTTAATAGGCACAACTAAAAGACACAGAGGTAGCTACAGCCGTGGACTACCGTACTGTGTCTGCTGCTAATATACTGGATGATAATGAGATGAAATCAATATATATTATATCACACTAGTACTGCAGCCGGACAGGTAGATATATTTATTATGTAATGACTGATGACGGACCTGCTGGACACTGTCAGCTCAGCAGCACCGCAGACTGCTACAGTAAGCTACTATAGTAGTATGTATAAAGAAGAAAGAAAAAAAAAAAAACCATGGGTAGGTGGTATACAATTATGGATGGACGAGCGACTGCTGACACAGAGGTAGCTACAGCCGTGGACTACCGTACTGTGTCTGCTGCTAATATAGACTGGATGATAATGAGATGAAATCAATATATATATATATAATATCACTAGTACTGCAGCCGGACAGGTATATATATTTATTATGTAATGACTGATGACGGACCTGCTGGACACTGTCAGCTCAGCAGCACCGCAGACTGCTACAGTATGCTACTATAGTAGTATGTATAAAGAAGAAAAAAAAAAAAAACCACGGGTAGGTGGTATACAATTATGGATGGACGAGCGACTGCCGACACAGAGGTAGCTACAGCCGTGGACTACCGTACTGTGTCTGCTGCTAATATAGACTGGATGATAATGAGATGAAATCAATATATATTATATCACACTAGTACTGCAGCCGGACAGGTAGATATATTTATTATGTAATGACTGATGACGGACCTGCTGGACACTGTCAGCTCAGCAGCACCGCAGACTGCTACAGTAAGCTACTATAGTAGTATGTATAAAGAAGAAAGAAAAAAAAAACCACGGGTAGGTGGTATACAATTATGGATGGACGAGCGACTGCCGACACAGAGATAGCTACAGCCGTGGACTACCGTACTGTGTCTGCTGCTAATATAGACTGGATGATAATGAGATGAAATCAATATATATATATATATATATATATATAATATCACTAGTACTGCAGCCGGACAGGTAGATATATTTATTATGTAATGACTGATGACGGACCTGCTGGACACTGTCAGCTCAGCAGCACCGCAGACTGCTACAGTAAGCTACTATAGTAGTATGTATAAAGAAGAAATAAAAAAAAAAAAAACACGGGTAGGTGGTATACAATTATGGATGGACGAGCGACTGCCGACACAGAGGTAGCTACAGCCGTGGACTACCGTACTGTGTCTGCTGCTAATATAGACTGGATGATAATGAGATGAAATCAATATATATATATATATATATATAATATCACTAGTACTGCAGCCGGACAGGTATATATATTTATTATGTAATGACTGATGACGGACCTGCTGGACACTGTCAGCTCAGCAGCACCGCAGACTGCTACAGTAAGCTACTATAGTAGTATGTATAAAGAAGAAAAAAAAAAAACACGGGTAGGTGGTATACAATTATGGATGGACGAGCGACTGCCGACACAGAGGTAGCTACAGCCGTGGACTACCGTACTGTGTCTGCTGCTAATATAGACTGGATGATAATGAGATGAAATCAATATATATATATCACTAGTACTGCAGCCGGACAGGTATATATATTTATTATGTAATGACTGATGACGGACCTGCTGGACACTGTCAGCTCAGCAGCACCGCAGACTGCTACAGTAAGCTACTATAGTAGTATGTATAAAGAAGAAAGAAAAAAAAAAACCACGGGTAGGTGGTATACAATATTATATATATATTATATACAATTATATATATATATATATATATATATATATATATATATTAAACTCACTGGTGGTGATTATTAAACTGGAGGTCAGGTCACTGGTCACACTATCAGCAACTTGCAAGTAGTACTCCTAAGCAGACAATCACAATATATATTATACTGGTGGTCAGTGTGGTCACAATGGCAGTGTGGCACTCTGGCAGCAAAAGTGTGCACTGTACGTTATATGTACTCCTGAGTCCTGCTCTCAGACTCTAACTGCTCCCCACTGTCAGTGTCTCCCCCACAAGTCAGATAATACAGTCACACTATCTATCACTTCAGCAAGTAACTACTAGTACTCCTCCTAATGCTCCCCAAAATTACTACTGTGTCTCTCTCTACTGTCTCACTCTCTTCTCTATAAACGGAGAGGACGCCAGCTACGTCCTCTCCCTATGAATCTCAATGCACGTGTGAAAATGGCGGCGACGTGCGGCTCCTTATATAGAATCCGAGTCTCGCGATAGAATCCGAGCCTCGCGAGAATCCGACAGCGGGATGATGACGTTCGGGCGCGCTCGGGTTAACCGAGCAAGGCGGGAAGATCCGAGTCGCTCGGCCCCGGGTAAAAAAAACTGAAGTTCGGGCGGGTTCGGATTCCGAGGAACCGAACCCGCTCATCCCTAGTCATCACACCCTGCCAATTTTCACTAGGAAGTGGGCAGGATGAGGGAGGATGACCCCCTCCCCCGGCAGTCCACGAGGACACACATATGGTCAACACATTTTGCGTCTTTTTCCTGATTTACCATGCACATGTAGTACAATTGGGAATATTAACTGTGCCCGTAGTGTGTCGAGCGAAGCAAGCACACCAGGTATTCGTTTGCAATAATTGTGGTCGCATATGATGAAACATAGAAAATTACACTCAAAAAAGTTTTTAAAATGGTTTCGACCATTTCCATGCCGACCTTTTCACCCCGTCGACCTAATGCATGTTGCCCATATGGGGTTGACCTAATGACTTTCTAGATAATTACTATAAATTATAGCCCTATATGTGAGGCTACTATTTATCCCTATATGTTAAGAGGTAAACACCATCAAAAGGAGCTATCATCATTTCTATCTAACCTAAACATACTTTACCACCATCGGCATAGAGTCTATAGGGATAGTGGCTAACCTCTATTTTCCAATCAGCAAAATGCCTTGCTTTAAATGATGCCACATTTATCTTCCCTATAGCTAGTGAAAGGGACCAGTGATGCCTCTCTGGCTATGCCACACATGCACTGGCTTATTTATAATGGGTGCAGTGTGTGCAGTGCACAAGGGCCCCCAGGGGTCCAGGGAGGGCCACAATACACAACCTGCGCCCATTAATTTTAATACTTACCCTCCGGCATCCGGCGGTGCAGCAGCATTGCTGCAGAAATCTCTGGGAAAATGGTGCAGCGCCATTTTCCCGGTGATTTGCGCATGTGCAGTAGGAACATCATTGGGAAAATGGCCACCTAGGGACCCTAGTGCCCAGAGCTGTACAGCGCTGACGGCTAGAGAAGAGGGGGCACAGACGGATCCTGCACACGGGCCTCCTCCTCTCTAAAAACACACCTGCACGCATGCATGCACATTAAAAAGTCACTCATTGTCGTGTTAAGCTGGGTACACACTAGGCGATCTGTCGTTCAATCCGGCAGATCAGACCAACATACCAGGCACTTCATCTAGTGTGTACCCACTACTCTCCCACCGGTCGTTGGTCAGGCTGTCCTGTCCTGGCAACTAGCAGATGCAGGGGAATGCCGCTGTGGATGATATACCGCGCAATCACGTGATATATCATTCAGTGTGTATGGCACGGCCGATATATTGTTATAATGGTCGTGCCGTCAGCCTAGTACACACATCATAGGCTGCCATAAGGCAAAAAGAGAATACACAATGCTGGACATGTGAGTATTCATGAATATTGGCAATACGTGAGCAGGTATTACTGCCGGAAACAAAAGGTACGGACAGTAATCTTACTTTATTGATAAATGTAACGCTAAATTTTGGAGCAACTTTCATCCGCTAAAATATGTAGCTGTAAAACCATTCATGTGATTACTCCTATATTGAACTATTGTACATGTATAGTGCCACACAAAAACAAAAATGTAAGACTGTTCCTTAATTTCACATATGTATTAATATGAAACAATAAAACAACACTCTCAGTAACAGAAAGAACTGTAGTGAGTGGAAAAAGGTTATCTGAAAGGCACTCTAGAATATTTTAGAAAAGATAGAGCAGCTGTGTTCATGAAGAACACCTATATCTCCCGTGGGTATTTGTTTTATCTAGTTTTGCCTGAGCGGGCCCATGATGATAATTCACAAGAACATTGCAGAACTGTCAGCTCCGGGTAGGGTTATTACAGCATGGTCTGCGTACTGCACGGTATTGGCTGCTGGGGGGGCGGGGGAGGGGGGGGGGGCGCGATACAGAAAGAGAGGATGAGTGAAACAGTGACAGGGGGCACTTAATGGGAAAAGACAATAATTATATTCCAACTAAAGAAAAAAAGAGATGTCACAACCTGTCATTCTATTCCTATACTACTCTTATAATTATGAAACAATTGAAAAAGGTCACACTGAGTAACAAAGGAAAGGAGATGACATTTCATGGTGGCTTACGTCTCCCTTCTCATTACCAGGTATGTTTAAACACATTCCATTCATTCACACTGCTCCTTGCTAGTTTAAAATAGCCTCACTGCGTTGGAAAGAACCCACATACGACACAAGCTAATGATACTGATACTCTGTGGCACTTATTATCTTGCAGTGGCCGTTCTCCCGGCAGCACTGAATGAGAGTCACAGACTGGGGGAGGATTGTGTGGTTCAGTTACTTCCACCTCCTTATTCTGCAGCAATTCAGCTTTTGTGATATCATCATCAAACAGCACCTGCGAGGTTTATTTCCAGAAGGCGGTCTTGCATCATATAAGCGGCTTGGATAGACTGCTCTTCAAAACCAGCCAAACACACTAAAGTTTACGAACTTGCAAATAAAAGAATTGTAAACATGGCATCTGCCCTGCATTCCTTATCCATGACTATGGCCCGGACTTGCTTAGCAGGATTTGGATAACCTTGTAGTAGTGCTGCCCTGCATACAGCCACTGGGAATCCTTGCATCTGGTGCCAGACAAAAGGTCACTCACTTATGTCTTCTCATTTCCACAAGCATATGTTCTGCTGGCATGCTGATTCTTCTGGTCTTGGCACCAGCGGGCATGGCTCATTGTCAATGTGTACAGTGCCCTGCTTTTATATGATTTAGAAAATACCAAGCATACACTTGCCATGTCTCTTGCTATGCTATGAAGTGTAACCGGCGGTAGTATGTACTAACATTGACAAAAACGTGTTTACTTATAATAGCTGCATAGGGATAAATAAACAAAAATTTTATGTGTTGTGTAAAAAATACATTAGCTCACTTCCACTTCTGATCTTTTTATATTTATATATGAATACCCTTCTTCTTATTATTTATTTATTCCCATTTATTTATATAGCGCAAACATATTCCACAGCACTTTACAAAGAACATTTGGCCATTCACATCAGTCCCTGCCCCAGTGGAGCTTACAAGCTATGGGGGTAATTCAGACTGGATCGCTGCAGCGACAGCGATCGCAGTCTGAATTACTTTGTGGAGTGTGCACGCGCAGCCCTGGAGCCCAGTGAGATGCGATCGCCTCTGGACTGATTGACGGGGCGCGGTTCAGATAACTGAGGCGTGTCCGGACTGGTGGAGGGGAGGGGGGACCGCGACAGCTGTGTGACGTCAAACGCAGCCGCTGCAACACGGAACGCGGTGGGTAGCTCCCTGCCAGCGCGCAGGAGCTGCGCTGGCAGGGAGCTACTCGCCAGGTACAAAAGGGGGGGGGCAGGGCCTGACATGTGGGGCGGACTAGCCCTGTGCTGGGCGTCGCCCCGCATGTCAGAGTAAATGATTGTAGATGTGCCAAATTTAGCAACTCTGAATTACCCCCTATATTTCCTACCACATGTACACACAGGTTCACGTCAGAAGCCAGTTAACCTTTCAGTGTATTTTTGGATTGTGGGAGGAAATGAAACCCATGCGAGTATGAGGAGAATATACAAACACCACACAGTTAGGGCCATGGTAGGAATTGAACCCATGACCTCAGTCCTGTGAGGCAGTAATGCTAACCATTACACCATCTGTCCTGCCCTTGTTGTTATAGTACTTGTGTAATTTAATTTCAGTTATAAAAATGTCGCCCAAGCTAGATCAATGGCAGTAAAAACACACCGTATTTCTCACCTAGCTTCACTTTGGATTTTTTCATGTTTATATTTTTGAGAGAGGATTCAGTCTATAAAAATATGTCATTTACACTATACATGTCCTCCTAAACAGAGATGAAACACAACTAAACTTGGCTGCTCACACTGAAGCCTTTTTACACAGTCGCACCCAGATGTACAAATGTTGCAGGCCTCAGTGCACTGTGCATGCGAGCAATGCAGTTTTATTGCTTGTAGTTGTCACATGTATGAGTGAAAAACATGTTTGGGGCAGCCGCGTTACCTGGGACATGGTGCGACTGAAGTCACAGTATGAAGGGACACATCTGTAATGTAGTTCATTAGTAAAGTGCAAAATCCAAGGACTGTATATGACTCTTAAGCAAAATAATATTTCTTGTAATTGTTCTGGTAGTGTGTAGAGCCCAGTGAAGGTGACAGAAATGATATCACAGAACAGTTTAGCGTTACTAAAAGATAGATTTGGCAGCTCCAGAAAATATGGTGGATAATGATCTTATCCAAACATTGGGGGTCATTCCGAGTTGATCGCAGCCAGCAACTTTTTGCTGCTGCTGCGATCAACTAATCCCCTCCTATGGGGGAGTGTATTTTAGCATAGCAGGGCTGTAATCACTTGTGCAGCCCTGCTATGCTTAAAAACTTTCCTGAAAACAAGACCAGCCCTGCAGCTACTTACCCAGTGCGACGGATCCAGCAATGACGGTCCCGGTCCTGACGTCAGACATCCACCCTCCGTTCACCTGGAAACGCCTGCAAACGCCTGCATTCTTCTTACCACTCCCCGAAAACATCCTCCAACGGTGAGTATCCGCCCCGGACAGCCTCTCCGCTGTCAATCTTCTTTCCATCCAGCGCTGTGTCTTTTCTTCACGCTAGGCGCTCCGTTGCCTGGCAACGTCTGTCGCCGGGCAACGGCGCGCGTGCACAATGCGGACACCGCGCATGCGCAGTTCTGACCCGTTCGCACCGCAGCGAACAACCGCTGCATGCAAACGGGTCAGAATGACCACCATTGTCTTCAGCACAAAAGGTGGATCCCTGAAAAAACATATACAGATGGAGCCACGCTTATCTTGGCTTCTCTGCTGCGCCTAGGCACACCATGATTTATTAGCATAAGCCCTTCATCTATTGTTCTCAGCTGCAATACAATACAGAGAGAACAATACAGCAGGGGATTAAGTCATTACAGTGTGACTGCCCTGGCTCAATTAATCCTATTAACCACTTAACTTACGATTTTTCCCTTCAAAAGCATTAACAACACTGGGGCAGATGTATTAACCTGGAGAAGGCATAAGGAAGTGATAAACCAGTGATATGTGCAAGGTGATAAACGCACCAGCCAATCAGATCCCAACTGTTAATTTACATATTGGAGCTGATTGGCTGCTGTCTTTATCACCTTGCACATATCACTGGTTTATCACTTCCTTATGCCTTCTCCAGGTTAATACATCTACCACATTGTTTTTAAAAAAAAATTTTATTTAATAAAGTTGAAAAAGTATTTTTAAAAATACTTAAACAGTATATTATGCACATCTGCAGAACGGCTCTCCTTGTCAAAAAAGGGGGGACAGGGTGGGACGGCGCAGTTGCATGAAATCTGACCATGCCAGTTAAGTCCAAGATAAAGATGGCTGTATCTGTATGGCCTTAGTGGGGTCAAATACCCAAGGGGAGAGTTATTTAATAATGCACGGGTTTTAGTACAATAAAAGTCTGACCTTTGTAAGTAAAATATTTTGGACCAAGTAAAATGGGAGTAGGGACTCTGTAGCCACTGTTCAAAGTTCCGTTTTCAGCTCCACTCCACCCTCCCCCTTCCAGAGGCGTCACTGGGTGTGGCAACACCCGGTGCACCCTCTGCCCTATACCCCCGTGCCGGAGGCGAGGCCGCCTGAAAAAGGGGCATGGTCTACTAAAAAGTTGCGTGGCCTCATGGGGATCATCACTCCGGGGCATGTCCAGCATCCCCTGAGATGCTGGCTACCCGGGGACTGGGCAGTATGTGTGCCGGCTCTTCATCAGTGACAGGATCTGAGTGCTGCAGGAGACTATCACTCTGCAGCATCAGGCTCCCGCCACTGCAGAAGAGCCGGCACTTTGGTTCACCCCTACTGATGGCGACACCCAGGCGTGGGCCGCACCCGGCTAGTGACGCCACTGACCCGATCACCCCCCTCCCTTCCCGTACACCATCTTTCCAGCAATATTTAGGATGATGGCACATGCAAATAAGATAGCAATGGCTCTGGCACCATATCATCATAGTGGCAGTGACATCTTTTTGGATATATGGATATATTGGCAGCACACTACATAGGGTGAACGACTTGCAAATACCAATGAGGTATGTTATGGGTGCAGTGAGGGCCCCCATGAATCCAGAGGACCCTGCATTCTTTATAGATACACCTATGGACTCCTATAGGGTATTGTGCCAAAGAGTTATGAGTGCCTTTTTGATACGCTAAGAGTAATTTATTTGGTATTCTTACAGAAATGGTCATTGTGTAAGAGACTAATTTGCAAGTATTTATAAATGTTCTTTATAGACAGGTTATAATTTAAGATCACTTCATAGAATGAGCAAATGGCTGAGGAAACACATTAGTCACCCACATGAATTTAGTATAAGCCCTAGGTAACAAAAGCTGAAAGTAGGTTATATAAGATGCTATAGAGCAGGGGTGGACAACCCGTGGCTCTCGAGCCGCATGCGGCTCTTTCTTTGTGTTAATGCGGCTCCTGGCTCCCTGGCTGCCACTGCTCACCATTACACACATGAAGCCTCCTCTGACTGATGTTCAGCAGTTCAGAGGAGACTTCTTGTGTATCTCAGCTCATCTCCGCTCCGCTCTGTGCGTGCAAAGTGCCTTCATGATGTCACAGCTGCACAGCGCTTGAGAGGTGGAGCCGCAAGGAAGATGGATCCTGGGAGCAGGAAGACTGCAGACAGCGGGCGCCCAGAGAGGGGAGAACGATCGACAAGGCATGGTAAGTGAGCGTGTGGAGCGCTCTTAGACAGAGGCGCTGTCTAAGAGCGGAGGGGGGGGGGAGAGGTGCTGTCTGAGAGCTGGGGGGAGAGGAGAGAGGCGCTGTGTGAGAGCTGGGGATGGGGGGAAGAGAGATGTGCTGTCGGAGAGCTGGGGGGGGAGAGGAGAGAGGTGCCGTGTGAGAGCTGGGGATGTGGGTGGGAAGAGAGATGTGCTGTCTGAGAGCTGGGGATGGGGGGGAAGAGAGATGTGCTCTCTGAGAGCTGGGGGGGAGAGGAGAGAGGTGCTGTCTGAGAGCTGGGGGGGGAGAGGAGAGAGGTGCTGTCTGAGAGCTGGGGATGGGGGGAGAAGAGAGATGTGCTGTTTGAGAGCTGGGGGGGAGAGGAGAGAGGTGCTGTCTGAAAGCTGGGGGAGAGGAGAGAGGTGCTGTCTAAGAGCTGGGGATGGAGGAGAGAGGTGCTGTCTGAGAGCTGGGGATGGGGGGAGGAGAGTGGGGCTGTCTGAGAACTGGGGGGAAGGAGAGGAGAGAGGTGCTGTCTGAGAGCTGAGGGGGAGAGGAGAGAGGTACTGTCTGAGAGCTGGGGATGGGAGGGGAGAGAGATGTGCTGTTTAAGAGCTGGGGGGAGAGGAGAGAGGTGCTGTCTGAGAGCTAGGGGAGAGGAGAGAGGTGCTGTCTGAGAGCTGGGGATGGAGGGGAGAGGAGAGAGGTGCTGTCTGAGAGCTGGGGATGTGGGGAGGAGAGTGGGGCTGTCTGAGAACTGGGGGGAAGGAGAGAAGAGAGGAGTTTTCTGAGAGCTGGGGATGGGGCGTGACCTTGTGCCAGTTAGACCACACCCATTTTTACTAGGCCACACCCACTTTTGAACGCGCCTACTGCGCGCGCATGATACCGGCTCTTCAGCTTTCTTGGAGACAATTCTGGGCTCTTTGACTCCACCCCTGCTATAGAGGAAATAAATTGGTGGCAAAAGCTTCCGGTCAGCCAAATCTGCAGGGCAGCTGCCGCACAATACGACAACCGCTGTACTTTATGACAGCAGGATCTCGCACAAATGTGTTCACAACCACAAAAGTTAGCAAGCACTTTAGTGTGTATCGGTATTCCTCCATCTGGGCGAAGGGTGCGAGAAGGGGTGTCGTTCCCGGTTTTTAAATGCCGCGGCAAATGCAATTTGCACCCTTTGCTGGAATTGAAATCCCCTTATGTCTGTGTTCAGTTACCACAGTCACTTTTTTTTATGGGAACTGCGTTCTTCATCAATAAAGCTTTTTGGAGCTTGACCCCTTTATAACTAACATATCAGAGATAGTTTAACCATATTACCTTATAGGCCACAAATTCACATTTTATTCAGAGAGGAATCCTGGACCTTTATGAGATAAATATGTGAAGCAACAAAGCCGCTGAACATATTTTCCAAGTGATTCGTTCAGAGACCAGCTCTCTAATATCTGAGCGAATATCTTTCAGTGAAATAAGGATATCAGCACTAATGTCTGCTTCTTGGAAAAGATGCAGCGCTTACATTGTGTGCTATGTAAGTAGTGTTTCCTGCTGTGGTAGTGGGGGCTCTTAAAATGTATTTGACTTGTCATTGACAGCAAAGAGTGGAACAATGGGGGCGATTCAATTAGCACCGCGAGGATGATTGTCGCTCCCAGGTTAAATGCTCAGATCTAGTCAATTACTCCCACGGTAAACCTGCGACTCTTAACATGGATTTCTGCTCGCACTGTCTTGAGGAGGCTAAAAGTAATTTGTGTTAACTATTGCCTTGGGGACTAGTGAAGAGCTTAATTTGTGCGGTAACTGCACTTAACCTGGGAACTGCATCCTTGTGGTACTTATTTAATGCCATCATTGATGCACCTGTTACTCCAATTTCTTATAGCATTGGGACCATTGACCTCTATCAATAGCGTGAACTATACAAGAAAAGACTACTGGAGATCTTTTTTGCAACTTTTTAGAAGCAGGAATGGCATTACCATTAGGCGAATCTAGGTTGTCTAGGACACCAATGGGTAGGGGGAGCCTAAAACACTGAGTAACATGTCAGTCATCCAGTTTTTCTAATTCCCTGCAGTGCCCCCACATGGAACCCTGGCTAATGACATGAAGGAAGCCGACAGCAGCTTTATACTGTACCTATGAATCTCTTGGCTGGCACTTCTCTATTTCAGTGTTGTCCCTACAGTATCTCCCACTTTCTAAAATAAGCAGAATGGTTGGCGGTGCACCTCCTGAGAAGTGGGTGATCCAGGATTTCAGCGGGTCATGTTTGTGCTTGTCAGCGCCAATGATAATGTGTTTTATTTTTATATCCATCATGGCTGTACTCAATTTCCTCTTCAAGGAAATACAAACCAATCTGCCACATGCATTTGACAGTCACTCCTTAATTTATTGTTGATAATAAATTAGAACAAGCCAAAGGTCAAATAGGACTAAAGTTTTTTTTTAATAGATAAGAAAGGGCCAGCCAAGTGCCCAAGGTTGTACAATCTATGTTTCTATAAATTTCGTGTAATCATTTTGCAGTTTGGAGACATTGTTATATGTGACCTCCATACTTATGTCCTCTGACACATCTTGATTAGCAGGCTCGCCTCTCGCACTAACAAACTACACAAAAAAATCATCCCTTTGTCTGGCTTTAAGATTAATGCACTGTTGTACAATATCTCCCAGCTTCAAAGGCTCCCGCTCTTGTGTAATTGTTGTTTACAACATCAGTGTAAACAAGAGTCACACAAAAATGTAAATTACCATAACGGAAGAGGTTATTCATTTTGAGATCTGAGCATTTCTCAGCATGACGGAACGCAAAGGGAGACGAAAATGCAGGAAAAATAAACTAGAGCAGGAGGGAGGAATAATCTTTTTTTATTGCAGGCCCTATAACTCTGCGTCCAACATGCTATGAGATAAAGTGAACTGTGTATGGGACAGTAATTCATCTTTTATATCAGGAGCAGATTCATGTTACTTTGTACCCAGTCCCTGGCAGCTAATTTAGAGAGCTGCTTATATTTAAGGATGAACTTTTGAACGAGATTATGATCTTTCCTCTATCTCATAGATTTGGTTGTAATTCCATGTGTTTTCATTACCAGCTTCCCAGTGGTGTGGAGATTTATGGATGGATCTACAGCACATCGTGTGCAAGAAACTAGATGGATTTTTTTTTATAGAGCCTATCTAACTATACTGTATCTATGTTTTGAGACCTGCATTTTTAGTGACACAATAAAATTCACCACTTCTAACTTACCTGAGAATGTTTATTGCTATTACTACGGCTAATCCATTCTTGCATTTACTTAACCCAAATCCTCTCTGAATAACACTTGCCTGGATTGGTCCCTGGGTAACACCTCTGTCTGAATTACCTATATCTTCACAAATAAAACCCAGTCCAGCATCCCCTCCAATAAGAGGCCTGAACAAGCTCTTATCTTAAAAATGCTAACCCAGTTTTTTCCAGTTCCGTCCATGGGGTCTACCAATGCCTGTTGGATCCTCTCCGACCGATCAGCATTGTCAAAAACGGATCAGACGGATCAGCATGGTCGAAAACGGGTCAAAAAACTGTCGGAATTGGGCGCTAATTTTGACAAAAGACGAGGATACGCGGCTAATCCGCCGATTCACGTGTTTTCCAACAAGTCGGAAAAACGGCAGCCCCATTGAGTAGGCTGAATCCTGATTTGACCAAAAAAAGTTGGAAACTGACATCTTTCCGACTTGACGGAAGTTCCGACTTCAAATGAATACACCCTTATGTGTCCACTTAAGATATCCAACACAGCGAGACCTTCGCACCCAAAACTATTGCAGGAAAGTGGCCACTATTGCAGGAAATGTCACTTCCACAAGCCATGCTCTCATTTTCACCAGGATAGGGACATGCCTAGTGCTCCTATGGATAGATGGTGCATGCATGCGCACGCCATCTATTCACCACTTGCACTTCTAAGCAGAGCAGTGGGCAAGAGGGGGCCTCCCAACCTTCCCCTCTGCAGGACACTGGGTAGGATGGCAGGACAGTGCCCGAACAGCGGGACTGACCCACCAAAGTCAGAGCAGTTGGGAGGTATGTTATTTTATTATCCAGGGGTCAGGGAGAACCAGATGAGTAAATAAGAGACTCCTATAGATTTTTCCTGTTATCAGCACTAATAGATTATTTAGTTTTCATGCATCATTTTCTCATTGCAGTTTCTGTGCAATGTATATTTGTGTAGTCAAAATGGACAGCATGCGTGCCATGCATAGAGATCGATAGATCTCTGTTCTGCTTTATTATACCCGTGGCCTTCATTTGTCGCATGTGTTTTGAAGCTCTCGTCTGTACAAACCTTTAGCAAAATTTTGATCTAATGAGCGTTGACACATTTCGAAAAAGGACCAGATCATAAAAAAATTGTTTTGTTCCACATTGCAATCTAGGTATTATAAGGAATAACAGCATATATAGGCGTTACCAAGGCAACCTGTCATATTGTAATTTTTTCATGTACAGTTTAGAAAATCACGGTCTAAGGGGACTTCTGTTAAACTCTTATTTTGTTACACAAATATACTCCTAATATACAATACATTTTTTTAAATGAAATTGATTAAAAATAAAGGCCTACAGAGCGAGAAATGGTGATTTTACAGTACACTATTTGTATAGTAAAATGGGCACAATTTGAAAATTTTAAAAAATATTAATCTTGTTCTGCATTCTCACATGATAGTTTTCACCCTTCTACAGTGGAAGTTTAGTTAGCATATTCCCAGTTCTACCCCATCCACGCCACAGAACAGAACAAATTTATCCGTACTTGCCTACTCTCCAGGAATGGCTGGGAGAATCCCTAAAATTGGATGGCACTCCCTGCCCCCCGGGGAAGTGGGCAAGTCTCCCGCATCCCTCTCCCCCACCGGCCGCACCCCGCCTTTCATCCGCTCACCCCCGGGCAATGATGTGGTTTGAGCTAAATCACGTCATCGTAGCCCCGCCCCTGCTTTACAATGCCGGTAACATGGGCATTGTAAAGCGGTGGGTGGGGCTACGAGGACGCAATTTAGCACTATAGCATCTCAACGCTTTGGCCTGTCTCCTCCAAGCAACCAGACCGTCCCCTCCTGTACGACCTGGCTGCACCAACCTGGAGGGAGCTGCATATAAGTAGGCAAGTATGAATTTACCCCTACGGTCATGTACAGTACTAGCATTTCATTTCTGAGAAAGAGGGCTTTTCGAATGCAGTGCTTCTACTCAGGGCAGTCGAGAGCAGGGCTGGGCCCAGGTACTTTTCAAGGGGTGTGGCCTAATCACAGGAGGTGTGGTCATGTACCCTTAGAAAAAAATACTGAAAAAAAATATTTTAAGCACCTCCATGGTCCAGTACACAGCAGCGTGGGCTGGGCTGATGAGAAGTTACAGCTGCTGCTGCCAGGTAAGAGGGAGGGGGTCTGGGCCCCTACTGGACCCTCACTGGGCCTCTCCATCAGACCTGGGCCCGGGTAATTTGCACCCTCTCCCCCCCTCTCTCGACACCACTGCTTCTGCTTCAGGTGAAGCAACAGTGGAACTTGGGAGACCATGTTGTTACACTTTTACATCTTGTACTCACTCTACACAGCAATTTTACTCATCTCTAATATTGATTACAGCAGCCATGATTATCTCAATTTAAATGCAAAGTTGTATAATTTAGGAGCAAAGACAATTCTATGATAATGATTTCTCTTTTTCATTTTTAACTATAATGCATAAACATTACAAGCATCTATTGCTCGAGGAAATTTATTGGTCAAAGTTGACAAGAAGCCAAATTTCGGAATTATTGAAACAAATTTCAAACCATAGATGTCTTATAGTATATGTAAGATTGTATATACCACAACTGCGTAGTGAATATGTAAAGTGAAGCTCTCTTCATTGGCCAGATTTTGTTAAGTGCTTGGTTTATTATTCATGTTTCTTGATGCAATCTTAATAATAGTAATTGAGATGGGCCATAGGCAGTGGGGCATGAGTATGCAGTGCCTACAATTACAAATGTAAGGCAAGTTCATTCACAGTGCAGCACGAACCAAAAAAGAAAAAGCCCAGATTATACCCATAATGCTCTGGGATTTAATAGAACACATTTACTAAACTCTGTTTACTGTTTTATTACATTAACATATTTGCCAATATTTGAGAGCAATTTTTAAGGACATTTTGCTGCTTGTTGTGAGCATCTACACAAGTAAAATGTGCTGTTTTTTAGATAGCTAATCATAACATATTTCTACTGTAATTGAAATACTCATTAAGCATGCATAATACAAATGCACAATGATAATTGCACACAAAATGATAGAAGTAGCTATGTGCAGTTGGTACCATTTTAAGAGGATAATTCTTAAAAACTGGAGCTGCCTCTTAAAATTAGAGGCAGTTAGCAACCAGGCCACTCAATAAGTGTTGACGTATTTTCTACTATACTGTGTATGTCCTTGTCGCCATATTATATGTAATTCATGTCCATTTAATTCCAGCAGTTGGCTGAGTTTTGGGACACAGACCTTATCTTTGTGAAATATTACTGTATATTATAATACGTAAAAAAAATGTTGCCAAACCACATTTGATATCGCTTCTTACTGTACATTGTCATCAAAGTATTCTCTATTTTAGAAGCCCCCTCATATAAATTATGTAAATAGTCACAGACTTGTACTCAACACATACAATTAAGACTGACAGCTATGGCCTAATCAGGGTCTTTGGGTATTTAAATAAACCATTATTATTATTATTATTATTATTATGATTAGTGCTATGATGTGAATATTTTGCAATCAGTCCTACATAAATGAGAATCTTGATTGGCTCAGTTATTCCAGTCCTAAAGAGCCTGCGCCAGGTCCTTATAGACAACATCACTGTCTTTATGGACTCTAAATCCAGAATAATTGTATAAAAACTAATTTTATTGCTCTTGTTTGTGTTCAGGGTTGTCTATTAATAATGTGTTACCTGCAGTATAGAATATATGTCTATTTCTAAAGACTAATTAAAGAAAAAGTCTGCCTGTTAAAAATAATTTATCATAAACTTGCAGTAAATAGGAGCTGTGCGGGTAGAGTCTGGGGGCAGCCCTGCATCTGCCAAAGTGCTGGGGTCACCCCCAGCATGATGAGAAACGGAGACATGACCCATATGTATGTACTGTAAGTTGTCTGCATAGAGAATGTCCGTGGGGAACTGCTGGATGCGCATGCTCAGCCACAGCAGCTCCCTCCGCCCTCACAGTACAGCCAGTCTGCTCCCGCCTCCCAGCCCCTGGTGGTATGTATAAAACATACAGTATGTATACTGTTTATTAATTAAGTTTGTGTACTGTATGTATGTATGTATGTATGTATGTATGTATGAATTTGTAGGTGTGTATGTATGTAAGTAAACATGTAAGTATGTATGTGTGTGTGTGTGTGTGTGTGTGTGTGTGTGTGTGTGTGTGTGTGTGTTCTTGTGTATGTATGTGTGTATACATGTATGTATGTATGTATGTATGAATGAATGAATGTGTATTATATGTATGTTTATATACAGTATGTATGTGTGTGTGTATATATAAATATATATATATATATATATATATATATATATTCTTCCTAACATTGGTGGTCAGTGGATCGGGACCCTTGGCATTCCAAATGTGCAAAGGGGGTGGGGCCTTGGAGAATGGGGGTGGAGCTTCACAGTACCCCTATTCCTGTCACAGTGGGGATGTACCCAGCAATGGCACATCCCCAGGCTCTCCTTGCACTGTGAATAAATGCTGTCCTATGTCATTACTGTCATGCAAATGTGTATATCTTAATGCTACTCTAATGTACCAGTTATAAAATTGTCTTTTTCTATATAATTTGTATTTCACTGCTAGTGCTCCTTAAACCATTTTACAACATCCGAGTACAAGTTCCTCTTTCTGTATGTGTTATCCATTAACTTAATGGTGTTCAAGTATCAGGCCATTTAATAAATACAGCAATATGCTTTTCGCTTTAATACCAATTTTGCGTGCGTGTGTGTGTGTGTGTGTCTGTGACTGTGATCAGCAGTAATTAACTGATTCAACATCTGTAAATCAATGCAAAGAACTACAAAACCAAAGGTACAACAGGCCAAAAATGGAAGTAATTTGAGAAGTGGTGAGGCATACACTCAGGCACACGGCAGAGCGGGGCAATACTAACATTATAATTGAATACAGTCAGCAATATTTATAACAAATTTTAGACCAGAACAAAAAATGCAATTTGCCTATTAAGTATGAAGTACAGTATGTTTGGTAACAGATGAAACAGATGGGAAAGGGAATGCCATCGTAAGGGTGGGTCAGAAGGAAAAACTAGATGGGTGAATGAATTAGAAGGTAAGAAAACGGTACAAAAAGGGGGACGGAGACAAACTGATATAAGGACAACTGAAAATAAGCATGTTTTTGTTTAAAAATGTTTTGGGGAATGTTCCGTCATGCTGTGCTTTTACCATGTCACGCATCATGTGCGATTTTCAACATTTATGTCAGTATCAACCACTCTTATATGAGACAGGCAGATCCAAAAGCACTACAGGACACAGTAATTACACAGCCAGCAAAATGTATCAATATTGCCAATCGATTCACTCCACTGCCTTCTGCCTGATTCATCTTGTGCATAACAAGTTGTCAGAATAAATTTCTCAGTTTTGTCCATTTACAGAATCTACAGCTTTATGGAACTGGTTAATTGCTTAAAAGCAAACCCAAGCTTGTAAAAAGTAAAGAGTTTAAAGCGAGAACAATGTTATGTGTTTAATCTTTATGGTCTCTTTAATACTGTTTATATTATAAAATAATTAAACTGTGTAATAATTTCTATGTATACAAATCTTTTGTATAATATTGTGAATTAATGTTTCCCATAAATACCAAATAATATATACTGTATATTAATGTCTTTCTTGGAAAAAACCCTCTAATGGGAAAATATTTCAAATGAATGCATAGCTGATTAATGTCCCTGTTTTCCATGGAAAGTCCTATAATTTGCAGATTTGTGTATGCTAAATGTCACCGGTTTTCTAGCCAAGTGCCCAATTGCTGTTTCCTTGACGTCTATTTTATTCGGGATGTAGTTATGTGACTGGCGGTCAGGAGACCATGACACCCATAGAGTGGGAATAGAACCTGTGAAGAGTGCAGCTCGCCACCGAGCCCGCAAGGGGCTTCGTTGCGCTCGCCCCCCTACCAGCATTCTGCTGCCGTGATCCCGCGGACGGTATGCTGACCAACGGGATCCCCAGCGCCGGTCAGCCATACCCAACCCTTTTATTACTATGCTTTGTAAGTTGAGTATTATTAAAGGACATATAAACCTAATAGTGCCCCAAATGGAAATCATTCCTATTAGTGGTGTACGTTGTCTGCTATAATTAGTGTTATATGAAAAGGCATTATTAAAAATGATGATGGAACTAGCTTATTACTACTTTCCGTGATCACATCAATGTAGAACCCTATCCTTTATTAGAGTCAAACAGGAGCTTAATTAAAAAAGACTGAACCCCATTTGTAAACAGACTTGTGTTGCAGTTGGAGTTAGTAGTCCAGCATTCTGCTAAGTGGTTTAAAGTGCGCACCATGGCCCTCATTCCGAGTCGTTCGCTCGGTATTTTTCATCGCATCGCAGTGAAATTCCGCTTAGTGCGCATGCGCAATATTCGCACTGCGACTGCGCCAAGTATCTTTGCTATGAAGATAGTATTTTTACTCACGGCTTTTTCATCGCTCCGGCGATCGTAATGTGATTGACAGGAAATGGGTGTTACTGGGCGGAAACAGGCCGTTTTATGGGAGTGTGGCTGAAAACGCTACCGTTTCCGGAAAAAACGCAGGAGTGGCCGGAGAAACGGGGGAGTGGTTGGGCGAACGCTGGGTGTGTTTGTGACGTCAAACCAGGAACGACAAGCACTGAACTGATCGCACAGGCAGAGTAAGTCTGGAGCTACTCTAAAACTGCTAAGTAGTTTGTGAGCGCAATATTGCGAATACATCGGTCGCAATTTTAAGATGCTAAGATACACTCCCAGTAGGCGGCGGCTTAGCGTGTGTAACTCTGCTAAATTCGCCTTGCGACCGATCAACTCGGAATGAGGGCCCATGTTTTTATATTGAGGGTAAATTAAGCAATAGATAACACGTGATCAGAAAAGATTCCTGAGCCTGAGAACATGGAGCCGTCAATTAGGATTAGCATAAAAAATGTGCGCATGACAGCAGGGGCATAGCCAGAACTTTGTGGGCCCCAGATCAACATTTTGAAGGAGCACCCGTCCCAATGCTTCTAGAGAGACACTTCTCTGCAGCAGTTGTTAATTTTATGCCCTATAATAGTGCCCTAGTTCATTTTCTGAACCATAGTAGAGCCTTATTTAATGTTATGCCCAATAGTAGTGCCCTAGTTTCTTTTATGAATCGCAGTAGTGCTTAAGTTCACCCTATGTCACATTTCAGAGCTGCCAGTACACATTATGCCGCACAGTACCCCTAATTCACATTATGATATATAGTGTTCCCTGTTCATATTGTGCCACATTACAGTGCCCCGGTTCATATTATATAATATTAAAATGCCCTCCAGTTCATTTTATACCACACTACAATGAGAAGGTCCAGGTGCATACCTAGATATATTGCGGGCCCCAAGGAAAAAGTTTGAAAGGAACCCTACGTAGCACTCAATGGCGAAAAATGCATATAACACATGTAACTTTGACAGGGAAGGTGGGCCCCTTTCAGCTCTGGGCCCCATAGCAGCTGCACTGTCTGCACCTATGGTGGCTACGCCCTTGAATGTTACTGATGACTGAGGTTACCACCAGTGATGGCAGCATTATCGCTGGCTGGATTTCTTTCTTACTGTTGCCAGTGGGACTTTCAGTAGGCCTTTGATAAATTGAGAAGTGAGATGTAGGCCTTAATTCATTAATTACAATTCTGAATATAAAATGTCTCTCAAATATATTTAAAAAGTAAAAGAAAAAAACCTGAAAAAAGTAAATTTTCTTAATTTCAAGCGAAAATTGTGTCTTAATCAGAAATAAAATTACCAGTAATCTAAATAACAAAAACCTGTTTGTGAAAACTGACCTGACACTAATAGTATTATGTGATGCAAGTATGACATCATAGACCTCTACCTGTAATAACTGACCTGACACTAACAGTATTCTGTGATATAATTATGACATCACAGACCTTTACAGTACTGTACCTGATAAATAGCGGTGCCTCAGCAGTACTGCCCATTTCTCCATATTGGCATCTGCAGCTATGGCATTTTTGTTTTACCAGAGGCGTTTTTGCTTTTTTGGCAAAGCAAGTGTCTTCATGCATCTCATGGAGACGACATTTGTCAAGCCTTACGTTATACTACACTTCAGGAGAAGGATTGACACAATTCTACAGGAAAAACTCCAAAGCATCACCCTAGAGGAGCTGGATGTCCTCCTCACAGACCTGATCTCCTTTGTGGATCAATCAGAATCTGGATATTTCCAGGAGCTGAGAAAGGACTTCATAGATATCTGCGTGAACACGATATCTTACATGATTTTCGAGAGGAAGAATGACCCTGAATTGGTGAGGCTATTGCTCAGGAAGACCAAGCCATACATGAAGGACAAGAGTAGCCCGCTGAACTTCGCCTACAGGTATGTATAATGTCCCCGCCATCAAGACTGATGCAGCATAGGTGAGAGGGACCTATTTATTCTTTTCTTACAGATGGACAAAAGGATTTCCAAGAGGGGGGAGTACAACATGTAAATTATTTAGGGTGATATGTATCAAAAATTGGAGAGCAATAAAGTGGAAACAGATAAAGTACCAACCAATCAGTTCCTAATTCCCATGTTACAGGCCTGTGGGAACTATGTACTAATCCTTGTAGAGAGACAAAGTGGACGGATCTAAAGTCCCAACCAACCATTTTTTAAACATAGCCTGTAACATGGCAGTTAGGAGCTGGTTGGTTGGTACTTTATCTCTCTCCAATATCTCTCTCTCTCCATGCTTTGATACATCTCCCCAGTGCCAGATTAAACCCTGTGGAGGTCCCTAGGCAGTCAAAATCTCGGGGCGCCCCTCGCAAATTATCTCCTTATACGGTTTTCATTTTACCAACCAACAATTTGAATAAACCAATTTTGTAACACAAAACAAACATTAACAATTATAAATGTTATTAAACACAAATGATGTCAATGGTTTATGTACTTTAAGATGTTAATGGATATATTACATTAATGCAGTATTTTCGCTATAGAGTCTTTAATGTAAAGTTTTTCTTTCTCTGATTTGATTCATTTTTTCTTTCTTTTAAATACAATGTAAGAAAGCTTGATTGTCATTTTCTTTCAAGATCAAATCAATATAATATTGATCCATTGTTGCGGGTCCCCTAAAAGGTGTGAGGACCATAGGCTGGTGCCTATACTGCCTATATTTGGTAATCTGGCACTGTATCTCTCCCTTAGGGGTATATTAAATTGACTTCGAAAGCTGCCGTCTGTCGAAAAGACGGCAGTTTTTGACTTTTATTTAGGTCGGAAGGGGTTCCAACCTATTCAATATATTCGACAAGTTGAGGAATTCGACTTGTCGAAAAAGCACGTAGATCGGCGGAATAGCTGCTGATCCACGTGCTTGTGTCGAAAACGGGGCCAAACCGACAGGTTTTGGCCCCCTTTTCGACCATCTCAGTCCGACATAAAAAAATGTCGACTGAGATGTGGGAGAGGAGGAGAGGGGGGAGAGCCGCGGGGAGACGGGGGACAGCTGCAGGCATATAGGGGAGATCAGCGCTACAGCACAGCGCTGCAGGAGGATGTGTCACAGCCGCGCCGCTCACGGCAGCGTCCACCCGACTCCAGCAAGTGAGGTCACGCTTGCTGGAGCCGGGTGGACACTGCCGTGAGGTCGGGCGGCTGTGTGACATCCTCCTGCAGCGCTACTGTAGCGCTGATCTCCTCCGTCTGCAGGCGGCTGTCCCAGCTGGTCTCCCTGCGGCTCCTCCCCACTCTCCTCCTCTGGGTCCATCATCTCAATTCGACTTGAAAAAGTCTCCATTATTCAAATTACGCCGCACAGTAGCGCCACTACACCAGGTAGAGACCCTTTTACACATTACGGCGGACAGATTCCCCTTTTTACACATTACGGCAGAGTCCACCTTTTAAACATTACGGCAGACAGAGTCCCCCTTTTTACATATTACGGCAGGCAGTCCCCCTTTTTACACATTACGGCAGACAGCGTCCCCTTTTTACACATTACGGTAGACAGAGTCCGCCTTTTACACAGTCCGGCAGACAGTCCCCCTTTTTACACATTACGGCAGACAGTGTCCCCTTTTTACACATTACGGTAGACATAATCCTCTTTTTACACATTACGGCAGACAACATCCCCTTTTTAGACATTACGGCTAACAGTGTCCCCTTTTTACATATTACGGCAGACAGCATCCCCTTTTTACACATTACGGCAGACAGTGTCCCCTTTTTACACATTACGGCAGACAGTCCCCTTTTTACACATTACGGCATACAGTCCCCCTTTTTACACATTACGGCAGACAGAGTCTCCCTTTTACACATTAGTTAGATAGAATAGGGGATGAGGGAAGCGCATCCCAGCATTCACAGCAGCGGCGGGCAGCCTATGTGGAAGGAGAGAGACAGCTGCAGCGGTGCCGCCACCAATTACAATGCGCTGCTGCAGCTTCCTCCTCCCCCTCCCTCCCTCCTCTTCCTTCTCCCCTGCACCCGGAGCTGCTCCTCTCCTCGCTCCGGCACACACAGGAGGCTTGTAATGAGTCAATTTGACTCACTACAATGCCGCTGACTTTAGGGAAAGCGGACAGTTGCACCCTCAGGGCGACTGCGCTGTGTGCCAGGCACCCCTGGCACACACGTAGTTACGGCCCTGCCGGGAGCTGTAGTCTAATTTGCGGTGTAGTGGGGATGACACACACACACATACACAGAAGCCCACATGCAAGTCTCACACACACACATGCACGTCTCACACACACAGAAGTCCACATGCAAGTCTCTCTCACACACACACACATGCAAGTCTCACACACACAGAGGTCCGCAGTCAAGTCTCTCTCTCACACACACACACACACACACACACACACACACACACACACACACACAAGTTCACATGTAAGACACACAAACACAAGTTCACATGTAAGACACACACACACACACACACACACACACACACACACACAGAAGTTCACATGCAAGTTACACACACACACACACACACACACACGCACATGCACACACACACAGAAGCTTGCATGGAAGTCACACACGAACAGGAGTCCACATGCAAGTCTCACACACACACATGCAAGTCTCACACACATGCAAGTCTCTCACACACACACACACACACACACACACACACACACACACACAGATACGCATGCAAGTCACGCACACATACACACACACACACACACACACACACACACGTTCACATGGAAGTCACACACACATACCACACATGAAAGTCACACACACAGAAGTACACATGCAAATCACACACAGACATACAGTAGAAACACACATTTCTCATACGTCCTAGAGGATGCTGGGTCCACTTCAGTACCATGGTATATAGACGGTTCCGCAAGAGCCATGGGCACTTTAAGACTTTTCAAGGGTGTGAACTGGCTCCTCCCTCTATGCCCCTCCTCCACACCTCAGTTTAGAAAATGTGCCCAGGCAGACTGGATGCACTCCAGGGGAGCTCTACTGAGTTTCTCTGAAAAGACTTATGTTAGGTTTTTTATTTTCAGGGAGAACTGCTGGCAACAATCTCCCTGCTTCGTGGGACTTAGGAGGCAGAAGTAGGAACCAACTTCCTGAATAGTTTCATGGCTCTGCTTTTGGCTGACAGGGCACCATTAGCTCCTGAAGGGAACTGAACGCTAGCTGCGGCTATGTGCTCACTCCCACAGCCCGCCATCACCCCCCTTACAGAGCCAGAAGACAGGTGAGTGTAAGAAGAAATCTTCAGACATCGTGACGGCTAAAAGGTACAGACCTAGAAACTGGCAAAAATAGAGGGCATAAGATGCCGAGGCACAGCCCTACCCCCACCAGTATAAATATTGGCATCAAAAACTCTGAGAAGAAATGCGCCATTGCGGGGGCAGGGCTTCCTCCTCAGTCAGCCAGCACACTGCTCAGCGCCATTTTCTCTCCCTCCAGGCTGCAGAGAAGAACGCTGGTCCTCCTCCACTGCTGAACCAAGTATCAGGGTGCAAAACAGGGGGGGGGGGGGGGAACAGTGAGATTGGTGCTATATATTATTGTGAATATCATTATAAAAGCGCTACAGGTCTGTGGGCATTTTATGTTTCACAGACAAGTTATTACTAGCGCTGGGTTGTGAACTAGAAAATCTTATCTGTGTCCTTCTGACAGATTTTACTGTGGGTCTGTCCCCTATAAGTCCCGGAGTGTCTGTGCTGTGATTGTGCACGTGTGTGACATGTCTGAGGCAGGGAGCTCTTCCCCTGAGGGAGCCATTTTAGGGACACAGAGTTGTAATGTGGTGGCGCTGCCGGCACACCACAAGCCTGAATGGGTGAAAGAATTACGTGATAGTGTGAATCATATCAGTAAGAGATTGGATAAGTCTGAGTCTCATGCAGAGAGCTGGAGAAAATCAGTGGAAGATGTGATTTTTCATAGTTCTGCCTTTTCATCCACAGGCAACCCCTCTGGGTCACATAAGAGACCATTTTGCACAAATAGTACATACTGATACCGACACGGACTCTGATCCCTGTGTCGACGACATTGATTCCAGGGGGATAGATCCTAAATTGGCAAAAAGCATTCAATACATGATTGTTGCTATAAAGGAAGTTTTGGAAGTTACGGAAGGCCCTCCTGTACCTCAGGAGAAGGCTTATTTTTATAAAGAAAGAAAAATTAATGTAACTTTCCCTCCTTCTCATGAGCTAAATACTCTATTTGAGGGAGTTTGTGTAAACCCTGAAAAGAAATGTCAGATTCCCAAAAGGATTCTGGTTGCTTATCCTTTTCCGGCAGAGGACAGTAAAAGATGGGAGTCACACCCTGTATTAGACAGTTTTATGGCTCAAGGTTAACTAAAAAGGTGATTCTCCCTGCACCTGGGACGGCTTCACTGAAGGAGCCGGCAGACCGCAAGTTGGAGACTACGTTAAAATCTATTTATGTGGCCAATGATACGTTGCTCAGGCCCACCATTGCTTGCGCGTGGGTGAGTAGGGCTATCGAAAAATGGTCAGATAACATCGGAAATTGACACGATAGATAGAGACGAGATACTCCTAACGTTAGGTCATATAAAAGATGCTGCTGCATACATGCTAGAAGCCATGAAAGATATTGGACTCTTGGGTTCAAAAGCCGCTACCATGGCAGTATCAGCTCGGAGAGCCCGCTACCATGGCAGTATCAGCTCGGAGGGCGTTGTGGATTTGCCAGTGGAATGCTGATGCAGATTCCAAAATAAATATGGAGGCTCTCCCGTATAAAGGTGATGCCTTGTTTGGAGATGGGCTGGATGCGTTAAGTCTCTGCGGCTACCGCAGGTAAGTCGACATTCTTGCCTTATGCTCCTGCACCGGGGAAAAAGACACATCACTCTAACATGCAGTCCTTTCGGCCCAACAAATACAAAAAGGCTATAGGTTCCCTTTTCTTTGCAGGTAAAGGAAGGGGAAGAGGAAATAAATCCGCAGCATCTCCAGGATCACAGGAGCAGAAATCAACCCCTGCTTCTGCCAAATCTGCAGCATGACGCTGGGACTCCCTTGCGGGAGTCCGCTCGGGTGGGAGCACGTCTGAAATTTTTCAGTGAGATCTGGACCTATGGGTCTTACAAATAGTGTCCCATGGATACAAACTGGAGTTTCAAGACGTCCCCCCATGCCGATTTTTCAAATCGACTTTGCCAGCTTCTCTTCCGGAGAAGTAGTAACAGCTGCAATTAAAAAATTATGTCAGGATCAAGTCATTGTCCTAGTACCCTTGTCACAGAAGGGAGAAGGTTTTTATTCAAGCCTTTTCATAGTTCCGAAGCCGGACGGCTCGGTCAGACCAATTTTAAACCTGAAAAATCTGAATCTCTACCTCAAAAGGTTCAAGTTCAAGATGGAATCTCTGAGGGCAGTGATTTCCAGTCTGGAGGAAGGGGACTTCATGGTGTCAGTAGACATAAAAGATGCTTATTTGCATGTTCCCATTTATCCTCCTCACCAAGCTTATCTGAGATTCGCATTACAGGATTGCCATTACCAGTTCCAGACGTTGCCGTTCGGGCTCTCCACGGCACGAGGGTATTCACCAAGGTGATGGCAGAGATGATGGTCCTTCTTCGACAACAAGGAGTCAATATAATTGCTTACCTGGATGATCTCCTGATAAAAGCGAGAGCCAGGGAAAGGTTGGTGCAGAACATTGCACTCTCCCTGTCAGTATTCCAACAACACGGTTGGATCATGAATTTTCCGAAGTCACAATTGGTACCGACGTCCTTTCTGCGGATGATACTGGACACAGAAGTACAGAGAATATTTCTTCCAGCAGAAAAGGCTCTGGAAATCCAGAGAATGGTCAAACAGATTTTGAAACCAGCAAGAGTGTCAATACATCAATGCATTCGGTTGTTGGGAAAGATGGTGGCGGCCTATGAGGCCATACAGTTTGGCCAATTTCATGCCAGAGTATTCCAGTGGGACCTGTTGGACAAGTGGTCCGGATCCCACCTACACATGCACCGGAAGATAATCCTGTCCTCCAAAGCCAGGATTTCGCTCCTGTGGTGGCTACTCAGTTCTCACCTACAAGAGGGACGCAGGTTCGGGATTCAGGACTGGGTCCTAGTAACCACGGATGCAAGTCTCCGAGGCTGGGGAGCAGTCACACAGGGGGAAAGCTTCTAAGGAAAATGGTCAAGTCAGGAAACCTGCCTTCACATAAACGTTCTGGAATTGAGAGCCGTTTACAACGGCCTTCTACAAGCGGTACATCTTCTTCAAGATCAACCCGTGCAGATCCAGTCAGACAATGTAACA
Organism: Pseudophryne corroboree; assembly: GCF_028390025.1. Classification (NCBI taxonomy): domain Eukaryota; kingdom Metazoa; phylum Chordata; class Amphibia; order Anura; family Myobatrachidae; genus Pseudophryne; species Pseudophryne corroboree. The sequence continues at coordinate 532,624,466 of NC_086445.1, forward strand.
GCAGTCGCGTACATAAACCGTCAGAGCGGAACGAAAAGCAGAGCGGCAATGGCAGAGGTCACAAAGATCCTCCTCAGGGCAGAAAGGCATGCAAGAGCGCTGTCAGCAATTTTCATTCCGGGAGTGGACAACTGGGAAGCAGACTTCCTCAGCAGACACTATCTCCATCCAAGAGAATGGGGCCTCCACCAAGAAGTCTTCACAGAGGTGACAAGTCTTTGGGGACTTCCTCAAGTAAACATGATGGCATCTCATCTCAACAAGAAGCTTCAGAGATATTGTTCCAGGTCGAGAGACCCTCAAGCAATAGCAGTGGATGCACTGGTGACCCAGTGGGTGTTTCGGTTGGTATATGTCTTCCCTCCACTTCCACTGATACCAAAAGTTGTCAAAATCATAAGAAGAAAAAGGGTTTGAGCAATTCTCATTGCCCCAGACTGGCCAAGGAGAGCTTGGTATCCAGATCTTCAGGAGTTGCTTATAGAAGATCCTCGGCCTCTTCCTCCTCGCGAGGACCTGCTGCACCAGGGACCGTGTGTGTATCAAGACTTACCGCGGCTACGTTTGACGGCATGGCTGTCAAGCGCCGGATCCTAGCCCGAAAGGGTATTCCCAAGGAAGTCATCCCCACTCTTATTCAGGCCAGGAAAGGAGTAACGTCTAAACATTACCACCGTATTTGGAGAAAATATGCGTCTTGGTGTGAATCCAAGAAGGCTCCTACGGAGGAGTTTCAGTTGGGACGTTTTCTCCATTTTCTGCAGGCTGGTGTGGATGCGGGCCTAAGATTGGGATCAATCAAGGTCCAGATTTCGGCCTTATCAGTTTTCTTTCAAAAACAATTGGCCTCCCTTCCAGAAGTTCAGACTTTCGTGAAAGGGGTGCTGCACATCCAGCGTACTTTACCTGCAGTTGTTATTTTGTAGTTCCACTAATGTGGTGTTACGATTATTTCAGCATGTTGCTGCAATTGTTCATGCCCGCTGGCGTGTGTTATGTTGAATGCCATGTTGTGTGGCATGGTTGAGGTGTGAGCTGGTATGAATCTCTCCGTTAAATTAAAAGTAAATCCTTTCCTCGAAATGTCCGTCTCCCTGGGCACAGTTCCTATACTGAGGTCTGGAGGAGGGGCATAGAGGGAGGAGCCAGTTCACACCCTTGAAAAGTCTTAAAGTGCCCATGGCTCCTGCGGAGCCGTCTATACCCCATGGTACTGAAGTGGACCCCAGCATCCTCTACGGACTCGGAGAAAAGGATTTACCGGTAGGTATTGAAATCCTATTTTCCCTCCACTCCCTCTTACAGTTCCATAAAAAAAGCAGAGTGCACTCTCACTGGCTGAGTTGGCCCTGGATCAGCAACAGTTTCCCCTCTCCCTCCCTGACAGCACAGCAGCAGCAGTCCCATGTAGCCCCGCTCCCTGCTGAATCCTCTGCAACCTGTGCCGAAGCCTGGCTACGTAGCTGCTGCTGCTCCGGCTCCCAACAGCCGGCAAGCCAGCCCAGCTGGTTGTGTGAACGGCCAGCCGAGGGTACTATAGGACCAGCCTATTGGTAAATCCGTCCACATCTTCTCTCTCTGTCCCCCTGCCCTCCTCCCCCCCGGAATTCACCTATCAGTGCAGCGGAGGGTAAGTGCTGCCTACAGCAGACAGACAGGGTGGCCAATCGGGGTCACAGCACACATTGCGCTCTCACCTAAAGTTACGGCCCTGTATACAGAACAGCACATTAAAAATAAATAGTATGACTGGCCCATTACATCAGATCCGAAGTGTTATAACTCCCCTGAGAAGAGGACATAGGGGTCTATTCAATAAGTGCCGGTATTTCTGACAGTCGGAAATACCGGCACTTTCCGACAGGAATAGGTCGAATTTGCATTCGACCTATTCAATGCAAGTGCTGTTTTTCTGACTGTGGGAAAAACCTACACTTGTGGTAAACCACGTGGATCGGCGAGTTACTCGCCGATCCACGTGTTTCTGTCAGAAGCACGGCTGTTTCCGACACTTTAAAGGTAATGCAGATTCGACTTGTTAAAAAGTCGAATCTGATTGTTGGAATGCTGGCTGTTTGCGGCCAGCATTGAATACTGAACTGTCAGATCCTCTCCGTCGGAGAGGATCTGACATGAATTGAATACACCTCATAGTGGGATAGTGTATGAGAGGGTGACTGGTTTCATACTGGTATACAGCAGTCTCTACCACTGAATGCACTTATGCTAAAACAGCATTTATAAATGTTTATTTCATCCATAAGGCAGAAATAAATATATACTTGTCTCAATTGTCCCAATTGAGGGTAATTAATATATTAATATATGAGTTGGTTATTGGATAATGACCATATGACTGTATATGCATGGTACTTGTTACTTCAATAGTCATATTATCTTTTTTTTTCATTTTCAGACCCTTTAAACAACGATTTGGGACCCCCGCTGGACAGCGTATTCACCTTTACACTGGGCTGCTCTGTCTAAAGATGCATACACATGGTGAGATTCGGGCTAAGCCCGATTCTCACTATGCGACAGGGGCTAGGTCAGCATCGCAAGCACATAATGACTGTGCTTGCGATACTGACTATGGCCCTCATTCCGAGTTGTTCGCTCGCTAGCTGCTTTTAGCACCATTGCACACGCTAGGCCGCCGCCCTCTGGGAGTGTATCTTAGCTTAGCAGAATAGCGAACGAAAGATTAGCAGAACTGCTACTAAATAATTCTTTGCAGTTTCTGAGTAGCTCCAGACCTACTCACAGATTGCGATCAGCTCAGTCCGTTTAGTTCCTGTTTTGACGTCACAAACACGCCCTGCGTTCGGCCAGCCACTCCCCCGTTTCTCCAGACACTCCCGCGTTTTTCCCTGACACGCCTGCGTTTTTTTGCAAACGCCAGGAAAACGCTGAGTTACCACCCAGAAACGCCCCTTTCCTGTCAATCATTCACCGATCAGCAGTGCGACTGAAAAGCGCAGCAGAATCCATAGCAAATCTGCTAAGTTTTTAGTTAAATAACTAAGCACATGCGCCATGCGTGCCTTGCGCATGCGCAGTTTGCAACAAATCGCAGCATAGCGAAAATCGTCAATGAGCGAACAACTCGGAAAGACCCCCTATGTGCGATTTTGGTCAAGTGACAATTTTGACTATCTCTTCTATGAGATAGTCAAAATTGACTTGCCTGCACAGTCTATGTAGGCTTGCGGTGCCGACCGCGAGGGACCGAGCATCGGCATCGAATCGGGATCACAAGGTGACTTTCACCTTGCGATCTGCACTAACTTTTCTTACGATTTTGACTATATAGTCAAAATCGTAAGAAAATATCTCAACGTGTGTATAGTACACACCATAAGAAAGCAGAAACTTTCAAGTTACTGCTGCAGTACGGGGTGTTGGAGGAGGAGAAGAACACAGTAGATCTTCTGACGACGCTTCTCACCAATCAAGCACCGGATCGGGCCAGGCAGGATGGGTCGGTTATTCTTGCGACCAATAAGGTGAAGAGCTGCCTCAGGCTAAGTGCCAGTGTGCTACCCTCTATTCCTGTCACCCAGTTAGAGGCAAAGCTGCGTAACACAGCCCCCATCATTCCTAACTGGCAGGGCTACAATTCATCTACCAGTCCTAACAATCCACACAAGCTGGTACGTCTGTGTAAGTCACAGATACGTAAGCAATTGCTATTGGTGGAACACCTGCCAGATGCAATACCAGGCTTGGAGATCCCAAGATGCCTGCAGGAGTATTTAAATCTCGAACAGTAATTTCTCATGGCGATATGCAGCGGCGGCTGCAGCGCCGACCACAGAGTGCAAAGGGGGGCCTTGCCACATCGGCTCAAGGCTATGCGCTGCACTCAGCAAGCTCCAACATTGGCTCCGAGGTATGCAGCCGCCGCTGCTAATAATTGGGGATTAGGGCTATTGGCAACACCCCAGATTTAAAAAAAACAATACTGGGCAGCCACCTCATGGGTGTGTTGGAAGAGCTGCTAAGCTGCTAATTATTTTTAAAATGTTGACAGTTACATCTAACTCATTGATAACTTAATAACTTGAAGATTTAAACCTGGGCAGTGCCAGGTACTTCAGCTAGTTTTATTATACATTTGTGGGAAATATTACCCAAACACCGTATCTCTTTTATCATGTTGCAGCACCTCAAAGAGTAGATGATGAAACAGATGTATAGAAGAAGTGTAATAATGATAAAAAGGAGAAGTGAGCCAGTGGAGAAGTTGCCCATGGCAACCAATCAGCTGCTCTGTATATGTTTATAGAATGCAAATTATAAATGTTATCTCCACTGGAGTAGAGATGGTTTTGGATTTGTTTTTTAAATTGACAAAAAAACAAACCTAAAACCACTTAATTTGGGCCTTTTTTTTTATCCTAGAGTATTATTAACCTCAATAACATTAATTTTCAGTCACTTCCAGTCGATTTTGACCACCTCATAGCTAACAATATTGTTTTCACCATTATTTGGTAAAGGTTGCAGCGACCTGGTTGGTTACTAAGCACAAACACGCAGCAGTTTATAGCACGTGTGAAAAATTGCCACACAGCAATGGCAGAAATAAAAGTTGGTGCAATATGGAATTGTTCTTGGGTCCTCCCTCCCACCCTTATGTTGGATATTAAAGAGGACATGCACACTTTAACAGACCAAGCACTTCATCGACAGGGACTGACACTTTTGTGGCTGAAGTACTTGCTTTGTTTGGGTCCCCGCAAAACAATTTTTTGAAAGGACTACCTCCGATCATTAATGAGGAGGTTAATGATGACGGTGGTGTTAATTACATTATAATCTCATACCGTAAATTTCATGACTTCGCCGTAAATGACATAACATGGAGGAGTTGACTAGATGGCTAACGTCCCTTCCTTTACTAAGTTTGGCCTCACAAATGGAGCAGATGCCTTCACAAAGATTGTCAGAATTTGGGTAAAAATAACCCCACACCCAAGAGATGGCTTTTTTGGTCTTATGTTCAGGCATCACAATTTCTATCTTTTTATCACGGGCAAGAACTGCAGCCACTGGTGGTTGACTTACACAAACAACAACATCATCATCATCATCATCAACATCCTCCTCGGTGTCAGATAGTATAGTAGTACACACATATCCCTCTAATCCTGTTCCACTTCTACCCATGTCTGCTGTCCCCGTCAGCACTCTCCAGGGGGCAGGAAGAGCGGGCAGCCCCAACCCCACCGCCTGCAGCAGTCACTGGCGCCTCTCCTTCTGCCACATAGGAAGCCTATGCCCGGCTGCCTAAGAGCTGGGCGATGGCACTGCACCCAACGGCGGCACCCGGGAAGCGGCGGGGACACACTTCTACTGTGGTAAACTCCTCCAGCCAGGGGAGTTCGGGGTGGCATGCTGCAGGGTAGTGGGTCACTCTGGTAGGGTGGCTAGCGGTGCCCTCCTCTGCCAGGGCACCCTCACCCCATGCTAGTGTCAAAGTCAGGAAAATATCTCTATGCACACTACCATATTTGCACCTCACACAGGTCCGTGCTGCGCATGCGTGCGCTCTCCCGTACGTGCGCATACTCACAGTCGCGGGCACCCGCAGGCGCACGGTATGCGTATTTACGGTAGAGATTATGTGATCGTAGCGTGCGACTCAATCGTTACATATTTTCACTATATAATGTATTTTGTAGATCATGGTCCCTTTGATAGATTCTGAAAGTTTAGTTAACATAGCATGTTCCTGAACAGAGAGATCCCTCTTTGTATTGTACGAAGGGTCTAACAGGGGTCATATAGTGGTGTTTGGTACCCATCGGAAGAGTATTTAAATAGCAATATTCCGGTGTTGGTTTGGAGCGGATTAATCGCTCGTGCGAATAGTTATGGACATAAGAAGTTTATGTCCATTTACTATTATTTGTTCTTATTTAGTCATGCGGCGGGAAACTCAGTGTCCCACCCACCTGAACAGTTGGAAGCAGTCACAGCCCACCTGTATGAATCAACCTATGACCTTTTGTTATAATGCGAAGCCGAATTCCTGTGTCCAATGAACAATGAGATTGTAGGGACCATTGAATTGTATTGTGTGTGGGGCATAAATAGGCAGGCCGACCATATCCAGTTCACTCTCTTCAACGGTTCTCATTGCTGATAATCGGGAGCTGGATATCGAGGCGCATGCGATCGTTTCCCCTTGTGCGTAAGTGTTTCTCCGCAACTAAATTGATCTTCTCGTTATTGTGGGCCAATTTCTCTCTCTCTCTCTTCTCCTCTTTCTCTCTTATTTTCTCTTAAATAGTAATTGTATTATATTTCCTGTGTAGTTATCTGGTTAGGTAGTCTATGTTATATTGTAGTGTATGATTTGTATTTGTATTAATTCTTTTGCAAGTATATCATTCAAAATATATATATATTAGGCGTTGGACCCTAAGCCCAGGTATCTGTGTATTTCTTATAGTGTTAAGTATTCTCAGTGCGTCGGTGACGCTAGAACAGCTTTAAAGGTAATAAGGTTATACTGTGTTGCATTTACACTCTATCTCTACACAAAGGTTTTACAGCATATTACATTGGCCCTCATTCCGAGTTGATCGGTCGCAAGGCGAATTTAGCAGAGTTACACACGCTAAGCCGCCGCCTACTGGGAGTGTATCTTAGCTTCTTAAAATTGCGACCGATGTATTCGCAATATTGCGATTACTAACTACTTAGCAGTTTCAGAGTAGCTCCAGACTTACTCTGCCTGTGCGATCATTTCAGTGCTTGTCGTTCCTGGTTGACGTCACAAACACACCCAGCGTTCGCCCAGGCACTCCCACCGTTTCTCCGGCCACTCCTGCGTTTTTTCCGGAAACGGTAGCGTTTTCAGCCACACGCCCATGAAACGCCGTGTTTCCGCCCAGTAACACCCATTTCCTGTCAATCACATTACGTTCGCCGGAGCGAAGAAAAAGCCGTGAGTAAAAATACTTTCTTCATAGTAAAGTTACTTGGCGCAGTCGCAGTGCGAACATTGCGCATGCGTACTAAGCGGATTTTCACTGCGATGCAAAATACCGAGCGAACAACTCGGAATGAGGGCCATTGTTTATGGTTTAGATACAAAGGTTTAACATTGTGAGCGTCAGCGCCGCTGGTGATCTCCTCGTGGTCCCGAGCGTCCGCTACGCTATAGTGAACCATTACGTTAGTCAGCAGCCAATAGCGTGCCTGCCTGTGATCTCTTGGCCGTGAGCGAACGTGACGCTTGAGCGTCTCGACTACGGCTAAGCGATTGTTACGCAACGAGCGTACCCTTACGGTACTTCATACGTAGATAGCGTACAGTGTTCTTAGACCTCATAAAGGGTATTATATAAGATAAATATTTAGCTTTATCAATTGGCGGCTCGCCCGTCCTTCACATATCTGCACTAGGTAATTTCAGCAGACATTATCCAGCAGCAAAGGGCGGGAGATCATATTCCTCGTAGTGCTGTTTGGATAAGCGTCTGCTTCTCTTAGTAAAGGGTGCTGAAGGAATCCGGGAACCGGAGGTAAGAACAACACGCTAGTCTCTTTTAAAACTGTTTATTTTTCTGTCTTGCGTACACACGCACGCACACATATATATCTGCATTTCTTTTTTTCATTTGTGTATTTTCGTATATCACTCTCCTGTTTGCCAGTTTTATAGTTGATAAACGTGCTAAGAGAGATTTGCCGCTATTTCATAGTTTAAGAGTAAAGGTAATATAGTTAAAGTATAGACAAACACAGCTGTGCCTGAGAGACAAGGCGAAGTCAGTGTGGTGCGCGGTAGATGATAAAGGATCATCTACATTGATAAACGTATAAATTGTGTTACGGTGGATCTTTGCTTTGCGTACACGTGTCTCTAACAAAGGACTGAGACTTGCGTACGCAACCCAAGGGCCGACGCACGCAGCGTATATTACGCAACGGAGCGTACGGGTACGCCCACGTAACTCAAATCACAAGTGTTAATTTTTTTTCAACGCGATAAATAGCGCAACGCGGTAAATAACGCAAGGCGATAAATCGCGCAAATCTATTTTAACATTCGAAATTTAAATTAACAGATCCTTCTCCTAATTTGTAACACATCTGGTCTAAAGAGAAATTTCTGTGCAGAAATAGAAATAGAAACAAAAGTGTATATGTGGGGAGTGAGTGTTTGTTTTTACAATTTTTGAGGTTGAACCACAAGAAAAGTCGAGTTCTCGTGAGGTACATGCGTGTAAGTGACGTACATGGTGGCTAGGGAGGCATCCCTGGTTAAAACATACAATTTGAGCATTAGAGTGTAGCAGACCAGGAGGTCATACTGTAACAGACCAGGAGGTCATAGCAGACCAGCAGGTTCAGGTACAGCAGACAAGGAAGTCCGCTATACAGTCCACAGGCACAACACCAAGAAAGGGTTGGTGCAACACCCATATAGGCCATACAAGCTCTGGCTGAAGGAATTCGCAGCCGCAATTTTCGATTCCACTGGTCGCTCCGTACATAAGATTAGTTGCTTATGTGCTGAACGATTGTACCGCACGTAATTGTGTGCATTAGTAAACCTGACCGGTACTATTTGTGTACGAAGGTCATAAACGCTATTTGTACATTCTAACGTGATTTGTGTAATTTTTTTTATTTTAAGGGAGGTTCGCTGCTCACTCAGGAACTATCCAACAACCAATAGTTACTGGAAAGAGTAAGTGTTCTTCGGATCACCCTCACAGGTTCCAGTAAATAGAGGTTCAGGTCGCAGGGGCCCTGGGTCGAGTACGCCAGCACCATATCGGTGTGATCAGGTCGTATTGGTCGGCGTGGGCGAGTGAGTGGGGTACTCGGTAAACCGCCACCGTCAGCCTATTTTGAACATTTTGGTTTGCGTAAGGGTTGGCTGAATAAAGCAACACCTTCGAACTATGGGGGCCACTTGTTCAGGTAGGGGGCGATCAACCTCGGTTCGGGTTGATTCAGTGAACCGACCAGTCGGGTCGGCAAGATACGTAATGTGTGAGAAATACGGAAGTCACACAGAAGCTTTATGTGATGAATGGGAGAGAATGACAATACATGACGGGGAGAAATTCCCAAGAGTAGGTAGCTTCAGCACAGAAGTGTTAACGAATTTAAGGAGAAGGATATGTCTCATTAAATCAGCCAAGAGACGAATCAAACATTATGATTATTTACAGTTGTGGCAACAGGAGGGTGACATACAGAGAGGATTGGCTCAGGCGGCGGGATCTGGCTCGATCAGAAAACTGATAGCCACGGCCCCACCGCCACCATATATATCGGGAGAAAAATTGGTTGCGGAGAATGACGCATTAAGGTGTAACAAACAAACACTTAGCAACTGTGTAAATGTTAAAGATAATGTTGACCAATTAACCAATGCAAGTATTAAGCCGTGCAAGTTGTACCCTGTTTTGAACTTTCCTCAGGAGTGTGATCAAGAGGACGAATCGGCAACAATTTCAGCGCTCTCTCTAGCAGCCACCATAGCAGAGACCACTGTAGGCACAGCTCAACCCCCGAGATTAGTAACGAAAGCCCCTAGCGGAGGGATAGGTGAGGTCGTATCAACGGGTAAGTACGGCACCATACACTATGCTGAAACTATTTCACCACAGCCTGTAGAATCTACACAGGATGAGGTTGTTAGAGTTAATCCTGTTAAGGTAATAGTAGTTCCAAATGGGAAAACAGACACTTCAGGAGTCACTCCTGTTAGGAACATTGCCATGTACAGCCCATTTTCCCGAATGGAATTAAGGACCATAGTGTCGGAATTCCCTGACCCTAGAAAAGACTTAGTTGCCAGCCAAAAATACATCAGAGACCTAGGTAACACGTTAGAGCCCAACAACAAAGACTGGCAGATATTGCTGAGAGCATGTTTACCCTCCAATGTCGACGCAGCTCAATTTTTAGCTGACTGTGGATTAGATCAGGATGTACCTCTTACAGATGTGTACAACAAAGACAATGTAAAAAGAATAAGCTTACAGTTAAAAGAGTATTTCCCAGCCGTAGTTAAATGGAACAAAATATTCTCCATTAAACAGAAGGAGTCAGAAACAGCTGCAGAGTATTTTCACAGAGCATTATCAGAAATGGCAAAATACACAGGCATAGAGGACATTAAAACAAACATAAACCATCGAGAAGTAGCAGTATCGGTACTGATGGATGGTTTAAAAGAGTCATTGAAGACTAGGGTACAGACCACACAACCATGTTGGCGAGGTCTGTCTGTGGCTACTTTGAGAGAGGCTGCTATTGATCACGATAGGAACATCACCAGACACAGGGAACAACAAGGTGATAAATTAATGTCAGTAAGTATACAGGCCCTGACCACAAGGCAGCCTTTGTTTATATCACCAAACCCTGTGGGTAAGTCAAGTGTGGTTACTTGTTATTCTTGTCATAAACAGGGACACATGGCACGAGATTGTAGAATGAAGAATTCACGAAACTCATACCAACCCCCTAGACAACGACACGACACACGACATTGGGAGCAAGGTCCGCAGAAACGGAGTTATGAGCCACATACAGGGGAAACAAAAAGATACCCCCCGAACAGAGACTGGCAAGCCTCTGGTAGCTCCCAATTAACTCCATCACAAGTAGTTGCTGCCAGCGGGATTCAGGGAGGTCACCATACCCAATAGGGGTGTGGCCATACCTGTAATCTGCAGCCAGTAAAATTGATTGCAAGCCTTGGAAGTGAACCAGAAATTGCAATCAATGTAGCTGGTAAATCATTAAACTTTCTTGTAGACACAGGGGCGGCCAAATCAGTGATAAATTCGACAGTGGGCATGAGAACCACTGGTAAGACAATTCCAGCCATAGGGGTAACGGGAGTAGTCCAGCACTACCCTGTTAGCAAACCAGCCGAGATTACAGTAGGGCCTTTACATACCAAGCATTCCTTTTTGCTGGCTGCATCGGCACCGACTAATCTCCTGGGAAGAGACTTACTGTGTAAAATGGGGTGCGTCATTTATTGTACTCCTGAAGGTGTATTCTTGGACATACCTGAGAATCACGCTCAGGAAGTGCGAGACATGTTAGACTCCCCGTCAAAATTAATGTCACATACCATTATGACAAATAGGACTCCCTCCCAAGTAGAAGAAATGACATCTCAGATACCAGAGTCACTTTGGACTAAAGATGGACAGGACACTGGATTAATGGCAAACGTAGCTCCGGTAGTTGTACAAGTAAAAGATGGTAGGATAGCTCCAAAAATCCCACAGTACCCTCTGAAGCCAGAGGTGGAGTTAGGAGTGTATCCCGTAATAGAGCGCTTGCTACAACAGGGCATTCTGGTAAGAACGTCCAGCACTGCCAATAGTCCCATCTTCCCTGTTAAAAAGAGTGGGGGGAGGGGTTACCGGGTAGTGCAGGATCTAAGGGGGATTAACAAAATAGTTGAGAGTCAGTTCCCCGTAGTGCCAAATCCAGCTGTCATCCTAATGCAAATCCCTCCCACTGCAAAATTTTTCACTGTTATTGACCTCTGCTCCGCTTTCTTTTCGGTACCTCTGCACCCTGACAGTCAATATTTGTTTGCATTTACATACAGAGGAGTCCAATACACATGGACTCGATTACCACAAGGATTCATAGATAGCCCAAGTATATTTTCTCAGGCTTTGCATGATTGTTTACAGTCTTTCCAACCAGTGAGTGGATCAGTATTAATACAGTACGTGGATGATCTACTACTGTGTTCTGATTCATTGGAAGCATCCCTGAAGGATACGAAACAGCTCCTGTTTCATCTTTCAGACACAGGACACAAGGTTTCCAAAGACAAGTTGCAATTATGCCAAACTAAGGTAAAATATTTGGGACACTGTTTAACACAAGGACTGAGACACCTGACCGCTGATAGAATTCAAGCAATTAGAGACATGACTCTGCCACAAACCCAGCAACAGATCAGAACATTTTTAGGAATGTGTGGGTATTGCCGTAACTGGATCCCAGGGTTTTCCATCCTAGCGTTACCCTTGCAGGAGATGGTCTCCTCAAACAAACCTGATCGGATTTCGCATACAGACGAGTCTGAGACAGCATTCGAGAGACTTAAACAGTGCCTAACGCAGGCACCAGCATTAGGTATGCCTGACTATGGGAAACCCTTTGAACTATACGGAACAGAAAGTGCTGGTTGCGCGGCAGGCGTACTAACCCAAAAGCACGGTGATGCCAGCAGGCCGGTAGCATATTACAGCGCTCAGCTAGATACGGTAGCGCGACCCCTCCCCACATGCTTGCGAAGCGTTGCTGCAATAGCATTGCTAGTAACGAAAAGCGAAGACGTCGTGCTAGGTCACAACCTCACAATTCATACACCACATGCAGTGTCAGCCTTGTTAAATTCTGCACAAACCAGACACGTCTCATCAGCGCGGTTTACAAGATGGGAATTGGCACTAATGGCCCCCGTAAACATCACCATAAGGAGATGCAGTGCATTAAATCCTGCAACATATCTCCCAGGTGTGCCTGGACAGGCACAAAGGGTGGAGGATGAGAGTGGTGGGGAAGGAGAATTTAACACAAAGGAAGACACTCATGATTGTATGGAATATTTGACCCAAAATTTTACCGCAAGGCCTGACATCAGTGACAACCCACTGGAAGACGTAGAACTTACGTTCTACACGGACGGTAGTTGTCATAGACAGTCAGACTCGGGAGACTTGTGTACTGGATACGCAGTCGTAGATGACCAAGGCACCATAGAAGCGGAACCGCTAGGCCCACCTCACTCAGCCCAGGTTGCTGAACTGGTCGCCCTAACCAGAGCATGTGAATTGGCTAAGGGCAAATCAGCCAATATCTACACCGACTCTAGATACGCATTCGGGGTAGTCCATGATTTCGGAGCCCTATGGCGCCTCAGAAATTTCATGACGGCAGCTGGTACACCGGTAGCGCATGCAGCTCATATAAAAAGGCTTCTAACAGCGATACAGGAACCCGACAGAGTGTCTGTTATCAAATGTAAAGCACACACATATAGCCAAGACCCAGTATCACTTGGTAACAGCCGAGCAGACGAAGCTGCTAAATTAGCAGCTGCTACCCCCAGACAGACAGACACCACACAACTGATGGTATTTAATACCATCAACACACAGAAGTTGTGTGAGATGCAAAATTTGTGTTCCACACAGGAAAAGGCAGTCTGGAAGGCAAAGGGATATGGTCAGGAGTCCTCAGGACTCTGGACGGATGGACACGGTAAACCAGTGGCCCCCAAAGCATACCTTCCATGCTTAGCTGAGGCAGCTCACGGGCTGACTCATCTGGGCAAGGAAGGGATGTGCAAGTTGGTAAGAGCATATTGGTGTGCCCCAGGATTTTCTTCTCATGCGAGTAAAAGGGCAATGTCATGCCTTACCTGTCTGAGAAAGAACATCGGAAAGGCAATACCTACAGAACCATCTCATATCCCACCTGCCGGCGGCCCTTTCCAGGTAATACAGATTGACTTTATTCAATTACCCCCTTGTCGAAATTTGAAATATGTACTTGTTTGTATAATTGGGTCGAAGCATTTCCGGCGGCCACAAATACCGCTATGTTTACTGCTAAGAAAATTGTGCAGGAATTTGTATGTAGATATGGTATCCCTAGAATTATCGAAAGTGATAGGGGTACCCATTTTACAGGTGATGTCTTTCAAGGAATGTGTAAATTGATGGGAATTGATAGCAAGCTGCACACTCCATACCGTCCACAGGCGAGTGCGAAAGTGGAAAGAGTGAACAGCACTATTAAAAATAAACTGAGTAAAGTGATGGCAGAGACAGGATTGACATGGCCAGAAGCTTTACCCATTGTACTGTACAGCATCAGAACCACTCCCAGGTCCCCTCTTAATCTGTCTCCCTTTGAAATCTTGTTTGGTCGACAACCGCATGTTATGATTAACCCTCAGGATGATTTGAAGTGTAACAATGAAGTGACTGTAAAATACTTGATTAACATGAGTAAACAGTTGAGGAATCAAAATGATAATCTGAAGTTAGTGATTCCTGATTTACCAGATAGTAATTGTCATGACATTGAACCTGGGGATTATGTAATGATACGGAATTTTCTACGCTCAGGTTGCCTTATTGACAGATGGGAAGGACCATACCAGGTCTTATTGACTAGCACTACAGCATTGAAGGTTGCTGAGAGAGAGACTTGGGTTCATTCGTCCCACTGTAAAAAGGTTGCTGATCCAGAGAGGCCCCGTGATAAGGAACAGACGGTAGAGGTTGTATCACTGGAGTGTCTGTTCCAGGAAGATTGAGGCGGCACCTGAGCATTGAAAATCACAAGACCAAAAGCAGTTGTCGATCCTCTGTTCCCTTTTATTGTTTTTCTCCAACTTCCCATCCCCTCTCCCTCAAATTATTTTTTCCCCCTTCTCATTCTTCTCCGTTTCCTCCTACAAGATGGACTTGCCCCAAGAGACTGTGATCCGGATTTTCCTGTTGACCATGATGTTGACCAGAGCAGTCTGTTCCGGCGAGAGTACCATGGAGGTCGAGAGAGGTTCTGGAATGGGTTCTGATGACAGAGATGGAGGCGTAGTTTTCCAAGAACAACATAATCAACAAGCAAAGGCGAGTATCAGAAAACGATCCGATAGCATTGACCATAGAAGGAATTGTGAAGGATTGTTAGCTGAAGAAAACTGTATCTGTCGGCTCTGTAACAATGTCATTGAGGATGGGTGCATAAAGAAATGCCAATCCAGTTTTAATATCCATATGGACCGGCATCCATTGAGTGACTATCACTCCTTAGTGGGTAGTGTGTTAAATAAAACAGATTGTTGGGTATGCTCTCAAGTACCTCAAGGTCATAGCAAATCAGGGCTAGTACCATTTCCCTTAACGTTAGGGGAGGTACTTGAGTTAAGTGGTGGGAGACCGGTGGACAGGAGGTTTAATATCTCCAGCCCTCCTAGTTTGAAGCTCCACCAATACCATGTGGATAGGTCCCTATTATGTTTTAACATCTCCAATCCCCGAAAGCCGGGAAATTGGGAAGTGTCATGGAGTAATCAGACCATGACCTTTTCGCATAGAGCAGATGGAATGCCTACAGATACAGAGCTTATACGCCACATAGCCAGTAGAGGAAAATCTTTCCGGTATAGGTATACCTTAGGAAATAGGATTACGAGAGTTGGAGAGGTATCACCAGGATACTGTGCACATATCGTACAACCTGATACGTGTACTAAGCAGATGGAAGAATTAGGGTTAGGAGATTTCACATGGAAGGTGTGTAATATGGTTATGTCCTACTCCGTCCCATATGTTCTCCCCGATGATGCATATTTCATATGCGGGAGAAAGGCGTATAAGTGGCTTGCCCCAAACTCTGAAGGATTGTGTTATATTGGAAAAGTACTGCCTGAAGTAATGACTGTATCACATGACAAAATGAAAGACATACACCGTGTTGCCCAAACTCCTTACACTCACACCCATTACGAGCACGTAGTTAAACGGCACCTGATAGAAAGAACAGAGCATCCGGCCTCTGACATGATCCATGAATCCACCGGGATTCAGTTTCTAATCGCGTTAGACATCACTCGCACCGCTAGAGGAGTGTTGAATTATAAATACATATCTGCGCTCGCCAATTTGTTAGATAATATCACTGAAATGTATGATGACACGTTTAGGTATACTGGAAGAGAACTTCAAGCTTATAAAACAGAACTGGTACAGCATAGAATGGTTCTTAATTACCTCACAGCAGTGACAGGCGGATATTGTGTCACACTGGCAACACAATACGGCGTGAAATGTTGCACATATATTACGAATAGCACCGAGGACCCGGTCGAGGTCATAGACCAAAAGATGGACGATATTCTCCAACTGAAGTGGGAATTTCGCAGGAGACACAATCTCACTCTTGCTGCTGTAGGTAATGAGCTGACTGGTTGGGTGTCATGGTTGAACCCGCGAAATTGGTTCTCTGGTTTAGGAGACTGGGCTCAAGGAGTCATAATGGATGTTGGGAAGTTTCTCCTATGTATCTTAGGTGTTATCCTAACGATCGGTTTGATATTTAGATGCGGTCAGGCTTTAACGAGGTGCAATCGTCGTACTAGGGTAATGAGTTTAAGGAGTGAGGAAACTGTAATTCCAATGGATTTGATTTATGACCCAAATGTAGAAACAATGATGTGATGAAAATGCGATTTCTACGGTCCGTTTCTTTCACCTGTTTTTCCGTTTCCTCCAAGGTAAAAAGACCCACTTGGACGAGGAATTTGATGAGCCGATATACAGACAACAGAGGGATTAAAGAAGAAGTTTTGACAACCTGATACACAGATTTTTGATGAACTATGCCATGGATCCCCAGTTTCCCTAGAAATTTTAAAATTACGCTAGCCCAACACTTTTGTAAATCTATGGACATTGACAGCTTTTGCTCGCACCTTATGGGCAAAAGCACAAAGAAGACTGCATTCAACAGACACCAAACAAGACCTCAATCGACGAATGTACATTTACCTGACATAGAATACCACCGCATTTACCGTAATTATGTCTTTTCTTCATTTCTACAACCCTCAGGTAATGACACACATAGTCGATAGGGAATACAGGCACAGATATCAGCAATCACATATCTCCCCCACTCATGTATCATCAACTAAAATGTGCTCCCACATTTTTGTTACAACCAAAGCCGAAAAGAGCTCGGTAAAGTTTGACAGCCCATCCACAGACCCGTACCACGGGATAAGAAGGAATTCAAATGTATACTTCGCAATACCTCGAAGCTTGATTTAAAACACGTACGGCACGATGATACATGACCCCCAAGCACGGATTCATACACACATGCATCTGCTATCTCACTAGGTCATACCCTTTTCCTACCTTCTCCTCTCCTCCCCTACCCAACCATGTAAATGTATTAACCCCTGACATATATTTTTCTCTTTTGAAATGTTTTAGAAGGTGGCAGTTATTATTGACTGCCAAAGGGTGGACTGTCAAAGTCAGGAAAATATCTCTATGCACACTACCATATTTGCACCTCACACAGGTCCGTGCTGCGCATGCGTGCGCTCTCCCGTACGTGCGCATACTCACAGTCGCGGGCACCCGCAGGCGCACGGTATGCGTATTTACGGTAGAGATTATGTGATCGTAGCGTGCGACTCAATCGTTACATATTTTCACTATATAATGTATTTTGTAGATCATGGTCCCTTTGATAGATTCTGAAAGTTTAGTTAACATAGCATGTTCCTGAACAGAGAGATCCCTCTTTGTATTGTACGAAGGGTCTAACAGGGGTCATACAGTGGTGTTTGGTACCCATCGGAAGAGTATTTAAATAGCAATATTCCGGTGTTGGTTTGGAGCGGATTAATCGCTCGTGCGAATAGTTATGGACATAAGAAGTTTATGTCCATTTACTATTATTTGTTCTTATTTAGTCATGCGGCGGGAAACTCAGTGTCCCACCCACCTGAACAGTTGGAAGCAGTCACAGCCCACCTGTATGAATCAACCTATGACCTTTTGTTATAATGCGAAGCCGAATTCCTGTGTCCAATGAACAATGAGATTGTAGGGACCATTGAATTGTATTGTGTGTGGGGCATAAATAGGCAGGCCGACCATATCCAGTTCACTCTCTTCAACGGTTCTCATTGCTGATAATCGGGAGCTGGATATCGAGGCGCATGCGATCGTTTCCCCTTGTGCGTAAGTGTTTCTCCGCAACTATATTGATCTTCTCGTTATTGTGGGCCAATTTCTCTCTCTCTCTCTTCTCCTCTTTCTCTCTTATTTTCTCTTAAATAGTAATTGTATTATATTTCCTGTGTAGTTATCTGGTTAGGTAGTCTATGTTATATTGTAGTGTATGATTTGTATTTGTATTAATTCTTTTGCAAGTATATCATTCAAAATATATATATATTAGGCGTTGGACCCTAAGCCCAGGTATCTGTGTATTTCTTATAGTGTTAAGTATTCTCAGTGCGTCGGTGACGCTAGAACAGCTTTAAAGGTAATAAGGTTATACTGTGTTGCATTTACACTCTATCTCTACACAAAGGTTTTACAGCATATTACATTGTTTATGGTTTAGATACAAAGGTTTAACATTGTGAGCATCAGCGCCGCTGGTGATCTCCTCGTGGTCCCGAGCGTCCGCTACGCTATAGTGAACCATTACGTTAGTCAGCAGCCAATAGCGTGCCTGCCTGTGATCTCTTGGCCATGAGCGAACGTGACGCTTGAGCGTCTCGACTACGGCTAAGCGATTGTTACGCAACGAGCGTACCCTTACGGTACTTCATACGTAGATAGCGTACAGTGTTCTTAGACCTCATAAAGGGTATTATATAAGATAAATATTTAGCTTTATCACTAGTTACGCCACCAAGCTGCTAAGCCACACTGTCCAGCTGTACTGTATGGCATGGCATGTTCTTGACAATGCTTAGGATTAGGAACACTTGTATTTTCTACTCCAGTCTCCCAATCCCATCTGGCAGAGCGCTGCATAAATGAATACATTAGGCGACGTCACCGCAATAGCCGACTCCGGACATGGACTAAATAACTACTTACGCAGTGCCAGACCTAATAAACCTGTCAGGGAGCCCACACATAGCCTCAAAACACTCCCCACTCGTTTTGTTTGACCTAAACGGGGCTAAATACTTTATCACAGCTCAAATCAGCTATGCGGGCACGTCGGTCATGTTTGTACACCTATGTGAAGCCTCTCTGACTACACCCCCTGCTGGCGGCCACTGCGCAGGCTCAACAAATTGAAATGTCCTATCTTTCAAATGGGGCATATTTAACACAAAAAAAAACCTATGTAACTTTCTGAAAATTCTTAACCCCAAAAAGCAGTACACTGGGCAAGCTCTATGTAATAAATCAAACCCCAAGTCTTAATTAGTCCTCTACCCTGAGTTATGCCTTCCCAAAAATCCCTCCATAGACTACATTACAAAACTGACAAAAAAGCCAAACAGGAAGTGACAGCAGTTTAAACTTTAGATTGCTCCTAATTACTTTTTTGCCCTGAAATTTGGCTTGCAGCTCCGGGTGACGCTTCTACGCGTTCATGCCAAATTTCAGCTCAGTAGATCCAATCACTTTTGAGCTGTAGCCCCTAAAACACCATGACCCCATCTCAGAAGTTTCCTATGGTAGAATTCCATTTGTTCAATCCAGCCTTAATATAAGGGCATGACCGTGCTCTTCTAAAGGGGGTCATTCCGAGTTGATCGCTAGCTGCCGTTGTTCGCAGCGCAGCAATCATGCTAAAAATCTGCATTTCTGCGCATGCGTATGCACTGCAATGCGCACGCGCGACGTACGGGTGCAAAGCTCTTTGTGGTGTTGCATAGGTTCTAGCGAAGCTTTCAGTCGCACGGCACAAGGCGGGATGATTAACATGAAGTGGGCGTTTCTGGGTGGTAACTGACCGTTTTCAGGGAGTGCTTAGAAAAACGCATGTGTGCCAGGGAAAATGCAGGCGTGGCTGGGCGAACGCTGGGCGGGTATGTGACGTCAATAGCCGTCCCTCCAACGTTATAATCAACGCACACGAAGAGTAAGTCCAGGGCTGGTCTTGTTTTGCACAAAATGTTTTTGCAGGCGCTCTGCTGCACAGGCGTTTGCACTTCTGCTAAGCGAAAATACACTCCCCGGTGGGCGGCGACAATGCGTTTTCGCGGCTGCTAAAATCTGCTAGCGAGCTATCAACTCGGAATGACCCCCAATATCTCTTAACAACTAAGAATAAAAACATTGACAACAGTGCTGGAGTTTAAAAAAAAAAAATCAAATGTATTACTGACAAATTATACTTTTACATTTACATTTTTAAATAATGGTAGCACTACAGAACAGACAGGACAACCAAACACACCCACTCAGAAACCAATCATTGGTGTTCAACTGTCCATTCCACAACCCACCCTTTTCGGTGGTGACTATTGGCTGTTAAAAATTAAGCTGACTGCCTTAAAGAGGAAACTACCAGCACATTATTAAAGGGGCAACACTCAAGCCCTTCATGGTTTAATATCAATCATGCTTATACTGTCAGCCTTTGGTGGAATGTAGTACAATAGCCATACACCTTATTGTAATAGATAATTAATCATATATTTGAATAATAGATTTTAAATTAAAAAAAAAAAAATTCTTTACACAAATTTGTATGTTAGAAGTTATATTTAATAAAAAAATAAAAAAAGTATAAACAATCTTTTTAAATGTTGTGCAGCCTTTACCTGCACAATACTTAGGCTTTGCTACACAAAGGGCGGGATTCAATTATTTTCACCCCTTACCATACCCATCCAGTTTCTGCCCTCGGAGGCATGGTATCATTATTTCAGCTTGCTACCCTTGGAGTTTACACAGCTAAACCTGATTACTATGGGTGCGATATGCATGACAACGGGGATCATTTTAGACAGGAGATTGGGCGAGATATATCATTTGAATTCCACCCAAAGAATGTTACCAGGGGTGTAGCCAGTGGTGGGATTCAGCTGGTTCGCACCGGTTCCGCAGAACCGATACCTAATATTAGGTATGGTTCTGCAAACTGTTTGCTAATGAGCGCCGCCAGGGCTATATTTGCGCTGGAACGCCATTCTGAACAGCGTTCCGGAATCAGTGGCGGAGCCCTCTGTCATAGCCTGAGCTGCCGCCCACACACCCACCCGCCAGCACAGACTGGCGACTGCAACAGGGCCGAGCGTCTCTGTTTGTGTACCACTGCAGAGTTCCTCCGCGCCCGGCCCTGGCCTTCTGACTCCTCCACTCCCTAGTGTCCTGTCATGCGCAGTAAGCATGTCATGATGCTGAGAGAGGGTGGGCCGGGCGCGGAGGAACTCTGCAGTGCTACACACAGACGTTTGGCCCTGTTGCGGTCTGTGCTGGTGGGCGGGTGTGTGGGCAGCAGCTCAGGCTAAGCAGAGGTGACAGAGAGCTCCGCCACTGGTTCCGGAACGCCCGTTCCTATCAGGCGCCATTATTGGGAGTAAAGCGGTCACTGACCCACCACCACCAGCGTGCAGCTGCATTGAGGAGTCAAATGCAGGCCCTGTCCTGGGGCAGGCCGACTGGGTGGGAGTATGTATGTAGTCCCTCTTTTCATCTAGTTTTGTGTACCTCTTTTATTGTTCTTATTTGAGTATTAACTACATGAATTATTAAACTACCTTTCGGTATATCTTTTGGTATACTTAAAATGGTCATTAGGACATGGAACCTGTTGTTAATTTATTTGAATCCCACCACTGGGTGTAGCCAGAACTTTGTGGGCCCCATAGCAACATTTTGAAGGGGCCCCCGTCCCAATGCTTCTAGAGACACTTCTCTGCCGCAGTTATTAATTGTATGCCCTATAATAGTGCCCTAGTTAATTTTCTGAACCTTAGTAGAGCCTTATTTAATGTTATGCCCCATAGTAATGCCCTAGTTTCTTTTATGAATTGTAGTAGTGCTTATGTTCACCTTATGTCACATTTCAGAGCTGCCAGTACACATTATGCCGCACTGTACCCCCAATTCCCATTATGGGCCAGATGCATCATCCCTTGGAAAGAGATAAAATAGCCAGAGATATAGTACCAGCCAATCACCTCCTAACTGTCCTTTTTCAAACACAGCCTTTGACATGGTAGTTAGGCCCTGATTGGCTGGCACTTTTTCTTTCTCCATTTTATCACTCTCCAAGCGATGATGCATCTAGCCCTAAGACATATAGTGCTCCCCGTTCATATTGTGTCTCATTACAGTGCCCCGGTTCATGGTATATAACATTACAATGCCCTCCAGTTCATTTTATACCACACTACAATGAGAAGGTCCAGGGGCATACCTAGATATATTGCAGGCCCCAAGGAAAAAGTTTGAAAGGACTCCTACGTACCACTCAATGGCGAAAAATGTATATAACACATGTAACTTTGACAGGGAAGGTGGGCCCCTTTCAGCTCTGGGCCCCATAGCAGCTGCACTGCCTGCACCTATGGTAGCTACGCCCTTGCATGACAAGTATCTCACAAAAGGGCGTGATACGTATTTGTAAGTAAAGCAAAATAAAGCAAGTAACTATGGCCCTCATTCCGAGTTGTTCGTTAGCTAGCAGATTTTAGCAGCATTGCACACGCTAGGCCGCCCCCCTCTGGGAGTGTATCTTAGCTTAGCAGAATAGCTAACGAAAGATTAGCAGAATTGCGAATAGAAAATTCTTAGCAGTTTCTGAGTAGCTCGAGACTTACTCCTACACTGCGATCAGCTCAGCCCGTTTCGTTCTGGTTTGATTACACAAACACGCCTAGCGTTCGGCCAGCCACTCCCCCGTTTCTCCAGACACTCCCGCGTTTTATCCTGGCACGCCTGCGTTTTTCCGCACACTCCCAGAAAACGGTCAGTTTCCGCCCAGAAACACCCACTTCCTGTCAATCACACTCCGATCACTTCAACGATGAAAATTCTTCGGTCGGACGTGAGTAAATCTACTAAGTTTTGTGCTAAAATACTTAACGCATGCGCACTGCGTACCATGCGCATGCGCATTTTTGCCTTAATCGCTCCGTTGCGAAAATCGGCAACGAGCGAACAACTCTGAATGACCCCCTATGTGTCTGGAGCAAACCATGTTGCCATGCAAGGGGAGAAAATACATTTATATTGATTTCTGTGCAGGGTAAAATACTGGCTGCTTTTGCATGTAGCCTACAAATGTTAGACAACTTTATTTTTACACTACAATTTAGATTTCAATCTGAACACACCTCACCAAAGTCTAAAGGTGGGTACACACTAGTAGATATATCTGCAGATCAATTGATCTGCAGATATATCTATGTACGGATCGGGCAGTGTGCTGTGCATACACACAGCCCGATCCGTCGGGGGACTGACGTCATGAACTGGGCGGGCGGGCGCGAGCGCCCGCCCAGTTCACCTGTCAATCACCGCCGGCCGCCGCAGCATGTGTACGGGCTGTCGGACGACCGCCCCGTACACACACAGCGACGGGCCAATATATCGTTAGATATATTGGCTGTCGGCTGTGCTGCGCGGCCGACGCGATACGTCTGTGAACGACGGAGTTCACAGACGTATCGCCCGTACACACTGGCCGACGGTCCCGCGATGTATCATCCGTTCAAGAGAACGGCCGATACATCGACCAGTGTGTACGGGCCTTAACTCTCTCTGTATATGTTACATCTGCCCCACCTGCAGTGCAACATGGTTTTGCCCAGTTGTTACTTTTTGCTTTACTTTATGAATCAGACGCCATCATTGCGATTCCTTGTTCAACAACAGTATTTTCCCTGTGTGATTTGAAGCATGAGTTGAAGAGCTAGATCAGTGTGATTTGGGCACTCAGATTTGTGGTGAATTGTACACTTATCTGATTTATACCAGAGCCAGAAAACTGTAGTCCCTCCAGCTGTTGTGGAACTATATGTCCAAACAAGCTCATGTACTGTATAGGCTGAGGGCCATGCTTCTCATAGGGTTGGGTTCGTGTGACCGGCGTTTGGGATCCCATTGGTCACCAAACTGACGCCGGGTTCCCGAGCTTTAGATTGCTGGCGGGCTCGGTGGCCATGCAAGTGGCTCGATGGCTCGCTGCATTCGCCACAGGCTCTATTCCCACTCTATGGGTGTAGTGGACACCCACGAGTGGGAATACGCCCTGTCAGTCGGCATGCCGACTGTCTGGCTTTTAAGCGAGCGGGATCGAGTGGTATAGTGACCAGCGATCGGTCACATAACTATATTCCTTCTCATATATATACCGTAGGCTGATGATCTTCCTTCACACGTATCCTATAGGCCTTCCTTCTCAAGTACAACATATGTTTGTGGTCTTCATTCTCATGTACCAAGTAGGCTGAAGTTCTTCATTATCATGTACCCTGTAGGGGGAGGGGCTTGCTTCTCACACAGTGTATGCTGTAGACTGAGAGTCTTCATTGTCACGAACCCTGTAGGCTGAGCACTCCTGATAGGAGCAGCGTCAAAAAAATCCATAGCAGCATACAACAGCATACTGCACCTGGAGATAATTCTTGTTTCGGGGGGCTTTTTGACAGGAAATTTCTGTCCTTTGGGGTCACTGTCTTAAGTGGGCATATGCACACAATTCTTTCCTGTTTGCATGGATCCAACGAGTACAGGACCACTGATACAAATTAAAAATTCTGGCATAAACTTTTAGAGTAGTGGAGAACAGTATAGGACAACGTTTAGGATCACTGTAGTTGGCCACAGTAGAGTAACTATCAAGACCTCAAGTTTAGTAACTATCAGAAAACAGCACATGCAAGCTTAGCAAAAACAAAAGGCTGTTTTTTTGCCACTTCCATAATGATGTGGCCATTAGGGGCACTGTTGCATAATGATATTTTGATTTTGCCATGGTTGAACACTGAGCATGTTTGCTTTGAAAATGTGAAAATGCAAATATGAAAAGACATGGGGGTATATTTACTAAAAATCGCATTTTCCCGAATGAGGTTAAAGTTCAATCACAAATGACATCGAAAGTGTAAAACTGCAACTTTTTGAATTTATTACGACTAATTTACTAAGCTGTCGTATTCTGCATTTTCGTATTTACCGATGTCGATGTCATTCGTATTTTTTGGCAGTGTTTTACGGGAGTGAATTGTAAAACACTGCCGACTTTAACACAATGAATCTCGGCCGGATCTGTGAGATCCGTGCTGGGCTTCATTGTGCACCTTTCGTAAAAAATTAAACATTGTTAAAAATATTTAAAAAAAATGCGTGGGGTCCCCCCTCCTAAGCAAAACCAGCCTCGGGCTCTTTGAGCCGGTCCTAGTTGAAAAAATATGGGAAACAAAGTGACAGGGGTTCCCCCATATTTAAACAACCAGTACCGGGCTCTGCGCCTGGTCCTGGTTCCAAAAATACGGGGGACAAAAAGCGTAGGGGTCCCCCGTATTTCTGAAACCAGCACCGGGCTCCACTAGCCAGATACATAATGCCACAGCCAGGGGACACTTTTATATTGGTCCCTGCGGCCGTGGCATTACATACCCAACTAGTCACCCCTGGCCGGGGTACCCTGGAGTGGGGATCCCTTCAATCAAGGGGTCCCCCCCCTCCAGCCACCCAAGGGCCAGGGGTGAAGCCCGAGGCTGTCCCCCCCATCCAAGGGCTGCGGATGGGGGGCTGATAGCCTTGTTGTCAAAATTTGAATATTGTTTTTAGTAGCAGTACTACAAGTCCCAGCAAGCCTCCCCGCAAGCTGGTACTTGGAGAACCACAAGTACCAGCATGCGGTGGAAAACCGGGCCCGCTGGTACCTGTAGTACTACTACTAAAAAAATACCCCAATAAAAACAGAAGACACACACCTTGAAAGTAAAACTTTAATTCATACATCCACACCTCCATACACACATACTTACCTATGTTCACACGAGGGTCGGTCCTCTTCTCCATGTAGAATCCATGGGGTACCTGTTGAAAAAATTATACTCACATAATCCAGTGTAGATGGGTCCTCCTCTGTTCGATTTGTAATCCACGTACTTTGCAAAATAAAAAAACGGATACACGACCACGCACTGAAAGGGGCCCCATGTTTTCACATGGGACCCCTTTCCCCGACTGCCAGGAACCCCCCCTGACCTCTGTCTAAGAGGATTCCTTCATCCAATCAGGGAGCGCCACGTTGTGGCACCCTCCTGATTGGCTGTGTGCTCCTGTAGTGTATGTCAGGCAGCACACGGCAGTGATACAATGTAGCGCCTATGCGCTCCATTGTAACCAATGGTGGGAACTTTGTGGTCAGCGGTGAGGTTACTTTCGGTCAACCGCTGACCACAAAGTTCCCACCATTGGTTACAATGGAGCGCATAGGCGCTACATTGTATCACTGCCGTGTGCTGCCTGACATACACTACAGGAGCACACAGCCAATCAGGAGGGTGCCACAACGTGGCGCTCCCTGATTGGATGAAGGAATCCTCTTAGACAGAGGTCAGGGGGGGTTCCTGGCAGTCGGGGAAAGGGGTCCCATGTGAAAACATGGGGCCCCTTTCAGTGCGTGGTCGTGTATCCGTTTTTTTATTTTGTAAAGTACGTGAATTACAAATCGAACAGAGGAGGACCCATCTACACTGGATTATGTGAGTATAATTTTTTCAACAGGTACCCCATGGATACTACATGGAGAAGAGGACCGACCCTCGTGTGAACATAGGTAAGTATGTGTGTATGGAGGTGTGGATGTATAAATTAAAGTTTTACTTTCAAGGTGTGTGTCTTCTGTTTTTATTGGGGTATTTTTTTAGTAGTAGTACTACAGGTACCAACGGGCCCGGTTTTCCACCGCATGCTGGTACTTGTGGTTCTCCAAGTACCAGCTTGCGGGGGAGGCATGCTGGGACTTGTAGTACTGCTACTAAAAACAATATTCAAATTTTGACAACAAGGCTATCAGCCCCCCATCCGCAGCCCTTGGATGGGGGGGGGGGACAGCCTCGGGCTTCACCCCTGGCCCTTGGGTGGCTGGGGGGGACCCCTTGATTGAAGGGGTCCCCACTCCTCCAGGGTACCCCGGCCAGGGGTGACTAGTTGGGTATGTAATGCCAGGGCCGCAGGTCCCAATATAAAAGTGTCCCCCGGCTGTGGCATTATGTATCTGGCTAGTGGAGCCCGGTGCTGGTTTCAGAAATACGGGGGACCCCTACGCTTTTTGTCCCCCGTATTTTTGGGACCAGGCGCAGAGCCCGGTGCTGGTTGTTTAAATATGGGGGAACCCCTGTCACTTTGTTTCCCATATTTTTACAACCAGGACCGGATCAAAGAGCCCGAGGCTGGTTTTGGTTAGGAGGGGGGACCCCACGCATTTTTTTTTTTTAAATTAACACTTTCCCACCCCCTCCCACTGAAAAACATGCACGGATCTCATGGATCCGTGCATGCCTATCCGAACACGGTAAAAAAAAGCAGGTCTGTTTTATTTTAGCACTTTTTCACGATTTGTATTTTTTCACGGCAGTGTTTGGCTATTGTCGGCAGTGTTTGTGAATTGCACTTTTTAGTAAATGACCGATTTCTACCAAATTCCAGGCTTATTTGACCGATGGTGTATTCATTCGTATTTTTTTCCTAGGACTTCCAAAAAAAATACGAATGCCCTCATCACTGCCGTGATTTGAGTTTAGTAAATTCCCGAGATGACACTTTGAAGAAAAAACACCATCAAAATCGGGAGCTTAGTAAATATACCCCATGGAGTTCTTTATGCAAAATTATTTTTCCCATGTGTGTTACTGATCAATTACAGAAGAAAAAGAATCCATAATCCACTTAATGTTCAATTGTTTATAAATCATGTTTGCTGTGTCCCATGCTTCATACATAATATATTCAGCTCTACTGTAAAATAATACTGTTAACACAATGCTAAGAATACTGTTAAAGTGTTCAAATGAAATTCAGATTTATAAGTGCAAATACTATGAAGATAACATTCAAAAAATATGGCCATAGTATATCCCATTCCACAGCTGCATTACTAAAGGGAAATGTGCCCCGTACTATCCTTTATGGTCCTTGTTCCTTCGAGAGTCTATACATACGCTTTAACATGTCATTTATTAGACATATGCAGTCCTTCCCAAGAAAAAACTCAGACTACATAGTTCATATTCGATCTCACATAATATAAGCAAACGTTGAAAAGCATAACAATATGAAAAAAGCATAAAATTATTGGAACATGGTCTCTAGAGAAAATATCACAAATGGCAACCAATAAACTGCCCATTTTCGCTTAAGAAAACTGCAATATGTAATTCATGCTAGAAGAAAATCTTCTTGTTGTTTGCTTAGTGCCAAAACAGCAGGGCATATGACTAAGCTAATTGCAACCATCCTTCAAACATATATTGACAGTTTTCTTGTTCTTTACCAACTTCCTACGCTATAAAATGCTGGTCCAGCTCAACTGAGGAATCTTTAATATATATTTTCTTGTAAAATGTATACTTAAAACCAATTTTAAGCAGCTTTGCCGTGTAGATGGTCAGCTTCGGATGATGTATGTATAAAATGTACATAGTTTTGCAGCTGTTAGCATTGCAGAAATGTTGCCTGGTCAACTAGTAGAAATACGCTGGAATTTGCCTATCTTTATAAAAAATGTTAAATACAGGAGATATCTTTAACATCTACACTCTTGATAAATAACATGATATCCAAATCATTAGGAAATTAACATTTCCGCATGCTTTTTAGGTAAAAGGTGATTCATAAATAGGCTCATTATTTTTTTTTTTTCCTTCTATGCTTCTATACAGGTAGTAGTAAATAACAGGTCCAATAATAAAATACACTGCTCAAAAAAATAAAGGGAACACTTAAATAACACAATGTAACTCCAAATCAATCACACTTCTGTGAAATCAAACTGTCCACTTAGGAAGCAACACTGATTGACAATCAATTTCACATGCTGTTGTGCAAATGGAATAGACAACAGGTGGAAATTATAGGCAATTAGCAAGACACCCCCAATAAAGGAGTTGTTCTGCAGGTGGTGACCACAGACCACTTCTCAGCTCCTATGCTTTCTGGCTGATGTTTTGGTCACTTTTGAAAGCTGGCGGTGCTTTCACTCTAGTGGTAGCATGAGACGGAGTCTACAACCCACACAAGTGGCTCAGGTAGTGCAGCTCATCCAGGATGGCACATCAATGCGAGCTGTGGCAAGAAGGTTTGCTGTGTCTGTCAGCGTAGTGTCCAGTGCATGGAGGCGCTACCAGGAGACAGGCCAGTACATCAGGAGACGTGTAGAGGCCGTAGGAGGGCAACAACCCAGCAGCAGGACCGCTACCTCTGCCTTTGTGCAAGGAGGAACAGGAGGAGCACTGCCAGAGCCCTGCAAAATGACCTCCAGCAAGCCACAAATGTGCATGTGTCTACTCAAATGATCAGAAACAGACTCCATGAGAGTGGTATGAGGGCCCGACGTCCACAGGTGGGGGTTGTGCTTACAGCCCAACACCATGCAGGACGTTTGGCATTTGCCAGAGAACACCAAGATTGGCAAATTCGCCACTGGCGCCCTGTGCTCTTCACAGATGAAAGCAGGTTCTCACTGAGCACATGTGACAAACGTGACAGAGTCTGGAGACGCCAAGGATAACGTTCCGCTGCCTGCAACATCCTCCAGCATGACCGGTTTGGCAGTGGGTCAGTAATGGTGTGGGGTGGCATTTCTTTGGGGGGCCGCACAGCCCTCCATGTGCTCGCCAGAGGTAGCCTGACTGCCATTAGGTACCGAGATGAGATCCTCAGACCCTTTGTGAGACCATATGCTGGTGCGGTTGGCCCTGGGTTCCTCCTAATGCAAGACAATGCTAGACCTCATGTGGCTGGAGTGTGTCAGCAGTTCCTGCAAGACGAAGGCATTGAAGCTATGTACTGGCCCGCCCGTTCCCCAGACCTGAATCCAATTGAGCACATCTGGGACATCATGTCTCGCTCCATCCACCAACAGACTGTCCAGGAGTTGGCGGATGCTTTAGTCCAGGTCTGGGAGGAGATCCCTCAGGAGACCATCCGCCACCTCATCAGGAGCATGTCCAGGCATTGTAGGGAGGTCATACAGGCACGTGGAGGCAACACACACTACTGAGCCTCATTTTGACTTGTTTTAAGGGCATTACATCAAAGTTGGATCAGCCTGTAGTGTGTTTTTCCACTTTAATTTTCAGTGTGACTCCAAATCCAGACCTCCATGGGTTAATAAATTTGATTTCCATTGATCATTTTTGTGTGATTTTGTTGACAGCACATTCAACTATGTAAAGAACAAAGCATTTAATAAGAATATTTCATTCATTCAGATCTAGGATGTGTTATTTTAGTGTTCCCTTTATTTTTTTGAGCAGTGTATATTACATAGTGTTGTATGAAACAAACTAAATTCAGTTTACTGTGATCCATCTTCCTCCCTGCTGTCCCCCTAGTCTGCTGCCTAGTTGTTACCCTTAACTTCTCCATCTCCTTCACCCAGCACAATAAAAATATCTTACACTCTTGCCCAGTGACGTGCGGTGAGGTAAATGGCTCAGAAGGCACTAGCTAGTACCAGAGCCAAGTTTGCACACAATATATAAGCCAAAGGGTTTTGATCAGACATGTGCGGAAAAGATAGGCAGGGGAGTCAGTGCCTCACCTGCCATAGAATTTTTTCTCAAGAGTTTTGACTACAAAAATGATTAGAATAATACAAAGAAGATGTTTCTAAAATATTTTTTTGTATTTTTCATATACATTATATATTCAAAACCCTGGCGTACACGTTAGTATGATAGGGAAAGCTCTGCCTCACCTCACTGCATGTCACTGCTCTTGCCATGTCCACTTCCAAAACATCTCTAAAATCAGGCCCTTCTTACACACGATGCCACCAAAACTCTCACCCCAACACTGATCACCCCCTCTGCACCCTGTCCTTATTTATTAGCTCTTCATACCCCTCCAAATCCAGCATAATCTCCTCATCCTCACATACAAAGCATGTACTTACTCCCTCCAACTACAGGCAGCACAACACAGTAAAATTAAATGAAGGAGAGTAATTGAAATGGATTTTTTTTTTGTCGTTTTGGAGTAAAACTTTGTTTAAAAATAATAGTGTCTAGGCACTTCCAATCTTCCAAATTGATGCATATTCAGCACACTCAAAAGGCACAATTTCTAGTGCTATCGTTTGTACTAAGAGCACTTTCTGGGAAAGTACTCTAGGTTTAGTCCTGCTTCGACTTTTTCCGTCTGTCTAATGCTTCCAACAGTGATTATTTTCCTTGCCATTATTATAAACAATAAAAGGACATTGATTATGAACCTATTTGCAAATCACAATTATCATTTGGAACTGGCATATGTTTTGTTAGGTCTTGTGTGTTTCTTCAACA
Source organism: Pseudophryne corroboree (assembly GCF_028390025.1). Taxonomy (NCBI): domain Eukaryota; kingdom Metazoa; phylum Chordata; class Amphibia; order Anura; family Myobatrachidae; genus Pseudophryne; species Pseudophryne corroboree. Next base: position 532,655,520 of record NC_086445.1, read on the forward strand.
ATGATATGATAATGCATTAGCATTGATTTAAACTTTTTTTGTCTGGTCATTATTAACCACTACCTTATTATTTATGCCATCCTGAATACATTTAATTGTAGCTGTTGTCCCTGAAGTTTCCTGAGGTAGGGTTATCTCTCTTTCTCTCTGTACTCCGCCTCTCTTCAGCCCCCTTTCCCCTTTCTTTTTCTCCTCCTCTCTCTTCCCCCTCTTACTTCATTCTCTAATTTTCCACTCTCTCGTGCCCTTTTTCTCCTTTCACTCTCCTGAAACCCTATTCAGAAAGTTTGTGTCTATATTAAAACTGTCTCAAATTGACTCAAATGGATCGATTTTTGACTACAGTGCTTCTATTCAAAATAGTGTATTTACTAAGAATCAATTTTTATTTCTATTAATAAATTGCTGGTGATGTGATTTCTATTTAAAGTACTAAGGCCCCCATTTATTAAGCCTTAGAAAGTGATAAATAGCACGGTGGTAAAGCACCAGCCAATCAGCTCCTAACTTCCATGTTAAAGGATGTGTTTGAAAATTGACAATTAGGAGCTCATTGGTTGGTACTTTAGCACGTGCTATTTATCAATCTCCAAGGATTGATAAATCTGGGCCAAAATGTGGTCAATTCACACTCAAATAGATGCTTAAATTAACTCAAAATCAAATTAATGATACAAATGCTTCCCTATTGGCCAAAACATGTCACATGCACTGTAAGACACACAAACACCTTCATTCAGGTGGTGATTTGCATGCTGCAGGAAAACACACAACATTGCACAGCAGTGAATTGCCATGATTACTACAGCCAGAGTGCACCACATGGTTGTGTCTCTTTTTATTGGCATCAATATGAGGTTTCAGACAATTATATATGGTTTATAAGTTAAATAGACCTGTTTCAGATGTGTCAAACATTTGTTATTTGTGGCCAGTTTTCAAAGTAACTGTTAGTAAATAAGTGTTATGGATAGAAGTCTATTTAAAAGAGCAGATAGTTTGGGCAATGTCTACTTAAGTCTAAAGTCTGTTTCAGTCCATTTTGTTTTCATTGCCTTCAGTAAATACCTGATTTTCAAAATGGACTGAAAGTCACCTGAAAAACAAAATTGTCTCAGTAAATTTACCCCCTATGTCTACTCTTCCCCTCAGTCTCTCTATTTCCTGCCTCTCTTAGTTTTAGACTCAGAAGTATCTCCTTGACATGGCAATCTTCATCCACTTGCCGCGCTGACCAGATAGTTGATCAGCATCTAGATATAGTATATGAATATGTCTTTTGTTCCTTTAATTCTGGAGCTTTCTTGGCACTTGTTTATTGTTGTAATTGACTGAGAACTAGATATATATTCCTAGGCTAACCAGAACTCCTTTAGCAATTGTCAAATAGGATGAAAGATGCATTACATTAGCACTACATGACTAGGTGACCATAGTGTTTTTAGACTCCACTGCCACCACTGCTGGACTGGCCATCTGGCACTTCTGATAATTACCAGAAGAGCCAATGACCTGATGGTCCGGTCTGTCCTAAAAGCCCAACAGAGCAGCTATGCCTGCTAGCGCTTTGATGACCGACAACAAAGAGATGGGAATGCCATAAGGCCAGGTCCCTGTTATTCTCTGCACTACTGTGACTCCCAGCACCTGTAAAACACAGAGGAGGTGACATGCCGACGTGAGAAATTACCTTGCCCCCACTTGATGAGGCCACACCCCTTTCATGTGCTGCGTAGAAGGTATGATGCTGGGACTGTTTTAGGTCCCTATTCCATCACTGACTGCCACCTACTATAAAATGTTATTAAATGCCATCTCCTGTTAGTCTGTGTCTCAGGGGCTTTTCATGCAGCGGTTTTTCCTGAGGCCACCGCCAATTCCGAACTACACAACCAGCAAATCATTTCTGGTGACCAGGCCACATTGTCCCATTTTTCAGCCAAAGCCAAGAGAAGAATAAAGGAACCCTTGGTACACAGCAGCCCTAGTGAAAGGAGCACATCACTAACACTTTACAGTAGGTTTTAGTATAGCTTTAATAACATTAAATCACGTTAGGGATGGGTATGAAATCCCCACAAATTAGGACACCGACAGCAGAATCCCGACGGCCAGAATCCTGACACATCCTGGTAATTTTCCAACACCTAATACTACCCCTAACCTACCTCTCCACAGCCTAACCCTAACCATACCCTCCCACAGCTTAACCTTAACCCAGGTACTTAGCTCTGGGATACATGAGGATCCTGACAGTCTCCTGACTGTTGGGATCCAAACTGTCTGTATTTTGTCGGCATCTCCTTCATTATATTTACATAAAGTTTAGGAGATTCTGAAATCTGCTTTTAAATTTCCTAAAGGACTCAGTAAAATGTTTTCTTGAAATGTACTACTGCCTATTTCATCACGACTCTCGTTTAGCGCTCTAACTCAGAAATATAAGCGGACACTAGGGCTGACTTTGCCAATTGTTTTACTATATTTATGGATTTTATTATTTTAAATATAATACTTTACATGCACTGTACTGTGTGTTTGATTTATAGAATACTTCTAGACCGAGCAAATGGCTTCCCATTGAAAGTAGTGTATATGTTTGAAGTGATGTTAAAAATGAACACTTTTGTTCAGTCAAAATACTCTGAGACACCCCTCAATTATGAAATGCCTTTCATTCCTTGTAGCTCGGTATATATGTACATAAAACCATCTCATTGTAGTGATTTAGGAGTGCAGTCAAAGGCAGAAATGTGACTAGATAGTTATGACTGAGGAATACATTTATCGGCTCCAACCCAGTCATCACCAGAGACACAATTCCTTCTTTGCAAGACAAGCCATCGTGATGTTCAAACCTGTATTCAGAGGGGTAAAGCCCTGTGCTTTGGGATCAGTACTACTGTCTGGTGCCATGTTTTTGCTTTATAAGTGACACTACCAGTTAAAATAAAAATGATGGCTGACATATTAGAATCAAACTTTCTATAGTAGCTCACACTATTAAGGGGTCTATTTACTAAGCCTTGGATGGAGATAAAGTCGCTGGAGATAAAGTACCAGCCAATCAGCTCCTGTCATAGCAGTTAGGAGCCGATTGGCTGGTACTTTATCTCCAGCTACTTTATCTCCATCCAAGGCTTAGTAAATAGACCCCTAAGCCTCTCTGGTATAAGCCCCTGCCAAGTAGTGATTAACCAGTTTTTATATGGAACCGTATTCACGGGCAGATGTAGGGAGAGATGTGTGCTGAGCGTGTGGGGGGAGCGGGGGGGGGGGGGGGCGCTCATTTCACCCAGCGGGTGAAGTGAGCAACCTGCTAGACCACCAGCGAGTGAAAACTAGTCGGACTGCTTAGATTTTAAGCAGCGATCGCTCCGTGAGTCCCCCCCCCTTTAGTCAGATAGAAGATAGTCATATTTCCTACATAAAATAAAATCATTTGAAAATCCTTTGTTTCATTGTGCATTTACATGAATTTATTTTCGTATTGTCTCATTTGCAGAGAATAGGTTATATGGGTTAATTAATTACATGGAAGCTGTAATTTGATTATCTTGTTCCCTGTTATCAAATGCCTTAGATTCTTAAATTAGCCCTGTCATAATGAAGCTATATTTTTAATTTATTCATACATCAAAAACTGTCTAAGGGTTGCATACATCCCAACCAGGAGAACTTCTGACCTGGGAAGGGTTGATGTGTGGTAAACACAAACAGGTGGCACAGGTTCTTATACCAATGCACCACATGAAAACCTTTCAGGCATGGTTTTCTATAGTCAATTATATATATTAAAAATGATTACCTCAAACAGTTATAATCAAATACCGCACCTACCAGTCTCACCTGCTGTTCGCCGTCTAGATTATTCTAGTGACAGCTGCTCAGTAGAGATCATGCTAGTGACATATAATGCAGATGACATTCTAGTGACTTCTATGCAATACAGAGTGCATTCTAATGGCCTAAATACCAAACACTGTGCATTCTAGAAACTAATATACAAAAGAGTATAGTCTAGTTATCGATATACAATACACAGTAGATTATTGTGACATATACAATACTCATTTTGATAAGCATACAATACATACAGCATTCTAGTGTCAAGATTCCGGCTTTCGAGATCCCGGTAGCTGGAATACTGACACCGGAATCCCAACACCTGTCAGAATACCGTCGTCGGAATCCCGAACAGATCAGGACACCACCACAGAATCCCGACACCTGGCATCCCTACCGTGAGTATAGTCTGAGGGATAGGTTTAGAGGCGGGGTGGGGGTGGTAGGTCTAGGCACCACCCTGGGAGGTTAGGGTTAGGTTGCGGGAAGGAGCGTTAAGGGTTAGGCGCCACCGGGGGAGGTTAGGTTTAGGCACTAAGGGGGGAGGGTTAGGCACTAAGGGGGGGGGGGGGGTAGGTTGCAAAAAAGGGGGGAATTAGGTTCAGAAAACAAAGGGGGAGGTAAAGGTTAGGCACCAAAGGGTGAGGTTAGGCAGGATTGCAATAGAAATAGTGGAAGGATGCTGATAGATACTGACTGTACTTGCTTCATGTGTTTATATGCAGGGCCGTCTCTTCCATTGGGCTTAATGGGCAGTTGCCCAGGGGCCCCAGTCTCTATGGGCCCGTGGCCAGTAACCCCCCTCCTTTCTTCTGTGTGGCTGCAATAAATCAAAAAGCAGCTACTGAGTGTGAGCTGGTTGTGCCTGGAGCGGGGACTGATGCACAGCGTTACGTGGTGAGGCCGGACCAGCGGTATATAGTGCTTATAGTGGTGGCTGCAGCTAAGACCACATATGGCTGGGATGGGCAGTTAATATTAGTATATAAGCTTATCAGTACGTCCTGGTCAGCGAAGGGGTGGCAGTGATACACACAGTGGCACTGCTGATCCCTGGGTGACTACCTGCACATGTTTTATAACATACTTTAAAGGTACTATTAAGTTTATAGACTAGTATTAACCTGCAACCCCCTCACTATATGTGGTCTGAGCTGCCACGTTTATAAACCTTGGCTGGGGCACATTCTGCTGAACTTTATCTTCCATTGGCAATCATGGTCTATGGGTTATATGGCTGCACTAGTAGAAGAGTGTGAGTACTTATTTGCGATTATTACGGCTTCTGTTTCGCATGGATTTAACAATTTCATCAAAGTCTCTGCCAGATAAGTGTAGGAAGCCCTCACAAACGTATAGGCTGCGCTGCACACCATACAGCGACAGGGCTCAGCACTGTTCTTGTCAGAGAACATTGGTCTGTGAAGTGACCTGGTTAGGATGGACAATGGACATCACCATCTTTTAAACATACGACCCTGGTCATTAGTGTCTGATAATGTCCCTGCATTAAATTACTGTCTGCCTGCACTGTTCCCAGTAACCGTCCACATGTCTGTGAATCATTAGATTGTCACGTTGATGTCAGACACCCCCCCTGCTGGAGGATGCGGTCTCAGAAGATAGAATACCCAATCCCAACCGCAGGCCATGACAGCCGCAGATATTACCCCCCCCCCCCACTGCTGGGAGATAGGTAGGGACCCCAGTGCCTTCTTTTGCCCAGGGGTCTACATTGCTGTTTAGATGACCCTGTTTATATGTAGGAGTATTATATGAGCCTGAGTTTGACATGTGCTGTCCTATAGCCCACTTTTAATATTGCTTACTGCCACACAAACACCATGAATGGTCCACGGCTCCAGCCTTCATCAGATCCCATATGAAGAATGAAATAAATGCAACTGCAACAGTAATTAAAATGAAACTGATTCTGATCATACTGCTATGTATACATAAAGGACAAACGTGATAAAATGGTGAAACAAGGAGAAGTGTGAAACCTCTGCATTTCTAATTACAAGAAGAATAGATTGTTTAAGAGCTGTTAAATATTGTTTTCAGATGTGACTGCGCATTGAAGATGTGTTGTAATTGTACATTTTATTTAACAACTATCTCTGCCTCTGTAAAGGGTGACTGAATAACAAGAGCTTATTACAGTATTACAGATATTATTAGAACATTATTTCTAGGTAAGCATTCAGACTGTTATAGATTTAACATAGGTATCTGGCTTCACTATACACTGGTGTACTATATGTTTGCAGTGAATTGCCAACCATTACCGTCATCATTATGAGAATTGAATTGTCCACCTGCTCATACACACATTTATATTGCACAAATGTTTATTTCTAGCTTATAACTAAACTGAACATGGTGCAGAATTATTTGCTAAGATCTATGAGACAGTGGTTTTATTAACTCTTGCTTTTGGTAATTAAGAGGTTGATGCAGAGTTGGAAATAAGATGGGCATACTTTATTCAAAAGAAATGTATGGTGAAAAATACTATATAGCCGCACATATTAAGGTGATGCGATCAATTTTTCCGGCTGTTGGAATCCTGGTGGTCAGGATCCTGAAGCTGGAAACCTGGACAGCCAACAATGCCGACAGCCGGAATCCCGGCGCACAGGGGCTATTCCCACTCGTCACCGCAAGGGGACTCTTAGTGCTCGCACCGCCGCCGACATTCTGGCAGGCAGGATGCCGCTGTCGGGCCGTTAAATAGTATTTATTCCATATTAAGAGCTGTATGCATTTAGAGATTGGTAGCACACCATATGTGCTTGGTTTACTGCAAGTCGTCATCATCAATGTGTACTCTCTGTACTAGCAGGGCCGTAGATAGAGAGGTCAGACCCAGGTACTGCAGGGGGTGTGACCTAGTAGTTGAGGTGTGGCCACTCCCCCATACCATAAAATTTTATGAAAAACAGTATGCCTCAGCCAGTGTCTGATTTAGGGTGAAGAAGTGGTGGCGATCAGTGTGATTTATTTATTTATTTACAGTTTCTTATATAGCGCAGCATATTCCGTTGTACTTTACAATTGGAAACAACAGTGATAAGACAAACTGGGTAATAACAGACAGACATAGAGGTAGGAAGGCCCTGCTCGCAAGCTTACAATCTATAGGGAATTAGGAAGGATACACAATGATATGAATGCTACTGAAGGTCATGTGGGTGGTTCAGGAATTTGATATGTTTGCCTGAAGAGGTCAATTTTCAGGAAACGATTGAAAGTTTGGAGGCTAGGGGAGAGTCTTATTGTGTGTGGGAGGGCATTCCATAGGGTGGGTGCTGCCCGAAGAAAGTCCTGCAATTATGAATGGGAGTGAGTGATCTCTGCAGATGAAGACGCAGATCTTGTGCATAGCAGAGAGGTCGAGTTGGGAGATATTTTGAGATATGCAAAGAAATATATGTTGGTGTAGTTTGGTTAATAACTTTATATGTGAGTACAAGTATTTTAATTGATTATGGTAAAATATGGACAACCAATGGAGTGACTGACAGAGTGGATCCGCAGATGGTGAACGTCTTGCTAGGAAAATTTGCCTTGCAGCTGCATTCAAAATGGATTGCAGTGGTTAGAGTCTTTTCTTGGGAAGACCAGTAAGGAATCTATTGTAATAATCAATGCGGGAGATAATGAGAGCATGGATTAAAGTTTTTGTAGTGTCTTGTGTAAGAGACGGTATTTGGATGTTTTTTTAGATGCATGTAACATGATTTAATTACACTCACTTTTTCAGCAATTTAGAAAAAGAAATTACCAGCACTCACTGTTTAGATGAACCCCCTGAGGAAAACCGTGTTGGTTGAAATAGCTGTTGGGCCACAGCTACCAGGCTTCACATGGATTTTTCTTGAAGAATAAAACACTTTTCACGTTCATCTAAACCGTGAGTGCTGGTAATTTATTTTTCTAAATTGCTGAAAAAGTGAGTGTAATTATTATTTTCTTTTACCCTGCACCACCACCTTGCCAATGATTTACAATAGCTTTGAGTGCTGTCTTTTTCCAGAACTTTGTAACATAATTTAGAGACAGATTGAGTGTTTGGCACAAAGGACAGGTCAGAGTCAAGGACGACAACTAGGCAGCGAGCTTGTGGGGTAGGGTTGATTGTCGAGTTGTCAACAGTTATGGAGATATCAGGTTGGCAACTACTCTTGGCTGGCGGGAATATAATGAATTCTGTTTTAGAAATGTTGAGTGGCAAGATGACATCCACCATCCTACACATGATGCAGACAGAGAAGACTACTGCTGCTCAGCGGCAGCTGCCTATCTGCAGCCTAGCACACAGCAGTGTGTGCTGGGGACAGAGGCTGCTGCCTCTAACAGGTAAGAAGTGTGTGTGGGGAGAGTGCACCCCACTCTCAGTGCCCGTGTACCAGGCACAAAAGATACTGTACTCATACTAACAGGCATATATACACTTGTGTGCTTGTCTGCAGGGGCCACATTTGCATAAGCATGCCCTTACTAAATTTTGTCCATGTGAGAATGCACCTATGCACCCCTGTTCTGCCTAACTAGTTATAAGTATAGGTATATTTGGAATAGGTTTGAAATTTTTGGGCATGCGCAGTGAAAATGTATGCAAGATATGCTATGCAAACTGGCATATATACAAATTTACTTTGCCCACTAAATATTTATTCATAGTCGGGAATTAAATTAGCCATGGCAGATTACAGCTGGGGTTATCCAATCACATCTGAAGCCAGCAGTCATCTGCCTCAGTGGTCGAAAAAAAATCCCAGAAAAATCAGGGGTAAAACGGTGCCAAAACCGCATTAACGCACAAATGCACTGTCTTTGCGGATTCTGGAGCTGAAGCGGAGTTGAACTGTAGTCAGTTTTTGCACTGCATGTGCTCCACAACTAAGGGTGATAGTCATACGTGATTCAGTTGTATCTCCACTGGGTTGTGATATGTTCTCACGTAAGCAATTCTTACTGAGGATGTGTTGAACTACAGGCTATGCAGAGTTGGACAAAATGGTAAATACACCTGGTTTCTGACACAGACTTCTCAGCCTACAGTCATGGCTTTGACTGGTTTTGAGAATGACACAAGTATTGGTTTTCACAAATTTTGCTGCTTCAGTGTTTTTAGACCTTTTTGTCAGATGTTACTATAGAATACTGAAGTCAAATTACAAGTGTCAAAGGCTTTTATTGACAATTACATTAAGTTTATGCAAAGAGTTAATATTTGCAGTGTTGACCCTTCTTTTTCAAGACCTCAGCAATTCACCCTGGCATGCTGTCAATCAACTTCTGGGTCACATACTGACTGATGGCGGCCCATTCTTGCCTAATCAATGCTTGGAGTTAGAATTTGTTTGTCAGTGTCTTTGCCTGTTCACCCGCCTCTTGAGGATTGACCTCAAGTTCTCAATGGGATTAAGGTCTGGGAAGTTTCCTGGCCATGGACCCAAAATTTTGATGTTTTTGTTCCTCGAGCCACTTAGTTATCACTTTTGCCTTATGGCAAGGTGCAACATCACGCTGGAAAAGGCATTGTACATCATCAAACTGTTCTTGGATGGTTGGGAGAAGTTGCTCTTGGTGGATGTTTTGATACCTTTCTTTATTCATAGCTATGTACTTATGCAAAATTGGCTGAGAAAAACCCCACACATGAATGGTCTCAGGATGCTTTACTGTTGGCATGACGCAGGACTGATGGTAGTGCTCACCTTTCCTTTTCCGGACAAGCGTTTTTCCAGATGACCCAAATAATCTCAAAGGGAAAATAATATCAGCGAAAATTACTTTATCCCAGTCCTCAGCAGTCCAATCCCTGTACCTTTTGCAGAATATCAGTTTGTCCCTGATGTTTTTCCCGGAGAGAAGTGGCTTCTTTGCTGCCCTTCTTGACACCAGGTCATCCTTCAAAAGTCTTCGCCTCACTGTGCATGCAGATGCACTCACACCTGCCTGCTGCTAATCCTGAGCAAGCTCTGCACTGGCGGTGCGCTGATCCCGCAGCCGAATCAACTTTAGGAGATGATCCTGGCGCTTGCTGGATGTTCTTGGGAGCCCTAAAGCTTTCTTCACAACTATTGAACCTCTCTCCTTGAAGTTCTTGATGATCCGATAAATGAATGATTAAGGTGCATTCTTACTAGACGCAATATCCTTGCCTGTGAAGCCTGTTTTGTGCAAAGCAATGATGACTGCACGTGTTTCCTTGCAGGTAACCATGGTTAATAGAGGAAGAACAATGATTTCAAGCACCACCCTCCTTTCAAAGCTTACAGTCTGTTCATCTGACTCAGTCAGCATGACAGAGTGATCTCCAGCCTTGTCCTCGTCAACACTCTCACCTGTGTTAACGAGAGACTCACTGACGTGATGTCAGCTGGTCCTTTTGTGGCAGGGATGAAATGCAGTGGAAATGTTGTTTTTTGGGATTAAGTTCACTGTCATGGCAAAGAGGGACTTTGCAATTAATTGCAAATAATGTAATCACTCTTCATGACATTCTGGAGTATGTGCAAATTGCCATCATAAAAACTAAGGGAGCAGACTTTGTGAAAATTAATATTTATGTCATTCTCCAAACTTTTGCCCATGGTTGTAGTATAGGGCCTAGTTTAAGAGCATACTGATGATGGGTATCAATCTAAGCATACTCTTCATATGGGAAATTTAGTTATGTGCATGCAATTGCGTTCAGCTCTGCATCGGCTCAAATAAGCTGGATATGTGGGGGGAAAAATTACTACCAAGACAATAAATTCTCAATCCAATTTCACCTCCACCCACTGCCTGCAGTTATTTCTCCTTTTTACTAGCTAGTGTATGAAAATCATGTTATTTCATCATCATTTTTTCTGCCAATTGTTTTTATTATTGTGACGGGAGACAAAATAACCAACTGTGCTTGCATTTTATGGGGGTTATGTAATAGGTTCTTAGATGATTTTTACTGAGTTTTCCACTAAACTTAAAGCACTATTCAGTTATAATTCAAAGCCCACCTTATAACTGATTGCCACTTTAAAGTTAGCGGTGACTCACCGAAATCAAACTGGTTCTGTCATAAACCTCCGTAACTTTGTCAGAGATTCAGATACAAAGTTATAGGTGCCCAATGTCCTTGATTGTTAAGGACAGTCCCCTGCCTCACAGCACTGAGGTCATGGGTTCGATATCCACCATGGCCCTGTGTGGCGTTTGTATATTCTCTGCTTGCTTGCGTGGGTTTCCTCCAGGTACTCCGGTTTCCTCCCACAATCCAAAAATATACTGGTAGGTTAATTGGCTCCCAACAAAAATTAACCGTGTGTGTGTGTGTGTGTGTGTGTGTTTGTGTGTGTGTACATGGGCACACTATATGGGCCATGTAGTTCTTATCTGCCGTTACATTCTGTGTTTCTATGTTTTTAAGGTTTAAGGGGGGTACTCACGGGAGAGATGTGTGCTGAGCGATCTTAACACAGACCGCTCAGCACATCGCGCTGTGCTGAGCGGGGAGAGAGATGTGTGCTGAGCGGTCTGTGTTAAGATCGCTCAGCACACATCTCTCCCGTGAGGGGAGAGCCGACGGGGAGCCGCTCACTTCACACAACGGTGAAGTGAGCGACCCGCTAGATTGAGCCTGCATGCAGGCTCAATCTAACACCGGCGATAGCGATGCGCGGGGCCGCGCATCGCTATCGCTGGGGGGCATACACACTGCAGATCCGTGCTTAAAATCTAAGCAATCTAGCAAGATTGCTTAGATTTTAAGCACGGATCTCTCCGTGTGTATTCCCCTTTAGTTGTGGGAATAATTCTTATTTGCTCAATTAACTAACATCACAATGTGAAAATCTATTGTTTTGTATACTGGAGCAATTTAATTATAAAGATCTATGACAAGAGCAACAAAAGAGACAGCGAGTTTTGTGTCCAAAAAGACAGTCAGATAGAGAGAAACAGTGCAAACAGACAATATCAATTTGTCCTGTTTAATTAATTTTATTCACGTTGTGTACAGTACATGTACTTTGCTTGGCTAAATACAGGGTGAGGCAAAAAAAAAAAACCTCCAAGATTTTTAAGGTTAACAAAACAGGCATGGTAAATGCTACTCAAAATGTTATCACATATTCTACAAGTGCATTGAATACAGTTTATTTTCAATTGGTTTTGAATATGATATAGTCCAGATGGTGGCCTTCATTCGTTATATACATTTGTAGTCGATTACTGAAGTTTCGCATCACTCGGCAGGTCATTTGCCGGAGTAATCGCTGCAATTTCTTGATGAAGCACACGTTCATTGGTCTGGCTACATTAACGAGCAGAATTTTTGTTACTGAGTGGCAAACAATCCTCATCGGCTTCATGAAAGGCCTCTACACAGCCAATAGGGCCATCTGATAACTGAGGATTATAAGGTTCCACAAGAACTATTAAGGAACTGAAAGGCTTCTATATGCCAAGAAATGATGATATCATATTCAAAACCAACTGAAAATACACTGTATTCCATGCAGATTATGTACTCAAATTTTGAATAGCATTTACCATGCCTTTTTTGTTAAGCTTTAAAATCTGGGATTTTTTTTGCCTCATCCTGTATAATGGTTATGCTTATATGTACTCTGTAAGGAATACATATGGAAGGCTGGCAATCACTCCTGACAAGATGCAATAAGTATACTGTCTCACTGTACCCCTTAACACTCCCTACCCAATGCCTAAACTTTACCCCCCCTGCAGCCTAACCCTCCCCCTTAGTGCATAAACCTAACCCTGCTCGCAGCCTAACCATACCCCCCATAGCCTAACCCCAGCCCCTTCTTAGTGCATAAACCTCCCTCTCTGCAGCCTAACCCTAACCACCCCCTTGTGCCTAAACCTAACCTACCCCGCAGCCTAACCCTTATCCAAACTGGCATACTGATGATCAGGATGCTGGCAGTCAATATTTCGTCATTGGCACTGGCAGCGATGCTGGTATTATGGCGCTGGTGTTCTGCCCGCAGGTTGGGATTTTGGAGCCAGGTTTCGACTGCTGGCATCCCAACCGCCAGTATGCTAAAGGCATCCCCTCCGTAGGCATGCTTTGTGAATTTATGTATATATTTTTCTCTCCAAACACGTGAAAAGTATATTGGCAATAAACTGGAATACAAAAAAACATCATGTCAAGAAACTATAATATATAATGCAATTAAGGATTCCACCTCTCAGGGCAGATGATTGATTTTGTGATAAGAAGCAGTTTGCTGGGTGCCTGTTCCAGGCAGAGTACTGTACATTGTGCTGCTGCTGTAGTCCCACCCAAAGTACATCTTTATAGGTTTCTTTACAGTTTCATGCTGCAAATAAAGACAGATTCCAAACGCTGGAGCTTGCTTGCATCTTTCTATATGCTATTATTATTCTCCTCAGAAAGGCAGCATGATTTCCTGTGATCTTGAAGACAGAATACACCTTAGCTGCTCTGTGCAGTATCACACGTTGCCTCGGATCTCTTTCATCTGCTCTAGACAGAGGTCTCCATTCATTGTGCTCACAGTCCCAAGCCTTGTTTTATGAGCCGGGACCCCCTACTGAGGACATATTTTCAACTGTGCTATGTCAATGCAGATACACTTTGCAGACGTCAACCTTGCAGCAGAGGCCTCAGCGTGACAAGTGTCAAAACACGGGACATCTTTCTAAGTCAATAGCAGTAAGGCAGGTTCTTCAGTGTAGTCCAAAAAATATATATTCCATGACATCTTTGCAAGTAGCGAAGGTTTTGCCTAGACTGTCATTCTGTTACATGCTGAATATTCAGAGAAAAAAATAAATAAATCTGTCATAGAAAAGGACCATTTCACCACTCACTGTACTCTGTTATATTATTTATGGCCTCCCAAGTACTGCTTCTGACTGCGCCTTCTTATATATAGAAAAACCATGTAACTGCATGGATGAGGAATCCAATTGGTTGGTAGCAGACAGCAATCATAAGTTTGACCTTTGCAGGGACAGTTTTGGACAAGATGAGGACAAGATTAGTGAGAAAGAATGGAAGCCCCTTAGAGTAAATACTGAGAATTAGATCCAGCATACAAATCCGGTGAAATGGAGCTGTTGTATTGAAAATAAAAACCAGGGCATTCTGTTGATAAGTATACGATCTAGTCCCCAGTTTGGGATGCAGTTAAAAATCCCGAAGGACGGGATACCAGTGGTCGATATACCGACGCCGGAATCCCAAAGGACGTCATAAGCCTGGCGTCTAAATCTCGATGGAGGTCGGGATCCCGATTTCAAAATAACGACAGCCAGAATCCCGATCGCGCTTCCAGCAGGACACACTCACGTCCTGCCATGGGAGGGGGGGTAGGTTTAGGCATTAGAAGGGGGGTTAGGGTGCAGGTATGGGAAGAGTATGCTTCGTACCAGGGAGGGTGGGCTTAGTTTAGGCACTTAGTAGGGGGGGGGGGTTAGGGTTAGGCACCAAGCAGGGAGGGTTAGGTACCACCCAGGAAGGTTAGGTTTAGGCACCCACAAGGGAGGATTAGGGTAGGGAACAGAGGAGGGTTAGAGCACTTTCCAGCGGGCTGTCTGATTCGGATGGCCGGGGATGCCACTGTCAGTATTCTGACCGCCGGTATCCCGTTCATCGTGATATCATAATGAATCCCCAGTTTAGTCCACTATTTTGACAGCTGGTATATAACACAGATACCCATTTTTGATGTATAGTTTACTGTGCTGTATAGGCAGCTTTCTAGAGCAATTAGCTAATTAGACCCCTATAAGCTGTCCATTAGTTCTTAGTGACAGCTCACAATATCCCTATAAATGGACTAGTGATTCAGTTTTAAAACAAGGTAATAATGGAAAAGTGGTAGGGCTAAATGGTGGCTTTCCACCTTAGGCATCTAGCCCAGCAGGGCAGACATCGAAAAGTATAAGTACACACAAAAAATACACAGCTATAAGCTATATAAATACAGCTATAAGAAAAGTACATAAGGGCCTGAGTCCTATTGGAGAAAGACCACTGCATAAATAAAATTATTATTATTATTGTTATTATTATAAGTATACACGTGCTTTAGTACTAATATTGTGATGTCATCAAGTAAATGATTGTGAATACGCTGCTTCTCTCTTGTAACACGTTTCCCCTCTGTAATTACAAATTACAGCTAGTGTGATTAGGCCCTGGGCACCCTGCACTCTCTGCCCTTCTATATGATGATCACTGAGCACATAATGACAGCCATTATAAGTCTCAGAGTAATGTCTATTTTTTCATTACACTATATGGGCACTCATTAAAGTATTTAATGGCACAGAGCTTAATTTTTGAAATGTCCCACAAGAAAGTACTCGCAATACATTGTGGCCCACCCAATGACAAATCTAGCATCTCTTTAATAAAAACACTCTGGTTAGTCACTAACATCCATTTACAATACACTTGCCTATGAATATTGTGGAATAAAATAAGATGAGATAATGACTTGTCTACACATGTAGACTAATGGGTCTCCTCTGCAAGGCACAGACGAACTTAATGGTCCTATTCAAAACAGTCAATAATAATACACTAGAAATAAAATATTTTACTTGCTATTTTATGGATACAAGTAAAACAGAAATTGCACTAAGATGCTTTAATCTACTGCGCATCAAAGGTAAATATCTAGTTTTACACAACAATGTTATCCCTTTAAAAACATTTCTGCTGTTTGTAATGGAAAGCACTTACATTTCTGAATAAATGTCAAACAATAGATTCCACTGTAAACACATACTGTACATGGTGTTTATGATCTATAGATTGTAAGCTTGCGAGCAGGGCCTTCCTACCTCTATGTCTGTCTGTTTTTGCCCAGTTTTGTTCTATTACTGTTATTCTAATTGTAAAGCGCAACGGAATATACTGCACTATATAAGAAAGTGTTAATAATAAATAAATAATAAATAAATAAATGGTATATAAATATACCACCAAGACTGTATCACAGACTGAAGTCCCAAAGACAGGAATTTTACATGTATGCTGATTGCTGACAGGAGAAAGGCAGGAGACTGGGTGCTGAGTGACGCAGGCAGGGATGCCATCAGGGGTGGACTAACAGGGTTGTCGGACAGAAAGGGGGGTCCGGCCCAGCCCACTCCTACAACCTGCCCACCCGCTACTATCGACGTGCACTAAAGTGAAAGGGGTGGGGGCAGCTACTACCACCTGCCTGCCTACTCACTAATACCGTTGTCACCATGGAATAAGGTAAGGAGAGTCCTGGGTCCTAGTGCCCGCTAGTACCCTGTCACACTGTGAAATAAAGTTTTTTCCTTTCTGAGTCCCAGCGTACAACGTCACGGCGCGCCGCTAAAGGAGAGAGGAGCCGCGGTGCTTAGGAAGCAGCCAGAACTGGAGAAGATAGGTGTCATACAGTATTATGCAGATGAGGGGTCTGGCTATGCCTGGAGACGACAATGCAAGCATTGAGAGGCAGAAGGGAACTCGCTAAGGCTGTACAGACACCACAGGGCTGGAGGGACAGAAAGAGCTGGCTGAGGCTGTACAGACACCACGGGGCTGGAGAGACAGAAAGAGCTGGCTGAGGCTGTACAGACACCACGGGGCTGGAGAGACAGAAAGAGCCGGCTGAGGCTGTACAGACACCACAGGGCTGGAGAGACAGAAAGAGCTGGCTGAGGCTGTACAGACACTGCAGGGTTGGAGAGACAGAAAGAGCTGGCTGAGGCTGTACAGACACCACAGGGCTGGAGAGACAGAAAGAGCTGGCTGAGGCTGTACAGACACTGCAGGGTTGGAGAGACAGAAAGAGCTGGCTGAGGCTGTACAGACACCACAGGGCTGGAGAGACAGAAAGAGCTGGCTGAGGCTGCACAGACACCACAGGGCTGGAGAGACAGAAAGAGCTGGTTGAGGCTGTACAGACACCACAGGGCTGGAGAGACAGAAAGAGCTGGCTGAGGCTGTACAGACACCACGGGGCTGGAGAGACAGAAAGAGCTGGCTGAGGCTGTACAGACACCACGGGGTTGGAGAGACAGAAAGAGCTGGCTGAGGCTGTACAGACACCACGGGGTTGGAGGGACAGAAAGAGCTGGTTGAGGCTGTACAGACACCACAGGGCTGGAGGGACAGAAAGAGCTGGCTGAAGCTGTACAGACACCACAGGGCTGGAGAGACAGAAAGAGCTGGCTGAGGCTGTACAGACACCGCAGGGTTGGAGAGACAGAAAGAGCTGGCTGAGGCTGTACAGACACCACGGGGCTGGAGGGACAGAAAGAGCTGGCTGAGGCTGTACAGACACCACAGGGCTGGAGGGACAGAAAGAGCTGGCTGAGGCTGTAGAGCCGGCTGAGGCTGTACAGACACCACAGGGCTGGAGAGACAGAAAGAGCTGGCTGAGGCTGTACAGACACCACGGGGCTGGAGGGATAGAAAGAGCTGGCTGAGGCTGTACAGACACCACGGGGCTGGAGGGACAGAAAGAGCTGGCTGAGGCTGTACAGACACCACAGGGCTGGAGAGACAGAAAGAGCTGACTGAGGCTGTACAGACACCACAGGGCTGGAGAGACAGAAAGAGCTGGCTGAGGCTGTACAGACACCACAGGGCTGGAGAGACAGAAAGAGCTGGCTGAGGCTGTACAGACACCACAGGGCTGGAGAGACAGAAAGAGCTGGCTGAGGCTGTACAGACACCACAGGGCTGGAGAGACAGAAACAGCTGGCTGAGGCTGTACAGACACCACAGGGTTGGAGAGACAGAAAGAGCTGTCTGAGGCTGTAAAGACACCACGGGGCTGGAGGGACAGAAAGAGCTGGTTGAGGCTGTACAGACACCACAGGGCTGGAGAGACAGAAAGAGCTGGCTGAGGCTGTACAGACACCACGGGGCTGGAGGGATAGAAAGAGCTGGCTGAGGCTGTACAGACACCACGGGGCTGGAGAGACAGAAAGAGCTGGCTGAGGCTGTACAGACACCACGGGGTTGGAGAGACAGAAAGAGCTGGCTGAGGCTGTACAGACACCACGGGGCTGGAGGGACAGAAAGAGCTGGTTGAGGCTGTACAGACACCACAGGGCTGGAGAGACAGAAAGAGCTGGCTGAGGCTGTACAGACACCATGGGGCTGGAGGGATAGAAAGAGCTGGCTGAAGCTGTACAGACACCACGGGGCTGGAGGGATAGAAAGAGCTGGCTGAGGCTGTACAGACACCACAGGGCTGGAGAGACAGAAACAGCTGGCTGAGGCTGTACAGACACCACAGGGTTGGAGAGACAGAAAGAGCTGGCTGAGGCTGTACAGACACTACAGGGTTGGAGAGACAGAAAGAGCTGGCTGAGGCTGTACAGACACCGCAGGGTTGGAGAGACAGAAAGAGCTGGCTGAGGCTGTACAGACACCACGGGGCTGGAGAGACAGAAAGAGCTGGCTGAGGCTGTACAGACACTGCAGGGTTGGGAAGGCAGAAGGAGATGTGCAGGTATAAGATAGCGGGGGTGGGGTATGAGCCCTGTCTCATATGCCATTCCCAGGCCCAACAATTTATGATGACATCCCTGGACACAGGCAAGAACTGCCCCCATCATGGACTTCATTACGCAGTCCTGGTGGTAACATTAGTTGTTGTTGGTGTTTAATATAATAAACAAGTTCTCTTGAGCCCCAACTGCTTAATTATATTACACTGCTTACATTTTCCTCCAAATAGTACTATTACAAGTGGGTCTGTATCATGTGACCGGCGCTGCAGGCTTGGTGATGAGCTGCGCTCACCACAGGTTCTATTCCCCCTCTGTGGGTCTCGTGGACACCCATGAGTGGGAATAGTCCCTGCTAGTCGGCATGCCGACTGTCAGGATTGTGAGGGGGGGTGGGGGATGTAGGGGTCGGTATAACTACATCCCTTACAAATATACAGGGCCATCTTAACAGCAGTGTAGGCCCCTGGGCACAGCAATGCACTGGGCCTCTACCAGTAGCCAGCGAGCGATCAACACGGAATGAGGGCCCATGTGCACTGCATGGGAGGCAGATGTAACATGTGCAGAGAGAGTTAGATTTGGGTGGGGTGTATTTTATCTGAAATCTAAATTGCAGTGTAGAAATAAAGCAGCCAGTATTTACTGCACAGAAACAATATAACCCACCCAAATCTAACTCTCTCTGCAAATGTTATATCTGCCCCCCATGCAGTGCACATGGTTTTGCCCAACTGCTAACAAAGTTACTGCTACGATCAGGTCTGAATTAGGCCCTTGGAGAAGTAATTTCTGTTAATTTCTCCTTTACTGCACAGATGGGGCTAAACTGTAGAAGGGAGCATTTGGCTGAATGAAGAAGCCCTGGTACATGACTTCCTGGGTGGTATGGGGTGTTTAATACGTAGGGGAGGGGTGGATAGTGGAGTGGGCTAAATATTTATCATTTTCTGCTGGGAGGGCGGCTTGCTTGACTGCAGATATTTTAAGTTCCTGAAAATATATTTCTTGGCTTTGAATGGGATAAACTAACTACAGAGTCCCACCTTTCAGAATGTTCTGGGGACTTGGTGATCAGAGTTCAAGAGCCAGAGCAATTCACCAGCGAAAATCTAAAACTGCGTATTAGGCGTGCGGAGCTGGAGCAGTGTCCAGCTGCTTGAAAGCTGATATCTCTGTTTCTGGGCATAGTAAAGACAACATACCTCCCAACTTTGCCGGCATCGGCGCGAAAGTAGGGGGCGTGGCCTACCGGAAAGGGGGCATGGCCTCACAGCAAGTGCTGCGATCACAAGCCACGCCCCCGTTTTCATCATTATGGGCGCATGGACAGCGCTGTGAGAACTGCTGACCATGCCCCCTGTCCCACTCTGCCAGGAATAGTCGCTGTACGCATGCGCACAGCGTCTATTTACCGCTGCTCTCCTTAGAGCAGCGAGTTATAGGGAGGGATCTCCCAACTGCCCCCCCACTTGCGGGACACTGCGACGTGAAAAACGGGACTGTCCCGCCAAAATCGGGACAGTTGGGAGGTATGGAGACAAGCTGCCAGTGTCCACCAAAAGGGAGGGTCACAGCTTTTGGCTTATACCTCAGAAAAACTCTAATCAGACAGAACACGAGATATCTGGCTGGGAAGAGCAATTAACAGGCTTGGATGGGGACCACTGCTTTCAAGTCTGATATCTCTGGTTCCCCAGTGCCGATTTTCAAAAATCTGGTGCCCCTGGAAAGAGGGGACCCTCAGCTATCAGCCTATGGCCCTTATACTCATGGGGCCCTTGGGCAAGAGCCCATTGAGCCCATACGAAAAGACGGCCCTGCAAATATATAACATTAAAGGCACTGCAGCTTAAAATCATGTTTACTTGTACACATTTTCCTTGAGATATTATCTAGCTTAGCAATAGTTAGCAGAAAAAAATCCAACAGCATGCCCTTTATTTATAAATAGTATTTTAACCTTTAAGCAACTCTAATATTTTTATTGAAAAATACACATACTATGTTAGCAGGATGTGATGCGGTTCTGTGTAGTGATGTCAAATAGTCATTAATTACCTTTCCAGTATTTGTTTTAATAGAAACAATACCAAAAGCTTATTATAACAATGGGAACATTTGATACAACAAAACTTGCAGAATAAAGGATTAATATCCAAAAATACAATCTCAGCTCCTCCTTATTGAACAAGAAAAAACAAAATCACCTTTAAGGTCTCCTCAAAAGTAATTAGGTGACTCTCATAGCCTGCAAAAGCTAAGAACCTCACAATTCACCATCAAATAAAGGCTTCTTGTCTCCATTGGAGTGAGGAGAAGCAATAAAAGGGAACAGGAGGGACAAGGTAATTAGCCTGTGTCGAGATGCTTGTTATCTTCCAAGTTATTGCTGGTTTGCTGGTTGTTAAAAAAAAATCCCCACAAACAAACAATGATTTGTGTGCAAAAATCTTTGGACATATTGAAAGAAAGTAATTGATGATGCTGAACGCCTGAAATGCAGAAACTACCAGCGATTAAAGCCCCACAGGCTCAACAGACTGCAGCATTTTCTTTGTTATTATTGTCATTTATCAGGCACATATTTTAAAACTCCCCTGAACATGACTGCAATGGTTATTCATCAAACATACTCAAATTAAAATTTGATGTACTAGTAGTATTAAAAGCACATAGTCCACAGTGAAGATCTGAGGTATTTATCAGTTTCCGCTCTGGTGACGATTCCCAAGCTACTATTTGTAATACAAATAAGGACTTAGCACTTCTGGTCTGTTCTATTATAACCCGTGTGCCAAAGGAATGCTTAGGTTGTCACATAATCTGGCATAAGAAAGCGGTGCTCATTATGAAGGATAATACTCTACTAAAAGAAATATTGAAAAAAATGGTGTTGATGTATCAAGCAGTGAATAGAGTGGACGAGTGGAGAAGTTGCCCATAGCATCCAATCAGCATCTACCTATCATTTTATAGAATGTACTTGATAAATGCTACCTCAAAGCTGATTGGTTGCTATGGGCAACTTCTCCACTGCTCTACGTCTCCACTTTTTTCCCTGCTTGATAGATCAACTTCTATATAACAAAATAGTAGAGGCATACCCACATACACTTACACAGATTACTAGCGTAACCCAGTGACAAATTCAAAGGGGGCCGGAATGGGCGATTGCCCCCTACACCTGTCCTGCACATTTATTGGAGAAGCCAGCACTGGGACGGCCAGCTCCACTCCTGTACAGTACTTTTGCACACCGCGTCCCGGCCGCGATGATGATGATCAACTGCAGCAGCACTGACTGACAGTCTAACTAGTGTCAGACCCAGTCAGACTGTCAATGTGAGACCATCACCTCCCGAACCCGCGCTTGATCTGGACTGATGTGAGAAGGTGCTGGTGGTGATGCACCTGATGCACCTGCAGTTGCTGTTCCCTAGCAAAGGGGACAAGACGGTGAGTGCAGGATGCAGTGCGCTATTCCTGGTCACTATGCTCCTAGCTCCTTGCTTCTACAGACGCTGCCAGGAACTTACCTCCCCACAGGTGGAAGGTCACTGACACACTGACCGCACATTCTCTGGAAAACAAGTTACCAGCCAGCAAACCCCAAATTACTTTTATTCCACTGTCAGCAAATGCACTCACACCATTGAGATATATTATATGTATATATTATATGTATATATATATATATATATATATATACACACACACACACACACACACACACACACACACACACACACACACACACACTCAAAAATGGCACTCAGAACGTTCAAATCATGAAAAATATCAACAGTTTTGGAGCATCCGCTACTTCCTCAGAATAAAACAAGCATCATTCCTGAGGAAGGAGTGGATGCTTCGAAACAGGATCGGTATGGGATCCTGGTCAGGGCCGTAACTAGGGGGGGGGGGGGGCTAAGGGGGCATGCGCCCCAGGTGCAGGATTTGAGGGTGCGCAAAGGAGTTACAGAGGAGCAGGGTTTTTTTTTTTACCGGAAGTGTTGGGCTGCTCCAGTGAGACAGCAGTCAGCTCCCGGGGCAATGTCTCTGAGCCACCTGTCTGCCCGCAGCTGGCTCCGATGCTATGCAGGTGAGCTCCAGTACCTGGGATCTCTCCTATGTCGGCTACTGTCTTAAACTCTCTTCTTTGCCATGCAGTACTGCGTCTAGCGTGCGGTGCACTGTACAAGCTATAGAAGCGCACTGTGCTCCCAGTTAGCAGTATCACTATCAATCTCCGCTTTGCCTCCCAGATGGAGGGATTTGGTGTAGCTTATAGGGGGATGTAGTGTAGTGATGTAGTGTACCATATAGGGTATGTAGTGTAGTAATGTATTGCAGTATATAGGAGCATGTAGTGCAGCATATAAGGGGATGTAGTGTAGTGATTTAGTGTACCATATAGGGTATGTAGTGCAGTGCATAGGGGCATGTAGTGCAGTCATGTAGTTCAGCTTGTAGGGGATGTAGTATAGTGATGTAGTGCAGTGATTAGGGGAATGTAGTGCAGTGATGAAGTGTTATGATATAGTGCAGGGATTCTCAAACTCGGTCCTCAGGACCCCACACAATGCATGTTTTGCAGGTAACCCAGCAAGTGCACAGGTGTATTAATTACTCACTGACCCATTTTAAAAGGTCCACAGGTGGAGCTAATTATTTCACTTGTGATTCTGTGAGGAGACCTGCAAAACATGCACTGTGTGGGGTCCTGAGGACCGAGTTTGAGAACCTGTTATATAGTGTAATGTATGTGTATACATAGAGGAGCATGTAGTTGAACACGCTGGTGGGGCATGTGACGCATAGGGCATTTGAGGCACATAAGCTAATATTGTCCAATAGTATCTCCTTTTTTCAAATTTTTTGATAATCTGATTATTTTAGTCTGACAGGGAAGGGGAGGAGGGGAGGGGATGCGCCAAATTACTGCCTTGACCCGGGTGATGAAAATCCTAGTTTCAGCCCTGTCCTGGCGGTCGGGATCCCGGCGGTCTAGAGACCGACAGCCAGAATCCCAGCAGCGAGCGCAGCATGTCCCCTTGCAGGCTCGCTATGCTTGCCACGCTTTGGGCCCGTCGCCACACTTTTATATCCCCCCACGTGTGGTGGTGTGGACTAAAAGTAAAGTCTAGATCTGCCACTGGCGCAACCAATGTCATTACTGTTCAGTTAAATAATAAAAAATAGAAATTCATATAAAACTTATCACGAAAAACTGAAACCAAGACTGATACATATAATTGAAATGGTGGGTAGCAATATAGTATATGACTTTCAATCTTACCTTGTAAGGTTATAGATAGCTACCTAGCAACAGATGTAAGCCACACGCTCTACATCAGTGCAACAGTCACATGGGAACACAAGTTGCCTCACGAAACACAAGGAGAGCCATTTCTTGTCAGGTTATATTTAGAGATCAGCGGGTTCGGTTCCTCGGAATCCGAACCCCCCCGAACTTCACCCATTTTACACGGGTCCGAGGCAGACTCGGATCCTCCGCCTTGCTCGGTTAACCCGAGTGCGCCCGAACATCATCATCCCGCTGTCGGATTCTCACGAGATTCGTATTCTATATAAGGAGCCGCGCGTCGCCGCCATTTTCACTCGTGCATTGGAGATGATAGGGAGAGGACATGTGCAGCGTTCTCTCAGTTGTGTTCAGTGTGCTGCAAATATCTGTGCTCAGTGTGCTGCAAATATCTGTGCTCAGTGTGCTGCAAATATCTGTGCTCAGTGTGCTTGCAAATATCTGTGCTCAGTGTGCTGCAAATATCTGTGCTTAGTGTGCTTGCAAATATCTGTGCTCAGCGTGCTGAAAATATCTACGTTCTCTGCCTGAAAAACGCTCCATATCTGTGCTCAGTGTGCTGCAAATATCTGTGCTCAGTGTGCTTTATTGTGGGGACTGGGGACCACCAGTATTATATAGTAGGAGGACAGTGCAGAGTTTTGCTGACCAGTGACCACCAGTATTATACGTTCTCTGCCTGAAAAACGCTCCATATCTGTGCTGCATTGTAGTATATAGTAGGAGGACAGTGCAGAATTTTGCTGACCAGTGACCACCAGTATTATATCAGTACGGTACAGTAGTCCACTGCTCTACCTACCTCTGTGTCGTCAAGTATACTATCCATCCATACCCGTGGTGCATTTTAGTTGTTGTGCGCAGTAGTAGGAGGACAGTGCATTATTTTGCTGACCACCAGTATATAATATATAGCAGTACGGTACAGTAGTCCACTGCTCTACCGACCTCTGTGTCGTCAAGTATACTATCCATTCATACCTGTGGTGCATTTTAGTTGTTGTGCGCAGTAGTAGGAGGACAGTGCATTATTTTGCTGACCACCAGTATATAATATATAGCAGTACGGTACAGTAGTCCACTGCTCTACCGACCTCTGTGTCGTCAAGTATACTATCCATTCATACCTGTGGTGCATTTTAGTTGTTGTGCGCAGTAGTAGGAGGACAGTGCATAATTTTGCTGACCACCAGTATATAATATATAGCAGTACGGTACAGTAGTCCACTGCTCTACCTACCTGTGTCGTCAAGTATACTATCCATCCAGCGACCTTGCATCATGTGCTGTTTGGGGACTATTTTTTGAAGTGCCATCCTGTCTGACACTGCAATGCCACTCCTAGATGGGCCAGTTGTTTGTGTCGGCCACTTGGGTCGCTTAGCTTAACCATCCAGCGACCTTGGTGCACCTCTTTTTTTCTTTGCATCATGTGCTGTTTGGGGACTATTTTTTAAATCTGCCATCCTGTCTGACACTGCAGTGACACTCCTAGATGGGCCAGGTGTTTGTGTCGGCCACTTGGGACTTAGCTTAGTCACACAGCGACCTTGGTGCAAATTTTAGGACTAAAAATAATATTGTGAGGTGTGAGGTGTTCAGAATAGACTGGAAATTAGTGGAAATTATGGTTATTGAGGTTAATAATACTATGGGATCAAAATTACCCCCAAATTCTATGATTTAAGCTGTTTTTGATTTTTTTTTTGTAAAAAAACACCCGAATACAAAACACACCCGAATCCGACAAAAAAATTTCAGGGAGGTTTTGGCAAAACGCGTCCGAATCCAAAACACGGCCGCGGAACCGAATCCAAAACCAAAACACAAAACCCGAAAAAATGTCCGGTGCACATCACTAGTTATATTCTGAAGACACACAATGGCCCATGCCATCTTACATGGTCTATGCCGTCTCACATGCCCTTTAGAATGTATTTTGAATAGTGATAAAATGTAAGCAGTAGTTGGGAATGGATGTTTAAGGTATAGTAAATGTGTGGTACTGGCAGCATCTTCCTCTCTCCTCTTTTCCTCTTACGTTTTTTTTTTTTTTAATTGACAAAGACTTTGGAAATGTGGCAAGATTCCTTTAATGTGGGAAAGTACGTACTAGTAAGTAATTATTGCTAGACATAAAGCACAAAAGCCCATAACTGCAGCACCCGGAGTAAATTTGCACAAACTCGGTGGGTTACATCCAAACTCTACAAACTAGCCAGTATACATGTAGCCTCCTTCTAAGTTGTAGCCAACTCATCTGTTCCTGGTTCGTTAAAGAATTAAATATGAAATATGGAAAACTGTATACAGCTTAATGTAACGTACACAATATGGAGAGCTATTAAGAATGGAAAAAATGAGGGGCTTGGCACTGGTAGTAAAAGAATCTGGTGTTTATTTGCAGTGGTATAACAACATAAGCGCATAAAGAGTTCCTCACTGAAAGTATAGAGGGTGATTCAGATCTGATTGCTGCTGTGCGTTTTTGCACAGCGGGCGATCAGCGACAAACTGCGCATGCGTATGCACCGCAATGCGCACACACGTTGGCAAACAACAACAGGCATCGCCGGACAGCATCAGGCTGGTGTGAAAATTTCAATCGCACGGGTGTTCGCAAGGTGATTGACAGGAAGAGGCCGTTTGTGGGTGGTAAATGACTGTATTCTGGGAGTGTCAGGGGAAACGCAGGCGTTCCCAATCGTTTTCAGGGAGGGTATGTGACGTCAGCTCCAGACCCGATCAGCCTGTTCTCATCGTACTGGAGGAGTTAGGGGGACATTTACTAAGCACTGAGCAGTGATAAAAGTGGAGAAGTGAGCCTGTGGAGAAGTTGCCCATGGCAACCAATCAGCATTGACGTAATATTTATAATTCACATACTATAAAAGTATACAGAGCAGCTGATTGGTTGCCATGGGCAGCTTTTCCACTGGCTCACTTTTCCACTTTTATCACTGCTTAGTAAATGTCCCCCTAAATCCTGGGCTGCGCACAGACTGCGCACAGTGGAAAAATCATTAAATCGTGAGTGAAGTGCGAACGGATTTGCAGCTGTCCGCTGACTGAGGGATATTTGTACACATGCGATCACACACTTGCACAGCGAATATACACGCCCCTTGGGCGGCGACTATCTGAACGCAGCACAACAAATTTAGCAGCCCAGTGATCAGGTCTGAATCACCCCCATAGTCAGTGTATGGCAATTTGTCTTTTGACAGGTGCTTATGGTTACAAATAAAAAAAATGGAATGCATGACTTTCTTACAGATAGTGTTCAGTTATGATTATTACATTATGGGGTATTTGACGCAGGGAATTCTGTCTGATTGACAGAATTGTAAGAATAAATTGGCAGCTCTCTTTTTGTTTTGGCTTACAATGGACCAGCACATTATTCCATATATATAAATAGGTTGAACCCGACTGATGTCTTTTTTTCTACCATTCTAACAACATAGGAAAATGGGGGAATGGGGGGGTGTTCCTGTTGCCTGGAAATCCCCTTCCCCACAGCATCGCCAGCGGCCACTACATGCAGTATAAAGGGTGGAATGAAGCTGCTGCACATGCCCAGTGACAGCGGATTTTCCTACCAAGTCTACTGTGTGTGTCTGTGGATCTAAGTACTAACTGTTGCAACAGAGAGAGAATGTGGTAAGTGGCTTACCGTGGCTTACCGTGATTATTGGGCTTGCATACAAGCGCTCCCGGCGTGACTAGACGATCCGTCCATCTAGTCACGCCGGAAGCGCACTGAGACACTCCCATTCTAGTGAATGGGGCGCATGTGCGTCATGGAAGCGCGCATGCCCTGGACCCGGCAATAGTCACGCCCGGATAGTCACGCCCGGACGAGCGAGCCCAGGCACAGACGGATCCATAATTAGCGTGGCTCCATCTGTATGTCTGAAATACTGTATTACATAAACCGCACATTGGGGGTAATTCCAAGTTGATCGCAGCAGGATTTTTGATAGCAACTGGGCAAAACCATGTGCACTGCAGGGGAGGCAGATATAACATGTGCAGAAAGAGTTAGATTTGGGTGGGTTATATTGTTTCTGTGCAGGGTAAATACTGGCTGCTTTATTTTTACACTGCAAATTAGATTGCAGATTGAACACACCACACCCAAATCTAACTCTTTCTGCACATGTTATATCTGCCTCCCCTGCAGTGCACATGGGGGGTAATTCTGAGTTGATCGCAGCAGCAAGTTTGTTAGCAATTGGGCAATACCATGTGCACTGCAGGGGGGGCAGATATAACATGTGCAGAGAGAGTTAGATTTGGGTGGGTTATTTTGTGTCTGTGCAGGGTAAATACTGGCTGATTTATATTTACACTGAATTTAGATTTCAGTTTGAACACACCCCACCCAAATCTAACTCTCTCTGCACATGTTATATCTGTCCCCCCCTGCAGTGCACATGGTTTTGCCCAACTGCTAACAAAATTGCTGCTGCGATCAACTCAGAATTAGGCCCATGGTTTTGACCAGTTGCTATCAAAAATCCTGCTGCAATCAACTTGGAATTAGCCTGCTTGTTGCATGCTAACTATGCATCCTTCAGGGGCTGGCTAGAATTGCTCTAAAATTGAACATTTGAAAACCCCCTCCAGAAATCCTGTGTTTCACCCTGACTGATACTAAGGGCTAAACCACCTCTTAAACCCCTTTCACATCGCACAAATAACCCGGTACCGACACGGCATATTGCCGTGTCGAACCGGGTCAGTGTGCGATGTGAAAGCACACTGGCCGATTTAGCGGGTCGCCTGACTCGCTAAATCAACCCGGTAAAAAAGAATGGTTTTACCCGGGTTGATTACCGGGTCAGGTGCGGTGTGAATGGGAGCCGTGTCGATGCGACGCGGTTCCCATTCACAAGATAGGGAGAGGCGGCGCTGGAGATGAGCTCATCTCCCGACGCCGCCTCCACCCCCGCCCCTGCTGCTGCTGCGCGCTCCGTTGTTATGGCAACCGACCCGGTATATTGCCGGGTCGGAAAGCCAGCAGCGGAGTGCAAATGCCGGATCCCACCCGGTAAGTACACGTTTGTCTTACCGGGTAGGATCCGGCATTTGCAGTCTGAATGCAGCATTACTGTGGAGAAGATGCCACTCCTGCTTTGCCTATTTTTGTGCAAAGCAGGAAGAGTTTGCAGCGACTTTTAGGAAGACGTGCCAGGCTGTGGGTGAATGAAAAGTCATTGCATCTGTGATACCAGCAGAGACACAGAAAGCGCCTTAACATAGCTGCTAATGGCAATGACAGAAATTCCTATACATATTGAGAAGCAATATGTACAGGGCTTTTCCTTATCTTCCCTTAGTACATGTACCGCTATGTAAAGGGGGGTACACACGGAGCGATAATCTAAGCAATCTAACTAGATTGCTTAGATTTTCAGCATGATCGTGCCGTGTGTAGCCCTAACAGCGATAGCGATGCGCAGCCCCGCACATCGCTATCGCTGCTGCTAGATTGGCCAATCTAGCGGGTCGCTCACTTCACCCGCAGGGTGAAGTGAGCCCCCCCCCCCGTCTCCCCCTGCACGCTCAGCACAGATCGCGCTGTGCTGAGCGGCAGGAGAGATGTGTGCTGAGCGGTTCGCTCAGCACACATCTCTCCTGCATCGGCCCGTCTATATGGGCCTTAACTCTATCATCCCATTGGAGACCTGGTGATTGAATCACAGATCAATCTTGAGATACATATGTTAGCAGGACATACTAGTCAAACAAGTCTTGTTATTGTATTTTTTTCCACCACCACTTTCTTAAACCTTCTGTAAAACTGATCAACACTCATTTTATTGGCAATTATATTAGCGTTATGGCTAATTTAAAAAAACGACTTAGATTTTTTAATTCACAGATTTCAAAGTAGTTTTTTTAAATCCCCAAATACCCTAAGTTTGTTCAAATATTCTTGTCAACTAAACAAAGTTTTTTGCTGGGCTGTGTAATCAATGCAGGAAAGATAAATAAATAAATGTGAGGTAGATCAGACCAGAGTAAACACAGGGCACCTATGGGCAACATCTCATGCCCAAGCTACAAATTTCTGGAACTGAGCTGATGTGCCTGAAGCAAAGCTACAGACAGTGGAGTGTGTGGGCACTGATTACCCTGACCCTTGGCTTGTGTGTGGGGTCCAACAGGGGCCAGCCATGGAGCAAGAAAATACCCAAGGGCAGATTGGGGTGGAAAACCAGCCTGGGAAACTTATGGAAGCAGCCCTTATGGGGCTGCAGTCTAATGAGGGGGTGGGGTCTGTTGAGGAGGACAAGATCTCTCCTCCTGATTGTACGCAGCTGTGGCCTTCCTTGCATCTGTTGCTGCAGTTGTGTTTGAGACCACGGGCGGATTGGGAACTAAAAGTGGCCCTGTAAAATTTTGTAAAAGTGGCCCGACATGGGCAGCACAAGAGGTATAACATACCGTGAAGTCATGGCAGCATCACTGGATGGCAGAATTGCTGTACTACAGAGAAGGAATAACAATGAATGGGGACAATTCAGTGTACTGAGTATGGTGGGCTGCCTGTTATGTGCAGGGTGGGACTACATAACAACACACAAAACAGGCCTCACAGACACGTCAGCCTACCAGGAAATTCCTGGTGAGCCCTATGGCTAATCCGCCCTTGGAAATACCTCCTCCTTTTAGTGCACACTCTAGCTCCAGGCCTTGCAAGAAGTCTCGATTGCCTACATTTTTGGTGTGACAGCAATTTTCCCGGCACATAAAGTTGCATTAAAATTTTAAATGTTCCACTTTCTTTTTTAAATAGGAGGAAGGGAGGGTTAGTTGATTATATTTTTTTATCCAAGTCTTGACAACGCAAATATGTTTGTCCAATGTACCCTTACATTATTGTACTGTATGACTTCACATCTCCTTTAAGTCTATTCCGTGGATCTACCGCTTTTTTTTATAAAAATGTTCCTTATGTTACCTTTCAGTTTTTATCCCTCCAATTGTAAAGTGTGACCCCTTGTTCTAGAAATCCTCTTATTTTTAAGTGTTTCTGAAATCTGTTAATGATTTTGAAATATTTGCATTTTTCTCATATAAACTCTGCACCCTTTATTCCCTAAGATGTACATATTCAGCTTAGAGATAATTTCCTTGTACATTTAGTTATACAGCTCATACACCATCTTAGGTGACCAGCTCTGATTTTGGTACTTTAGAAATGCCTTTTTGGAGGGAACTGTAGGCAGTACATGAGGTGAGGATTTATCACAACATGGTCGCAAGTAGGGGTGGGGATGGGGGGTTGAGGAGGCATGCGCCCTGGGTGCAGAATCTGAGGGGGCACAGAGATGGGTACTCTGAATTCCCTCCTTCCTCTCAGCCCTAAGGGGCTACCTTCTGCCGGGTCCAAAAACCCTCACTGCAGGTACCAGCACCACCAATGAAACCATCTCCGGCAACTAGGTTGCTAATGAATGGGACAGAGGCGGTGACCAAGGATTCTCCAGTTGCCCCCTTTCATTTCCAAAGCACTGGTCCATGGCCGCTCACACAATCCTGTGCCCGTGTAAGCGACGTCAGCCCCCAGGCCTGTTCCCCAGCGCCTCCCACTTTCCACACACAGCTCCACCAGAGGAGGACAGGGCCCCAAGGGGCTACCTGCTGCCGGGTCCCAGAACCCTCGCTGCAGGTCCCTGCTCCCCAGTACCACCAATGTGGATGCCTGGGAAACCAAACCCCCCACCCCTCCCGGCAACTATAACACTTATGAATGGGGTGGGGGTGGTTGTTCACACTCTCCTTGCCTGTGTAAACTATGTCTGCCCCTGGCCTTGTTCCTCAGGGTTTCCCCCTTCCTGCACGACAGGTTCACCAGAGGAGGACAGGGCGAGAGGAAGCAGCAGCCGATAATTAGTGTTGGCACTGGGGTGAGTTCTCTATATGTCAGGACAGCTGCTGCCTCCTAAAGTGTGGTCCTAGGTCCCAACTTGCATGCAGGGCTTTGTAGTCCTACAGCAGTTGGCCAGTTGGAGTCCCCCCCAGTGTGTGATACAGTGATTGCATGGCTTATATCAGGTATATAACCCTAGCCACTCCTCTCTACAGCCAGGATAACCCACATTGTGTACCCCCCCTCTCCAGAAAGTTGGTACTCCTCCTCTTTAATTGGTCCTAGGCCCTGACTGGCAGACTGGGCTTTGTATTCCTACAACGGTTGGCCAGTCAGAATTCCCCACAATACTGTATCTGAGGTGCATGGTTTTTTACTTTTATTTTCTTGTGTTCCTATCCATTTTCCAAGGGAATGTGTGCTGGATGCACCCTGACGGTGCTGGTGCCAACTGTTTATTAGTGTGTTTTTGACACGGTTCCAAAGTATATGTGTGCGTACATGGAAGGGAGGGTGGGGGTTACTGCCTTGCCTCGGGTGCCAAAAATCCTAGTTTCGGCCCTGATCACAATCCTATAAAGCAGCAGTGACCAGACTTTTAGAGATGGCAATCTACTTTAAAAGCTGAAAAGCTTTCCTGATCTGCCTGGGCATCACATTAGTGCCCGAAAAAGGGGGCGTGGTGTAACAAAAAAGGGGCATGACCTCACTGCACAGAATGTTGTGCCTGAAATCACACATTGCCCCCACGGCAACAAACACATTGCCCCCACAGGAAAAAAACACAAACACATTGCCCCCACAGAAAAAAATGCAAACACATTGGCACACATAGGAAAACAAACCCAAACACATTGCCCTCACAGAAAAAACTCAAACACATTGCCCCCACAGAAAAAAAAAATCAAACACATTGCCCTACACAGAAAAAAAGCTTAAATACAATGACCTACACAGGAAAAAACCTCGAACACATTCCCCACAGAAAAAAAACACATTGCTCCCACAAAGGAAAAACCTCAAACACATTGTCCAACACACACAAACAGGGGGAAAAAATGTCCCCCACAAAAAAAATTAAACCTATATTAAATAGCCTCAGCATCCCCCCTCCTCCCTTCCCCATAAAGACTGAACTGTCAGCCTAGAGCACCCAATACTTCCTTGCCCTCAGCCATGGCAGGTCCAGCAGCACCCTTACTGCCATGGGTGGCTGTGGCTATCACCATGCCCGCCAGTCTTGATTGGCATGTTGTTCCCGCTATTGGTCACACTGGCCCCCCCAAACTGGCCCTGCCCTTGTGCCCCTCTCAATGTTGCTCTTCAGCTGCAGGACAGTTGGAATTAAGCCATCCTGATTCTTATTGGATACTGCTGGGCTGGCTGCTGCAGACCGTGTCCACAGCGATCGAATGGTCGCGTGTCCGCTGTCGACCATTCGATTGTGATTGATGCTTTGACAACCTCTGCTACTGCATAAAGTGACAATATAAACCCTCTCTCTTCATGCTACTAAAGCCTTTATGTTCAACCAAATATTCCACTGGCTCCTCCCACTGCTTTTTATCTACATAGTGTCAGCTGAAACTATAACCCCTAGGTCCTTTTTTCTCTGTTACAGTTTACATTACAGCAGATTTTTTTTTGTATTCTGCTATTGGATTTTTGTCTCACAGGAATTGTTTTATATTTTGATGTATTCACTTTAAAGATTCAGCACTTTATAGCATTCCTCTTTTATCTCTATATCACTACTGAATTTGTTTATCCTTCACGGGTCTCACCCCTGAGACAAGTCTTTGTATGATGTACACAATATAATCCCTTGTAGACCACAAGTACTAACACTAATAAATACACTAAACAAAAGAGGACCCAGGCAGGATCACTGACTTACCTCACCGGTTCTCAGCCCTTCCTTTGGGCTTGTACCATTGTATGTTTTCTCTCCTGAGGCTGTCCTCTATCCAAACCTGCATCACTTACATTATCAATGAATGAAATACAAAGATTGTCAGTTTCTGAATTTGTTTATCATAGAATATCGTATCAAATGAAAAGCTGAAGTCTTAACCACTTAACTGACGATTTTTTTCACCAAAAACCGCTCCGAAATTGTTGTTTTTATATGAGTGAATTAGGTGAAGAACATGAATCTAACCCTAGCCAAAATGATTTTAGTTAAAAAAAAATAAAAAAAATATATTTTATCTTTATTTTGAAAATACATTGAAACATTGGCCCTCATTCCGAGTTGTTCGCTCGCAAGCTGCTTTTAGCAGCATTGCACACGCTAAGCCGCCGCCTACTGGGAGTGAATCTTAGCTTAGCAAAATTGCGAACGAAAGATTCGCAATATTGCGAAAAGACTTCTCTGTGCAGTTTCTGAGTAGCTCGAGACTTATAGGCCCTACACACTGGCCGATTTTTTGAAAGATATGAACGATCTCGTTCATAAATGAACGAGAACTCGTTCATATCTTTCAATGTGGAGGCTCCAGCGATGAACGATGCGCGGTCCCGCGCTCGTTCATCGCTGGTCCCCCGTCGGCTGTGCATGCAGGCCAATATGGACGATCTCGTCCATATTTGCCTGCAGTTCTATGGAGCCGCGTGATGGGGGGAGTGAAGAAACTTCACTCCCCCCGTCACTGCCCCCCCGCCGCCGGGTCCCTCGTCGGCCGTATCCGCCGTCGGGCAGCTCGGCGGCGGGTCGGCGGGTGTGTAGGGCCCATTACTCTTCCAGTGCGATCAGTTCAGTGCTTGTCGTTCCTGGTTTGACGTCACAAACACACCCAGCGTTCGCCCAGACACTCCTCCGTTTCTCCAGCCACTCCCGCGTTTTTCCCAGAAACGGTAGCGTTTTTTCACACACTCCCATAAAACGGACAGTTTCCACCCAGAAACACCCACTTCCTGTCAATCACATTACGATCACCAGAACGAAGAAAAAACCTCGTAATGCCGTGAGTAAAATACCAATCGTCATAGCAAATTTACTTGGCGCAGTCGCAGTGCGAACATTGCGCATGCGCAATTAGCGGAAAATCGCTGCGATGCGAAGAAAATTACCGAGCGAACAACTCGGAATGACCACCATTGTTTGAAACATCGAAAACTTGCATCCATCACGGCTTTCATTTTGAAAGCCGGCTGGGGGGAGGGTGTTAATTAACACTCCCCAGTGACTGCTATTTTCTGCAGCCGCTGGGGGTGGGGGATCCTGCTGTGCTGACCAATCAGCAGTGATCAGCAGCACGGCAATCAGTGGGGGGAGAGTGCAGGGAGGCAAAGGGACCTTCCAGTCCCTCTGACAGCAGCAGTGGTGGGATGTTTCCCTTCCCTGCTGCTGCTAGCACTGTTTATCTGACTGGTCACATCCTGTGCGACCAGGTCAGATAAAGCACTTGCAGGCATGGTCGCATCTGAAGTGACCATGCCAGGAAAGTGGGTAATGTATATTGATTGATACATCTTTACAACATTTTACCACATTACCAGGTGCTGATAATCCCATGTAGCGCTATAACGCCCAGCCCCCCCTTCCCGCGCGCATATCGCTGCATGGGATCATAAGCGAATATATATTATATCATGCATACAGGGAACGATATAGCTGTTTTATCTCTCTAATGCGCTGGCTCGTTAGCTATATTGTTCCATGTGTGGGGGCCATAAGAGTTTATTCTTTGTGAGATGGAGAGGACGTAGAACCTGACAGTGCATAACTATAAATTCTTTTATATATGATAGTTTCCACACAGAGCTGTGAAGAGCATTCCGCCACAGTAGGCACATCTTAGCTCATGCTGGCAGGGAGAATGTGACAACTTATGTGGTGACTCATGTCCAAATATGACTGTTACTACTACTACTACTAGATACAGTAGTCCGCTACCACCAGACCAACATCGTTGCTACCTGGCATCCCCCTGAAGAACAAATTAGTAGCATATCATTCAATGTTTCTCTCTCAAGAGCCTTCTCTGCAAAACACGCAGTTGCAAGAAACAGTTTCTTAACCCTAGAATAACCAAAATGCTGCTATTGCTGTTACTTCCCTGCAATTTGTATAGGGGAGAAAGTAGATGAAGAAATAGAACAGGATAAGTCATTGTTACCCTGCTCACTTCATTAAGATACTGGTGGTCATTCCGAGTTGATCGCAGCCAGCAACTTTTTGCTGCTGCTGCGATCAACTAGTCCACGTGTATTTTAGCTTAGCAGGGCTGCGATCGCTTGTGCAGCCCTGCTAAGCTAAAAAAGTTTCAAGCAGAGGAAGACTAGCCCTGGACATACTTACCCTGTGCGACGATCTCAGCAATGCTGGGGCCGGCTTTGACATCAGACATCTGCCCTCCGTTCTCCTGGACACGCCTGCGTTTTCCTTACCACTCCCCGAAAATGGTCTTCAACGGTCCGGATTCGCTCAGGTACGCCTTCTTCTTGTCAATCTTTTTGCGGTCGGCTCTGCGACCGCTTCCATCATAGGACGCGACGTAACCCGGCGACCCCTGTCACCGGGCAACGTCACGCATGCGCATTGTGGCCGCCGCGCATGCGCATTCCGGACCCGTTCGCACTGCAGCGATAAACCACTGAGTGGGAACAGTGAATTTTCATGGCAGCCTAAACACAGGCTTTGACCACATACGCAGGCTAAGAATGACAATCTTTCCTGAGGAAATGTATAGCACTAACTAGTGGATATATATGTGAACCTGTGAGACTCCAGTCTATTGCAGGTGGTTTTATACCAATTACCGTTGTGTGCTCCGGTCTGCAACTAGATATGCTACTTTCCCAGCATGGGCTTATTAATTTAAGACACTTTCTAAACGATATACAGTACCTCTGAGAATTTTACTGCCTAAAAGCTTAAACAGAAGCGTACTCATGGTGTCTTCACATCTGTGGATTGAGTCTGCGCATGTGCCTGCTATCAGCGGCTTTTGAAAGCTCTGGTCCCCGCCTTTATACACTATAAAAAGGGGCCTTACACAGCACACATCCCTAGGTGATTGCTATTGTTTCTGTGACACTTCTACTGCACACCACGCCATTTTACTCTCCTTGAGTTCTGATCCCGGTATGCTATTGGCCATTTGTTTTTGTTTGTTCCCCCATCATTACTGTGACCCTGTATATGAAACCTTGGCTTGCTTGATACTACTAGCTTCTGGCTTTGTATACCGAGTTTGGTTCTGTTCCTGACTACTCGTCTGGTTATATTTCTGCTGACTGATTATTTGTGTATCTGACCCCAGAACAACCTTGACCTTGTTCTTGTCATTGTCCGTGTCTTTAACTAGTATGCCATAACCTGGACTGTTCAGACTATGCTCAATCCTACAGAAAACAAACCAAGGAATAAACCAATTGTCCATTTCATCCATTTATCTGTGTGTGGTACCCCCATAAAATGGGGGCACTAAAAAAGTTAAGGCAGGATCACTCGTTGTTTTTTAGGTGTCAGGCCATTGTGCCTAGGGGAGGGGTGTATTACATATTCAGAGTTGTTAGCAAACCAAAAAAGTTAGCAATTGGGCAAAACCATACTGCACTGCAGGTGGGACAGATGTAACATGTGCAGAAAGAGTTAGATTTGGGTGGGTTATAATGTTTCTGTGCAGGGTAAATACTGGCTGCTTATTTATTACACTGCAATTTAGATTTCAGTTTGAACACACCCCACCCAAATCTAACTGTCTCTGCACATGTTACATCTGCCCCACCTGCAGTGCAACATGGTTTTGCCCAATTACTAACTTTTCTGGTTTGTTAACAACTTTGAATAACCCCCATTATCTGATGAAGTGGTGGGAGTTAGAGATAAGGGGTGTGGATAAAAAGATCAACAGAGTATAGATAGTCAATAGGCTGACACCAAATGGTCGACAGTCAATAGGTTGACAGGGTCAAAAGGTTGATAGTTAAATGGTCAACACTGATTTAGGTCAACAGGGTCAAAACGTCGACATGCAAATGGTCGACACAAAAAGGTCAACACATTTTGTGTGTTATTTTAACCATAATCCTAACCCTAACCCTCCCTCTAGTGCCTAACCCTAACTGTCCACTTTCCGCTGCTTAAACCTAACCCTCCTCCAAGTACTTAACCCTAAACATTACCTCCAGCAGCCTAAGCCTAACTCTCCCCCAATTGCCTAACCCTAAAAATCATGAAAAATTATGAAAAACCATGTGGTGGCCTTTTTTTAAAAATTTTGACTATTTGCATGTCGACCTTTTGGCCCTGTTGACCTAAGTCCACGTCGATCATTAAACTCAACCTTTTGATCCTATCAAACATTTGACTCTGTTGACCGTTTGGTGTCGACCTATTGACTATCTATTTACTGGCTATCTTCCATCTGGATACCAGGGATAAGTGCACAGTACAAGTGGCCTAGGGTGATAAAAATGTAACGCTACACAATAAAAGGCATTAGAGAGAAATGGAGTATATGGGGATATAGGATTTAGGAGTAGCTTACAGTACTTATCAAACCTAAATCTGGTTATCATGCGAAAATAGCAAATTAAAGCATGATTATCATTACATTAAGTAAATAGGTTGTTTATTAAACCTAGAATGCTGGAGATATAGCAGATATTTCCTGCATCACTGTAAGTATCCAATCACACATAGGTTCCTATACAATGTATGGGGACATTGCGGTTGTGCTCAGAGCTTGAGTCTGATAGCTAACATCATGGTGTTAGCACAGTCTTTCCTACTGAAAGAGATTCCGGAGTGAGAAGAGGAATCCATTTAGATCCTTCCTCTCCTTTGGCTCTCAGAGTTTCTATACAAGGCCAAAGGTAATTTATTTTGTTCTTGATAAAAAGGCCCCTCTGTGTCTTCATATGGTTGGACATTCCTGTCTAAAGGTGCATACACACTAGGCGATTTTGAGCTCAAAGTGGCTCACTTTTGGCATTTTGAGCTACTTTGAGCTCAAAATCACCTAGTT
Source organism: Pseudophryne corroboree (assembly GCF_028390025.1). Lineage (NCBI taxonomy): Eukaryota > Metazoa > Chordata > Amphibia > Anura > Myobatrachidae > Pseudophryne > Pseudophryne corroboree. The sequence goes on from NC_086445.1 coordinate 532,694,053, forward strand.
TGTAAGGCCGGGCAATGAGCGGTGGATTTTTACCGGCCAAGTGAACCACTTTCCACAGTCTCCTACTGTTGAAAGTGGTTCATCCCCGAGAAGATCGCTTGGCCAGGTGAAAATCGTGCAGTGTGTATGCATTGTGCGATTTTCCTGACAGCGATTTTCACATCATCGCTCTGCATACATACTGGGCTAAAACGTCCAGTGTGTATACACCGTTATGGGGATTTTTTATATAATGAGTAACAGTGGAACAGACACCAATGAATGACACCTCTGCTTTCTCCGCATACACAGTGTGACTGAGTCATGCTCATTTCCATTTCCAGATTAGTATTTCTAATATATCCATCACATTTCACTATGTCATAAGTCTTATTTACAATGTTTTAATTAATAAATGCGGGAGCAACGCAAACAATAATAGAGAACTAAAGAAACATTTTAGAAAGACAAATTATAAAAAACAAACCAACGTGACATTTCTGGCGCAAGTGAGCTCGTTAACCAAACAGAAGCTAATTAATCCATCGAATAAATAAAAAAAACACAAAGAAAACAAAATGTTCTCATTATTTCACAGCTGCTGTCACTGCATTAATTTCCCTGTTCCTTTTCCAAAGCTATCCACCAGCTTTCTATATTGAAAAAAATCCCTTCCTGCCATCAGCTCTGAAAAGAAAAAAATGCTAAAAGTAATGGCACAAAAAGCGGTTTCCATTAAATAATAAAATGCTCTGAGCGCATTTCATGCTCATGTTAGATGCAGGATAGATAGATGTGAAAACTGCAGTCTTCCATTAAGTCAAACAAATAATGGGATGAATAGCCAGGGCTTTTTATTTACAGGCAAAATATCTCAATTGAAGCTCAGTATTACTACAAATATGTTGTATGTTTATTGGCATTATATTCCTTAAGTATATCAAGGAAGATTGCTGACTTTTACTCTGCCTAAAATCAGGTCAGAGGGGCAGGGGATTCCCAAAGCTCTGCAGTGGAACCTTAACTGTAACTTAATGTATCCTTATTCTTCAATAGTCTGAAATAATTTCACACCATTAAATTACAGTAACACTGTTAAAGACAGACGTAAAAAGTAGAGATGAGCAGGTTCAGATTTGCTCGGTTCCTTAACGACAGAATTATTGCAAGTTCTTTTTTTCTGGATTTTTCTTATTGGCTCACCAAAACACGTGACGTCCGTGAGCCAATAAGGAGATTCGGGTAAAACCGAGTAAAACCGAACCTGCTCATCTCTAGTAAAAAGTGACAACATGTATTCTCTTGTAAGTAGGATTTCTATGAATGTATGTAGAGACCTAAATAGACCTGCCCGATATTAAAATGTTGTCAGGGTCCCCATGTATTATACAAGTACGAAAACCCCCTAAAAAACAGAGGGGCTCTAACAGGCAAAGTGAGCCCCTTAGTAGTTACACCTGCTGCCACTAAAGTACAGCCGTTCAGGGGAGAAGCTGTGTTTTCTGTCACCCAGGGCAAATACAATTCCCCCTATAGATAGTAGTCACCTGTTACCCTTGACTTGCATGGTGTATGGATAGATACATCAACATTGTAGAGACTGAAATGTTTGCAGGGTGAGTGGACTACAGCAAATGTTAATCCATTAAATAGGGGTATATTAAAATAAAGTATGTGTTTCTTTTCTTTTTTTTTTTTTTTTAGATGTTTTGCTTTAGTCTGTCATACAAAAGTACTGTACCATAAAGTAAGAATTTATTTAATGGAATATTCATATGACTGGGACCTTTCTCAGGGGCAGGCTTTTCTGACACTAATATTGTGTTAGTGAATGACAAGGTTGGATAAATTCTACATATATAGGAGCCCCACATAATGTAAAAGACATGATCACACATTTGTGGCCTGCAGCTGCATTAAGCTCCACCCCTGTAAACCAGTACTGGCTCGGAACGGACTGTGGGCGTCCCACCAACACCCCCCCACCCCAGCTATGGCCCTGAGGTAGTTATCCAGAGGTTACATTGCACAAAACTTATTTGTGAGAATGTTTTTGCCCTACTGGGGTAGAATAAACTGCTGCCTGCAAAAGACCATTGCCAGTCCTGGCTCAAGTATCATTACAGAAGGCATGACTAGCCTGGATAGTTCAATTATTATTTTATTTATTGATGGAATATTCTACCTTAAAGTCATTTGAATTAACTGATTTCTATGGGCCTGATTCATACCTGATTGCTACTGTGTGTTTTCGCACAGCGGGCAATCAGGTACTAACTGCGCATATGTATGCACCACAATGTGCATGCGCGTCGGACAACAGCAAAGGACATCGCCGGTCAGCGTCAGGATGATGTGAAAAACACGATTGCACGGGCGTTCGCAAGGTGATTGATAGGAGGAGGCCATTTGTGGGTGGTAACAATGTTTATTGGCAGTGTCCAGAAAAACGCAGGCGTGCCCAAGCGTTTTTAGGGAGGCTGTCTGACGTCGGCCCCGATCAGCCTGTTCTCATCGCACTGTAGGAGTAAGTCATGGTCTGCGCAGAGACTGCACACAGTGGATTTTTGCAGCTCAGTGTACACATGGAATCACACACTTACATGGCCAATTTACACTCCCCCTGGCAGCCCAGCGATTAGATCTGAATCACCCCCCCCCATATGAGCTGCTCCAGTGTTTTACTAAATAGCAAAGTTTATCAACCTGGCTTCATTCTGTTTTCTGCCTCCAAGATATTTCTATTACTTCGTTATTTGCTAGCATATTTGTAAAATGGGGGGGGGGGGGGGATATTATTTGCTTCATAGTATCATAGTAATATACAAATAAAAAAGACACATATATACCCCAATATGCTACCAATAGTAAGAAGAATCATTGCATGTGCAGTTTTACATTAGCCTTGGCTTTCATAACCAGAGAGATCAACTCTTACAGCACATTATTCCTTGCCAATATTTATATAGGGAACTCAACTGACAGATAATCTAAGCAATTAAACTGTACCTTGTTTCCTTGTGTCTATATGTTCATGGAATCCAAGTTACTGGGAGCCTCTTGCATACCCTCCAAATGTACCTTTTTGGCTGGTACAATACCTTTTTGTTATGGTCTGTACCGGTTTTTGGCTCCCCAAACTTCCATTGAAAGTATAGGAAAAGGGGTGAGGGCACGCCCCCTTTACCCGTGGCCCCCGTGACCACGCCCCCTTTTCATATTTGTACCGATTTTACATGTAAAATGTTGGAGGGTATGCTCTTGTAAAGAACCCAGATAATGTTTACAATTACCGTGAACTGAGTGACACATGTATCTAAAAAAGTGATAGGGCAACAGCAAATGTAACAAGTGACTGGGAATCACTTCACAAGAGACTACAGATTTCATTTCAACATTATGACACAAGGATTAGCAATCAGATAACCAAAAGGTCAGATTATTGTTTTCTGGATGGGAGACACACACCTTCAGGATCATTGATGTTCCTTGCTGTGGTTGTGGTGCCAGCACATCTAAAATTCACAGATATGGCAGCCATTGGTTGCTCGGGCACTATGAGTCAGCATTTATATTTAATAAAAAGTTTAAAGCGAATTCACACTAACACTAGCAAAAAAAACAAAAAACCAAATGTAAAAAAATCACGTAAAATGATCAGGTGTTATTGTAGGCTTTCTAATGCATTTAAATGTGGCAAAAAACACGAAAAATGGAACAAGTAGTGTCTCACAAACACAGTCAGCAATGGAAAGCAAACTTAAGTAAATACTCCAATATGTATGAGAAAAGTAATAACAATGGTTTTCTAGGCCAGACACATTTACAGGTTTTTTTTTTTAAAAACCCACATTAAAAAAACTGCAGTTTGTATGAGGCCTTAGGGTAGTCCACAGAGGCATCTTAGCGCTTTGTGAGGTCTATTCCACTCCAAAGAATTCCAGTGGGATTCAGTTGAAAGATAAACAGAGTAAAAATTCTGTTTCCATAAGGTACATTCCACATAATCGGGGACAATGCGAGGTTGGATTTGCGGCAGTTTATGTACCGTAAAATAGTTCTGTGCATGACAAGCGCATATGCATATTTGCTGAAATCTGGTGCTTGTGTCCGCTTGCGACTTGAGGCGCTAGATGAGAGTATGGAAAGGGAGTCGTCACGTAGTTGCAAACAGGTTAAGACCATCATAGATATATATTTATGCCTGTCAAATTCTTACCAATTTTGGGTGCTTGCAGGCATATGGAAAGACACACTAATGATGTTGATAAGCCACTTCTGATTGTTTTATTGTGCATTCACTGCTGATGCTTATGGGTGCTTTCTTCATTGATGAAGCACATACTATATTACATGATTTGTGTTTAGTGTAATTTTAGATGGAGATTTGGGGGGGGGGGGGGCATCCAATTAGTTGCGAAGAAAAATCGGAGCGAAAAAGAGAAGTTTTTCACAATATTTCCCAATGGTTTTTTGGGGGGCTATCCTCTTAGGTCGCCTGAAAAAAAAAAAAAATTTTCTAGAGATGAGCGGGTTCGGTTCATTGAGATCCGAACCCCCCCGAACTTCGCCTATTTTACACGGGTCCGAGGCAGCCTCGGATCTTCCCGCCTTGCTCGGTTAACCCAAACGCGGCCGAACGTCATCATCCCGCTGTCGGATTCTCGCGAGATTCGTATTCTATATAAAGAGCCGCGCATCGCCGCCATTTTCACTCGTGCATTGGAGATTGAACGGAGAGGATGTGGCTACGTTCTCTGCCTGAAAAGCTCCATATCTATGCTCAGTGTGCTGCAAATATCTGTGCTCAGTGTGCTGCAAATATCTGTGCTCAGTGTGCTGCAAATATCTACGTTCTCTGCCTAAAAAGCTCCATATCTGTGCTGAGTGTGCTGCAAATATCTGTGCTCAGTGTGCTGCATTTTGGTGACCAACAATATATAGTTGTACAGTACAGTAGGCCATTGCTGTATCTTGCAGCTCTGTGTCACTGCAAGTATCCATTCCATATCTGTGCTGCATTTTTGTGAGCAGTACATATAGTAGTACAGTGCAGCATTTTGGTGACCAACAGTATATAGTTGTACAGTACAGTAGGCCATTGCTGCATCTTGCAGCTCTGTGTCACTGCAAGTATCCATTCCATAAATAGGGATGTTATGGCTGCAATTGATATTATCGCCCCTGTGCGTTTAAGACCTCGAAAACCACAAAGTCAAGCTCCATGGTTTGACAATAGTGTTAGTGAGCTCAAGAAAAGGAGGCATAGACTGGAAAGACGATGGAGGAAGACTAACCTAGTGGATGACAAAATAAAACTAATAAAGCATAACAAGGAATATTAATCGACAATCACTCGTAAGAAAGCACAGTTCCTGTCAAATGAGATCACAGCAGCAAACAATAGGCCAGCTCAACTTTTCCGCACAGTGGAGATGCTTTGCAAGCCAGCATGCCTGCAGACTGATGAGACCCTCTCCCAGGCAAGATGCAACAAGTTTGCAAACTTCTTTGCAGATAAAATATCCACCATCCGGGCTGGAATCTCCACAGTGCCATCAGAGGAGTGCCAAACTACAAAGCCTGCCAATATAAGCTACCTGCCTTCATGGACCAGCTTTGACCCAGTGGATGTAAAGGACACTGCTGAAATTGCTCGGATTTTGCTTCCCACCACCTGTGATCTGGACCCAGCCTCAACCAAGCTTCTTATAGGTTGTATGGATATAATTGGTCCTGTCTTTACAAAAATTGTTCAATGCTCTTTGCAGACAGGCATTTTTCCTGGACCCCTAAAGGAAGCAATTGTTAGACCGCTTCTTAAAAAACTTAATTTAGATCCTGACTGCATGACCAACTACAGACCGGTATCAAACCTTCCTTTCCTAGGAAAGATTATTGAGAAAGTCGTTGCAAATCAACTGGAAACCCGCCTGACAACCCATGATATTTATGATCCATTTCAATCAGGATTCAGGAGAAGACATAGCACTGAAACAGCCCTGGTGTGTGTGGTAAATGATCTTCTGATGGCAAAAGACAGAGGTGACTGTTCAATATTAATCCTTCTGGACCTCTCGGCCGCATTTGATACCGTGGACCATGCGCTTCTGATTGAGCGACTGATACATTTCTGTGGTCTGGATGGCACAGTCCTAAGCTGGTTCAAATCATTTCTCACAGGCAGGTCACAGAGAGTATCATCTGGATTATACTCATCACCACCAGTGCCATTGCCATGTGGTGTCCCACAAGGTTCTATACTATCCCCCATGCTTTTTGCAGTATACATGCTCCCAGTGGGCGAAATAATCAGGCGCCATGGCCTGGTCTACCACTGCTATGCAGATGATACACAACTGTACTTGTCCTTTGCTCCGGGCACTGATAACCCAATAGCAACCCTAAATGGCTGTCTAGCTGAACTACAGGAGTGGATGAGCGCCAGTTGGCTGCGACTGAACCCGGATAAAACAGAGGTCCTTATGATACGACCGCAACATCAAAGGACAAGACTGCAGCATAGCCAACCAACTGGACTTACACTCGGGGATTCAGAATTACAGACCAGTGATCGTGTGCGGAATCTTGGCGTTGTCCTGGATGGTGGCTTGACACTTAAACATCAGATATCAGCCACAATCAAATCCTCATTCTTTCACCTGAGGAACATAGCCAGAATCAAGCACTTAATTCCCTCAGATGATATGCCAAAAGTCATACATGCATTTGTATCATCTCGTTTAGACTACTGTAATGCCCTCTACCTTGGTCTACCAGCAAAAGAATTGCAACGCTTACAGCTGGTGCAAAACACAGCTGCCAGGCTATTAACCAACCAGCCCCGTTCTAGCCACATAACACCCATCCTCTACTCCCTTCACTGGCTGCCTGTAAGATGACGAATCATCTTCAAGATTGGCTTACTGAGTTTCAAAGCATTACATGACCAAGGCCCAAGGTACCTGAAACAGCTTCTGACCCCATACTGCCCCACTCGATTACTGCGATCTGTAGATGAAGGACTTTTGGCAGTACCTAGAATCTACCGTAATTCATCTGGGGGTCGAGCTTTTAGTCATGCGGCTCCGACTCTATGGAACTCACTTCCCCGGACAGTGCGAGAGGCCCCAACTATAGAATCCTTCAAAAGTAGACTCAAGACTTTTCTGTTTACACAAGCATTTCCATAATGTCCCTTTAGTATCTACATGCTTCTGTATTTTATGAAAATGTACTTCATTATTTTCTGTACTATATTATGCTATGTATCTGTTAAGCGCCTTGAGTCCTATTGGAGAAAGAGCGCTATATAAATAAAATTATTATTATTATTATTATCTGTGCTGCATTTTTGTGAGCAGTATATATAGTAGTACAGTGCAGCATTTTGGTGACCAACAGTATATAGTTGTACAGTACAGTAGGCCATTGCTGTATCTTGCAGCTCCGTGTCACTGCAAGTATCCATTCCATATCTGTGCTGCATTTTTGTGAGCAGTATATATAGTAGTACAGTGCAGCATTTTGGTGACCAACAGTATATAGTTGTACAGTACAGTAGGCCATTGCTGCATCTTGCAGCTCCGTGTCACTGCAAGTATCCATTCCATATCTGTGCTGCATTTTTGTGAGCAGTATATATAGTAGTACAGTGCAACATTTTGGTGACCAACAATATATAGTTGTACAGTACAGTAGGCCATTGCTGTATCTTGCAGCTCTGTGTCACTGCAAGTATCCATTCCATATCTGTGCTGCATTTTTGTGAACAGTATATATAGTAGTACAGTGCAGCATTTTGGTGACCAACAGTATATAGTTGTACAGTACAGTAGGCCACTGCTGTATCTTGCAGCTCCGTGTCACTGCAAGTATCCATTCCATATCTGTGCTGCATTTTTGTGAGCAGTATATATAGTAGTACAGTGCAGCATTTTGGTGACCAACAGTATATAGTTGTACAGTACAGTAGGCTATTGCTATTGATGTAATAATATTACTGGCATATAATTCCACACATTAATGGAGAACAAAAATGTGGAGGGTGGCAGAGACGATTCAATGCCATCAATGTCATCTGCCAAGGCCGATGCCCAATGTCATAGTAGAGAGCATGTAAAATCCAAAAAACAAAAGTTCAGTAAAATGACCCAAAAATCTAAATTAAAAGCGCCTGAAGAGAAGCGTAAACTTGCCAATATGCCATTTACGACACGGAGTGGCAAGGAACGGCTGAGGCCCTGGCCTATGTTCATGGCTAGTGGTTCAGCTTCACATGAGGATGGAAGCACTCATCCTCCTGCTAGAAAACTGAAAAGAGTTAAGATGGTAAAAGCACAGCAAAGAACTGTGCATTCTTCTAAATCACAAATCCCCAAAGAGAGTCTAATTGTGTCGGCGGTTGCGATGCCTGACCTTCCCAACACTGGACAGGAAGAGGTAGCTCCTTCCACCATTTGCACGCCCCCTGCAAGTGCTGGAAGGAGCACCCACAGTCCAGTTCCTGATAGTCAAATTGAAGATGTCACTGTTGAAGTACACCAGGATGAGGATATGGGTGTTGCTGGAGCTGAGGAGGAAATTGACAAGGAGGATTCTGATGGTGAGGTGGTTTGTTTAAGTCAGGCACCCGGGGAGACACCTGTTGTCCGTGGGATGAATATGGCCATTGACATGCCTGGTCAAATTACAAAAAAAAAATCACCTCTTCGGTATGGAATTATTTTAACAGAAATGCGGACAACAGGTGTCAAGCCATGTGTTGCCTTTTTCAAGCTGTAATAAGTAGGGGTAAGGACGTTAACTACCTAGGAACATCCTCCCTTATACGTCACCTGGAGCGCATTCATCAGAAGTCATTGACAAGTTCAAAAACTTTGGGTGACAGCGGAAGCAGTCCACTGACAACTAAATCCCTTCTTCCTCTTGTACCCAAGCTCCCAGTGCAAACCACACCACCAACTCCCTCAGTGTCAATTTCCTCCTTAGACAGGAAAGCCAATAGTCCTGCAGGCCATGTCACTGGCAAGTCTGACGAGTCCTCTCCTGACTGGGATTCCTCTGACGGATCCTTGAGTGTAACGCCTACTGCTCCTGGCTCTGCTGTTGTTGCTGCTGGGAGTCGATCGTCATCCCAGGTGGGAAGTCGGAAGACCACTTGTACTACTTCCAGTAAGCAACTGACTGGCCAACAGTCCTTTGCGAGGAAGATAAAATATCACAGCAGTCATCCTGCTGCAAAGCAGATAACTCAGGCCTTGGCAGCTGTGTTGGTGTTAGACGTGCGGCCGGTATCCGGCGTTAGTTCACAGGGACTTAGAGAATTTCTTGAGGTAGTGTGTCCCCGGTACCAAATACCATCTAGGTTCCACTTCTCTAGGCAGGCGATACCGAGAATGTACACAGACGTCAGAAAAAGAGTCACCAGCATGTATGGCCCACCGGGTTAATGCAGTGGTAGGGGCCCATGTTTAGGGGTGTGGCCTCCCACCTTATTGATTTGACTAACCATTAGAGAGTGCAACGTCTGGGCCCCTTCATAAATATATACAGTAAATTCAGCTGCTGCATGCATGATAATGTACCAGATTAATAACATATTGATAACAGCAATGCACTGTAGAGAATACACCATATTCCAGTATAAGGTAACAAATGTATAATGTATAATTCAAGTGAACACCTGATTCTTAGTGCAGTAGGTGGGCCCCCAAGCAGTAGGGCCCACCGGTGGTTTCCCCTGTAACCCTGTGGGCCAGTCCAAGCCTGCCAGTGTCCTAAAAAATGCAGTTGTACCCAATGTCCACTTAACCACGGACATGTGGACAAGTGGAACAGGGCAGACTCAGGAATATATGACTGTGACAGCCCACTGGGTAGATGTATTGCCTCCCGCAGCAAGAACAGCAGCGGCGGCACCAGTAGCAGCATCTCGCAAACGCCAACTTATTCCTAGGCAGGCTACGCTTTGTATCACCACTTTCCATAAGAGGTACACAGCTGACAACCTCTTACGCAAACTGAGGAACATCATCGCAGATTGGCTTACCCCAATTGGACTCTCCTTGGGATTTGTGGCATCGGACAACGCCACCAATATTGTGCGTGCATTACATGTGGGCAAATTCCAGCACGTCCCATGTTTTGCACATACATTGAATTTGGTGGTGCAGAATTTTTTTTAAAACGACAGGGGTGTGCAAGAGATGCTGTCGGTGGCCCGAAGACTTGCGGGCCACTTTCGGCATTCAGCCACCGCGTGCCGAAGACTGGAGCACCAGCAAACACTCCTGAACCTGCCTCGCCATCATCTGAAGCAAGAGGTGGTAACGAGGTGGAATTCAACCCTCTATATGCTTCAGAGGATGGAGGAGCAGCAAAAGGCCATTCAAGCCTATACATCTGCCTACGATATAGGCAAAGGAGGGGGAATGCACCTGACTCAAGCGCAGTGGAGAATTATTTCAACGTTGTGCAAGGTTCTCCAACCCTTTGAACTTGCCACACGTGAAGTCAGTTCAGACACTGCCAGCCTGAGTCAGGTCATTCCCCTCATCAGGCTTTTGCAGAAGCAGCTGGAGAGATTGAAGGAGGAGCTAAAACGGAGCGATTCCGCTAGGCATGTGGATGGAGCCCTTCATTCGCTTAACCAGGATTCACGGGTGGTCAATCTGTTGAAATCAGAGCACTACATTTTGGCCACCGTGCTCGATCCTAGGTTTAAAGCCTACGTTGTATCTCTCTTTCCGGCAGACACAAGTCTGCACACTTGTCAACTCAAGCGGTATGTGACCCGTCAACAACTACTCCTTCACATTCTCCCGCAACTGGGTGTGCGTGGAAAAGGCTAAGAATTCCAAGCTCACCCGCTGGCGGTGATGCAGGGCAGTCTGGAGTGAGTGCTGACATCTGGTCCGGACTGAAGGACCTGCCAACGATTACTGACATGTCGTCTACTGTCACTGCATATGTTTCTGTCACCATTGAAAGAATGGTGGAGGATTATATGAGTGACAGCATCCAAGTAGGCACGTCAGACAGTCCGTACGTATACTGGCAGGAAAAAGAGGCAATTTGGAGGCGCTTGTACAAACTGGCTTATTTTACCGAAGTTGCCCCCCCTCCAGTGTGTACTCCGAAAGAGTGTTTAGTGCAGAACAAAATGTGGAGAAGATGATGTTCATCAAAATTAATTATAATCAATTCCTCCGTGGAGACAGTCACCATCAATTGCCTCCAGAATACACAGGGACCTGAGATGGTGGATTCCAGTGGGGACGAATTAATACTCTGTGAGGAGGGGGATGTACACAGTGAAAGGGGTGAGGAATCGGAGGATGATGATGATGAGGTGGACATCTTGCCTCTGTAGAGCCAGTTTGAGCAAGGAGAGATTGATTGCTTCTTTTTTTGGTGGGGGCCCAAACCAACCAGTCATTTCAGCCACAGTCGTGTGGCAGACCCTGTGGCTGAAATGATGGGTTTGTTAAAGTGTGCATGTCCTGTTTATACAACATAAGGGTGGGTGGGAGGGCCCAAGGACAATTCCATCTTGCACCTCTTTTTTTTTTATCTTTGCATCATGTGATGTTTGGGGCCAATTTTTTTTAAGTGCCATCCTGTCTGACACTGCAGTGCCACTCCTAGATGGGCCAGGTGTTTGTGCCGCCCACTTGGGTCGCTTAGCTTAGTCATCCAGCGACCTTGGTGGAAATGTTAGCACTACAAATAATATTGTGAGGTGTTCAGAGTAGACTGGAAATGAGTGGAAATTATGGTTTTCGAGGTTAATAATACTATAGGATCAAAATTACCCCCAAATTCTATGATTTAAGCTGTTTTTGAGTGTTTTTTTTTTTTAAAAACACCCGAATCCAAAACACACCTGAATCCGACAAAAAATTTTTAGGGAGGTTTTGCCAAAACGCGTCCGAATCCAAAACACGGCCGCGGAACCGAATCCAAAACCAAAGCACAAAACCCGAAAAATTTCCGGTGCACATCTCTAAAATTTTCTCACGAAAACACACAGGTTCAGTGAAACCAGACCCATTTTTAACCAGCATTTATCGAGGATTATGCTTTGGGTGCCTGAGCGTAATCCGTGATATGCAGCCCTCAGAACCACGATAACACATGGGATCGGGAATGTATAATGGAGCCCATATGTTGACACATGATAGCAGGTCCTTTTTTCGCCCGATAAAAGTGGCCTATAATTGGATAGCCTGATAATGACAATTGGTCAAAAATCGCCTTATCAGGCTGTTTTATTGGTCGAAAAATGATTACAGATAATTGGATACCCTCCCTATACCTGTTATAGTCAAAGGGTATTTTTTATTCTATTCAAACCTAATAGCAAACTCATATTTCTCTACCAAAACAAATGTTACGAAAAAGAGTGTAAATGTATCTAGACACATGTCTGTGGTAAATCTGGTGCATATATCACTTGCACAGATCTGCATGCACCTTGCCAATTCTGTAACGTTGCAAATGCACTCAATTGATGTTTTTTATTTTTTGTATTTTTAGTAAATTAATTTTATTTCTGTCAATTTGGGCGCAAATATATTCACTCAGCATCAGCCCAAGTGGGCACATAGAAGCACCAACACCAGCAAAATATAACATAGCCAATGCACATTATTTTGGTCCGCTTTAGGGCCACTTATCTCCAGAGTGTTTCCTTCAAAACAATGGACATGGGGCGTATGCACCGCAATGCGCAGGCGCGCCGTATGGTTACAAAGCGAATCGTTGTCGTTGTTGTGCACTGGTTCTAGCGAAGAAACCATTCCCACAGCCGTTTGCAAGGAGAGTGACAGGAAGAGGGCTTTTGTGGTGGCAACTGACCGTTTTCTGGGAGTGGTTGGAAAAACGCAGGGGTGTCAAAGCGTTTGCAGGGCGGGTGTCTGACGTCAATTCCGGTCTCGAATTGACGTCAGAGTAAGGTCAGAGCTACTCAGAAACTGCACAAGCTGTTTTTGTACAGGGCGGCTGCACACACGTTCGCACACTTGCAAAGCTAAAATACACTCCCCTATAGGCGGCGTCTATCTGTTAGCAGCGCTGCAAATAATAGCTAGCGAGCGATCAGGTCTGAATTAGGCCCATTATGTCCATATTGTTAAGCCATTAGCAAGAATGTTAACTGTAACACATATTTCTGCAAACTGTTTTGCAGATTTAAGTGCATCATAGCTATACTTCTTTTATAATACCCATCATTTTGTAGCTATCGATTTGTTTTTTTTCTTCTTACAAGTGTAACTACCTGGCAGCAAAGGAGACACACATTATAAATTACCCCACTGACATTCTTTTACAGCCAGGGCACCCAGCCTGTTAGCTTAATCAACATACCACAATGTAGTTAAAATGCACATAGTGTAACCTCGCTGTCTTTCTCCGGATAAGACGTGAAGCTGTTTAACTGGCACAATGAGGACAGGGAGTAAGGTTGTTTTAAAATGTATTGTTTAACTATAAGTCATGGTATCTGCACCTGAAAAGTCTGGAAAACAGCAGGATCCTGTGCAGGGAAGAGTGACTGATAAGCTGTCAGATCGAATCCTCCTCTCTCACTCTCTTGTGGTAAACATAGGCTGGATGTGCCATACTTTTATATCAGTAATGTGCTCAGATAATGGAACACTATCCCACATTCTCACACAAAGTCCATTCATTCAGGTGAATGCAGCGCAGCCAGGTTCCCACACACACTGAGTGGAGGCATGGAAGGGGGAAATGCATTACATACATAGCTCTTAGTGCTCTAGATTACTATTCAAGAGTTGAGAGCCTTGAAGGGGAATGGAGAATGGGGGCTCTAAGTACCATGTAAGTTTCGTATCTGTGTGCTTCTCATATTTATCTACAGTCAGAAACAAAAATAAAACAGGTTTAACACTTTCTTCAGCACTATGGTTTAAATGAAAAATGTTAATTTTAATTGAGAGGATAAAAAGAAAAGAAAATGTGTAGGAGCTTTGTATTTTCAAAATGAGTATTAGAAATAATAAAGGACTATTCTCTATGTCCTATGACGATGGGTCCAAGGACATTCACTATTAATTTGACACATATAGCTGAACCTACTGCTTTTTTGGTAGGAAGAGCGTATAGGATATACATCTGTAATTGACATGGAGTATACAAGTGTAACTGTGGGTTGGATTTGGGAGACTGGCAGTTAAGATGCCGGCGGTCTAAATACTGACCCCGGCATCTTGAGAGATTTTAATCCCAACAGGGGCTCTGCAGCATAGGAATTTAGTAACATAGTAACATAGTATCTAAGGTTGAAAAAAGACAATTGTCCATCGAGTTCAACCTATTTGTGGTCTCCTATGCAGTCTTATTATAGGACTAGTTATTTTTATGTTAGGACTATTAACTATAATGCGTGCCTACGCGCCATAACCCTGAATATCTTTATCCAATAGGAATTTATCTAACCCATTCTTAAAGGTGTTGACTGAGTCCGCAGTTACTACTCTCTCAGGCAGGGAATTCCAAACACGTATTGTCCTTACTGTGAAAAAACCTTTTCGCCTCAATGTGCGGAAACTCCTCTCCTCTAACCTAAGCGAGTGACCACGTGTCCTCTGTGCTGATCTTATAGAAAACAGGTCCCTCCCAAGCTCTGTGTATTGACCCCTTATATATTTGTAGATGTTGATCATGTCCCCTCTTTGGGGGTCATTCCGAGTTGATCATTAGCTGCCGTTGTTCGCAGCACAGCGTTCAGGCTGAAAATCGGCACTTCTGCGCATGCGTATTTCACAAAAGCCGATGCAGTTTTACACAAGCTCTAGCGACGCTTTTCAGTCGCACTGCTGATCGTTGAGTGATTGACAGGAAGTGGGTGTTTCTGGGTGGTAACTGACCGTTTTCGTGAGTGTGTGTAAAAACGCAGGCGTGCCAGATAAAAAAGCAGGAGTGGCTGGGGAAACGGGGGAGTGGCTGGCCGAATGCAGGGCGCGTTTGTGACGTCAAAATAGGAACTAAATAGTCTGAAGTGATCGCAAGCTAGGAGTAGGTCTGGAGCTACTCTGAAACTGCACAATTTTTTTTGTAGCAGCGCTGCGATCCTTTCGTTCGCACTTCTGCTAAGCTAAGATACACTCCCAGAGGGCTGCGGCTTAGCGTTTGCACTGCTGCTAAAAGCAGCTAGCGAGCTAACAACTCAGAATGAGGGCCTTAGTTTCCTCTTTTTCAATGTAAACATGCCTAGCCTTGCAAGCCTTTCCTCGTATTCCAGCGTCTCCATGCCCTTGATTAGTTTGGTCGCCCACCTCTGAACCTTTTCTAGCTCCAGGATATCCTTTTTGTAATATGGTGCCCAAAATTGCACACAGTATTCAAGATGAGGCCTCACTAGTGATTTATATAATGGGAGTATAATACTCTCGTCCCTTGCATCAATTCCCCATTTTATGCATGCTAATATCTTACTAGCCTTCTTTGCTGCACTCCTACTTTGGGTACTGCTGCTTAATTTGTTATCTATGTGAACCCCTAAGTCTTTTTCCAGTACAGAATCTCCTAATATTACCCCATTTAGTATGTAGGTGTTATTTTTGGTCTTGCCCCCACAGTGCATTACCTTACACTTGTCTGTGTTGAATCTCATTCTCCATTTTGCTGCCCGTGCTTCCAGTTTAGTTAAGTCGTTCTGAAGAGACTCAGCATACCCCTCCGTATTTATAACCTTACACAATTTGGTATCGTCTGCGAAAATTGATACCATGCTCTCTAGACCTACTGTTAGGTCGTTGATGAAAATGTTGAACAAAAGTGGTCCAAGTACAGACCCTTGTGGCACACCACTTAGTACTTTAGTCCAATTTGAAAATTATCCATTGACCACAACGCGCTGCTCCCTATTATCTAATCAATTACTGACCCAAGTGCATATTGTGCTCTCTAGCCCTATTTCTTGTAGCTTGTAGATAAGACGGATGTGTGGTACAGTGTCGAAAGCTTTGGCAAAGTCTAAAAAGATTATATCCACCTCCTTACCCTGATCCAGGTTCGCACTTACTGTTTCATAAAAGCCAAGTAAGTTGGTCTGACGTGATCTGTCCTTCACAAATCCATGTTGGTTCCTTTTAATGACCTTATTTGCTTCAAGGAACTTTTGAATACTGTCCCTTAGAATACCTTCCAATACTTTCCCCACTACAGATGTAAGACTAACTGGTCTATAATTACCTGGCTCAGCTTTGCTCCCCTTTTTAAATATTAATTAATACTAACCCTCCCATCCCGCAACCTAAGGGGTTAGGTTTAGGATGTGGGGAGAGAGGGTTAGAGTTATTAGGCTGCTGGAGGGAAGGCCTCCAGCAGCCTAATAACCCTAACCCTCTCTCCCCACATCCTAAACCTAACCCTCCCTCCTTGCAGCCTAAACCTAATCCTCTCCCCACGCAGCCTAACCCTAACCCTCCCTGGCATACTTACAGTCGGGATCCCGCACCGGCATTTCGACAGGTGTCAGGATTACAGTGTCGGCATCCTGACCACTAGGATCGCGAACGCCGGCATGCTGTTACACATAATTTGCACCACAGTAAAGCATTAATCAAGGTAAATTTCAGCAACAGTTATTTGAATAAGAGTGTGCAATATAATCATTAGTGGAAAATAAGCAATTGAAAGTCATTAATCGCAATCTTTTTATGTCTTAAATTACTTCAACAAAGGCAATGCTGTGAGCCCCTACAGGCTATGGGGGTAATTCAGAGTTGATAGTAGATGTGCTAAAACTAGCACGTCTACAATCATTTACTCTGACATGCGGGGAGATGCCCAGCACAGGGCTAATCCGGCCCCCATGTCAGGCCCTGCCCCCCACACAAGTACAAAAGCATTGCACAGCGGCGAAGCTTTTGTACTTGACAAGTATCTCCCTACCTGTGCAGCTCCTGAGCTACTTATCGCATCCAAGGCTGCAGCAGCTGCGTGTAATGTCAAGCCGCCGACACGGTCCGTTCCCCGCACGGTCCGGGCACGCCTGCATTGCCCGGACCGCTCCCCCAAAATGGCAGCCAAGCTGCGCCAGTCCGCCCCCTCCAGCCCAGTGAGCACCTCTGCCTGTCAATCAAGCAGAGGCAATCGCTGAGATGCCAATAGCATCTCTAGCATGCACATGCACACTGCGGCACATGCGCAGTTCAGACCTGATGCACGCTGTGCGAAAATGCACAGCAGCGATCAGGTCTGAATTAGCCCCTATGTGTTATGATATCCACAGGAAGTGATGATGTGTTTCTGAGTAAAACAATTGCTGGACTGGACATGACGCATTATCAATGCACACAGAATGACAGGGCAGATGGTTTGTTAATTTAACCATCGTCATAAATTCAAGGGAGAAGAATGACAGCCCTGTAAGGCATGAGCACATTTCCAGTTCCGGAAAATAATTCACCCTGCCCATTAGACATTTCTGGTCTTGGCTGAATGTCTATCCAGCTGTCAAAGCTGCATGGTTTAATACATTCTGGAAGACGAATATAAAAATCATTATGTTTTGCAATATCAAGAGCATGCAAGTCAATTTGCAGTTTAGTCAGAAAGTTATTTACACAGTGCAGAGTGAGAGGGAGCCATTTCTGTGACATATTAGGGGCTTTTTCTATTTCAACCACTAAATCGATGTTTTATATATGTTTAATACTTGTTGTGAACAGGAGAGAAGAGAGTGTGAATTGTTCTCCATTATTTGGTATGAGACAAATAGGAGTACTGCAGTATACATAGCTATAGCGCTAATTTAGCAGCGTACATGGCAGCAGATGTCACAGGTGACTTTACAGCCACTGCTTTCTGTGGGCAATGCAGAAAACATCCCCTAGACCAGTGATTTTCAACCTTTTTTTTAGTCGCGGCACACCGAACAATTTTTTAAAATTACCAAGGCACACCATCAGTTCCCTACAGAAAAAAAGAAAATACACACATTGGCCCTCACAGTAAAAAAAAAAAAAAATCCACACATACCTGTACATTGGCCTACACAGAGAAAACAATCACATTGCTTCCCACATAAATCCTATTGCTCCACACATGAATTATTCACATTGTTCTTATTCTCCCCACATAAATCCTATTGAAATCCTATTGTTCCCCACAGGAGAAATAAAATAACAAATATTATTATCAGCTGTCCTCCTCGCTGTCCCTCAGTGACGGGGGTTGTTCATAGTGGAGTTCTGCGAATACTGAGCAGTGGGCGGTCGGGCAGGTGTGAATGTGGGTGGGCAAGGAAAGCTGTGAATGCAGGCAGGAACTGGAAGATGCGTATGCAGGTGGGTGGGCTGGATGGGTGGTGAGACATGGCGGCTGTGACCTATGATATTGCATAGTTTTCAAGGCATAGGTCATGGCCGGAGCATGACTGATCCTCTAAGAAGATCCTGGGACAACAGTTCACTCTGAAGGTGCAGGAAGCTGCTCTGGCTCCGCGGTACACCTTGCAACTGGTCGCGGCACACTAGTGTGCCACGGCACACTGGTTGAAAAAGCCTGCCCTAGACAGTCAACTTCCTATGATTGTTTCAAATGCTGGACACCTGTGTGACACTTCTATTAAGGTCTTCTTAGCCAGTGTTCTAACCTGCAGTGCTGTCACTTGTACTGTACATGCTGTTATGATAAAATAAGTCAGGGAATGAATCCAGACATGCTGATGACCACTTCTCTTTATTCATTTGAAGATCATCCACTCTATGACAAAGCAGCTTTTTAGCAAAGAAACATTGGGGCAGATGTACAGGTTGAGTATCCCTTATCCAAAATGCTTGGGACCAGAAGTATTTTGGATATTGGATTTTTCCGTACTTTGGAATAATTGCATACCATAATGAGATATCATGGCGATAGGACCCGAGTCTAAGCACAGAATGCATTTATGATTCGTATACACCTTATACACACAGCTTGAGGGTCATTTTAGCCAATATTTTTTTATATGTTTGTGCATTAAGCAAAGTTTGTGTACATACACACAATTC
This sequence comes from Pseudophryne corroboree, assembly GCF_028390025.1. Classification (NCBI taxonomy): domain Eukaryota; kingdom Metazoa; phylum Chordata; class Amphibia; order Anura; family Myobatrachidae; genus Pseudophryne; species Pseudophryne corroboree. The sequence continues at coordinate 532,713,060 of NC_086445.1, forward strand.
ATTTATGTTTCATATACACCTTATATACACAGCCTGAAGGTAATTTAATACACTATTTTTAATAAGTTTGTGTATTAAATAAAGTTTGTGTACATTGAGCCACCAGAAAACAAAGGTTTCGCTATCGCTGTGTCACTCAAAAAATTCAGTATTTCGGAATATTTGGATATGGGATACTCAACCGGTATTTAGCCTGCAGAAGTGATAAAGAAGTAATAAATGATTACTTGACAACGCACCAGCCAATCATTACGGGTTTGAAAAATGACAGTTAGAGCTCACTGGCCAGTGCGTTATCACCTTTCACTTACCACTTCTTTATCACTTCTCCAGGCTTAATACGTCTGCCCCATTGTCTTTTGTGGGCCCGCAGGTCTGCACTAAAAGCTGATGTTCTTAGGGCCTAATTCATATTTGTGCGCAAGCCCAATGGTTTGCATATAAATACAATGTTTGGGGTTTTGTGCAGGCTCAAGACACGTTCTGCGCATATGCAGAATGGGTGTTGTGATATCGCTCGCAGCACTGTCAGCTGCAGCATGATTGAAATGCTGCAGTGTTTGAGGGACAAAGCGGGGGTGGTGCCTGAAGCCATTGTGAATCGTGATCAATGGTTGCGATGATGATCTGAGACTGCACCCTCAGCGTTGCGCAATTCCTTGCAATGATGAATTAGGCCCTTAGTGGGAGCAATTCTGAGTATTTTCTGAACTTCCACCATTTTCAACCCAAGCCTGGCAAAGATCTTCCATAATTGTATTTGAAGTCTTCATATTCCAGTGTCTGAGCTCCAAAACACTTTTCAGCCCAAAGTTCATCTGGTACCCATTCAGTACAACTGCTTATAGAAAGTTTACCTGTTTCATTATTGAAGAGATTCCAAAATAGTTGAACTACATCTAGCAAATGCAAAACTTGACATTTAAAAAAGACAATGGACACTACACATGGGCCCTCATTCCGAGTTGAGTGCTCACTAGCTACTATTAGCAGCATTGCAAACGCTAGGCCGCCGCCCTCTGGGAGTGTATCTTAGCTTAGCAGAATAGCGAATGAAAGATTAGCAGAATTGTTACTAAATGATTCCCTGCAGTTTCTGAGTAGCTCCAGACCTACTCCTAGACTGCAATCACCTCAGTCCGTTCAGTTCCTGGTTTGACGTCACAAACACGCCCTGCATTCGGACAGCCACTCCCCCGTTTCTCCAGCCACTCCTGCGTTTTTACCTGGCATGCCTGCGTTTTTTAGCACACTCCCTGAAAACGGCCAGTTTCCGCCCAGAAACACCCACTTCCTATCAATCACACTACGATCACTCGAGCGATGAAAAAACGTCGCTCGAGCTTGTGTAAATCTACAAAGTTTTGTGTGAAAGTACTTAGCGCATGCGCGCTGCGTACCATGCACATGTACATTTTTGCAGTTTTTTTACTTAATCGCTGCACTGCGAAAATCGGCAGCGAGCGATCAACTCGGAATGACCACCATTGTGCATTACTATGGGGTAAATAAATCACACAAACCCCCCCCCCAAAAAAAAACAAAAAAACAATGAAGCTAGTTTGTCCATGAATACCAGAAAACTTTGTCAAAAGTGTCCATCAATCTTAATTTTTCTCTGTGTCTACTATATGGTTCAATCCATAGTCATATTTCAAAATACTGAAGAAAAAAAACAGACCATAGTGTAGCAAGTTCAAATAGTGTATAGGGGAGATGGGTGGTATTCAGTATGCCGGCTGTTGGGATCCCGGCGCTCAGTATACCGGCGCCGGAATCCTGACTCCAGGCATACTGACAACTATTCTCCCTCTTGGGGGTCCTCTTAATATACCCCTGAGTCTATTTATATATTCATATACATGTGTCCTCATACATCTAGCATCAATACGCCACACAGCGTGAGATGCCTGGTGTGAGGGAGCCATCAGGTCCCGTGCAACTCTGCTAGTGTTGGGTGTCTTTTTTGCCAAAAATGCATCTTAGTCGCAACGTGACTGTGCTGATTCATTTGAGATACAATACTTGTATATTGTGTGTGAGTCTGTATACAGACTACAGTGAAACTTGTATTAGAAAAGAGGTGTGACTGCTACATTGTAGCACTTTGTATGCAGATTCAGAGTCGCACACAGTTATACAAGTGTAACATATCAAATTAATCAACACCTTCTCCTGCTGCATCCTAGCTGTATCATGTTGTGACTAGGACATATTTAATTGCAATAAAGATGCAAAACAGATGGCAAATGCTAGCAGAGTCTCATTATGGCGCGATTGCAGCAATGATGTATGAGGACACATCTCTACACACACACACACACACACACACACACACACACACACACACACACACACACACACACACACACACAAACCGGGACACTAATGAACTGCACAGGTTCTGGCTGACTTCTAACCTGCATTTCAGATGGTTTAATCATCCACAGATCCTGTGTAATCCATAAGCGTCCCAGCATAGAGAGTAGTATGGTAAGCATATATATCTCCTTTATGTATATGGCACCACAAGGGGTCTGCAGTGTCTTACAAAGTACAGAAACAGAAGGTACAAAACAATAAAGATGTAACTTATAGTACAAAACACAGCGGAGCATGGAAAAGGTCATAAGACTCAAATTAAAAGCAGGCTGCACGATCCCAAAGGTTGGTGCTGTTTTTTTTTGCAGTGGGAAGAGATGATGGTATACAGTAAGTCAGGGAAGTAAAAGCATGAGGGAAAAGGGCCCTACTTGTGAGAGCTTATAGCCGTACAGTGTATAGGGGAGTGGCAGACAGACAGGAGTGGCACAGAAGGAGAGACAGTGACCCAGGAGTATGGACCAGTGGGTAATAACAGAGCTGTAACTAGACTTTTTGGCGCCCTGTGCCAGAGAGAGAACTGGCGCCCCTCCATTTTTTTCGGACATAAAGCACATGCATCTTGGGGAAGGGGCATGACAAGATTGATCCCAGAGAAATCCCATTCTATTATTCCCCTTCCCACATTATAGGCCTAATTCAAGGTTGATTGCAAAACATCATTTTCCTCTAATGGGCAAACCCATGTGCACTGCAGGTGGGGCAGATATAACATGTGCATTGCCAAATTATTTTAATATACCCAAATACAACATTAGTGCACAACTCCACAATGGTAATACAACCCCCACCTCACACAATATTATGATACAACCCACCAAATTAAGAGACGAATTAAGGGGGGCGGGGGGATGTGCCCCAGGCCCTCCTCTCTCATAGGACCCCCCTCTTAGTTTTTACTCTGGCATTACGATGCTGGAGAACATCGCTGCATGGGCCTTAAGCACACAAGGAGAGGGAGGCAGCAGGTCCTAATTTGCGAATGGGGCTGAATGACATACTGAGAGTACAGTAATCCCGGTCTGCGAGGTAAGAGATAGTGGGCGGGATGTACTACACATTTCATTGTGAATACGATACATCCCGGCACTTATCGGGTGCATACTTAATAATGCCAGTGTGTACCTAGAAAATCACAAAGGACAGCTCTCCCGATAAGAGCTGTTCTTTGCGACACAAGGACTTCCGAGTTTTATGACCCTGGAGTCTTTCTGTGTATGCACAGAATGATGCGCTCACTGCGGGGGACTCTGGGAGGGATCCGTTTGGGCAAGCAGAAATAACGGGTGACCGTAGCTCTCGCGCCTATCGGCATAAACAATTGAATGGCCCCCGTCAGTTTAGGCAGGAGGTGCGGCCGCTAAAAAAACAATTGAATTCCCCCCTAAAAGTGATGTAATATACTGTAGGTGATAAGTTTGAAGACTGCTGAATTTCTATAGCATGTTCAATCAGAAAATCAGAATGACATGCATGAGACATGAAGAGGCGGGGTGGTTGGATCCAGTGACATATCACCAGCTACTAGAAGCAGAAGGATAGAGAGGTATAAAACTTGATCTAGCCCAGATTGTAAGCTTGCGAGCAGGGCCTTCCTACCTCTATGACTGTTATCACCCAGTTTGTTATTGTTATTTCAAATTGTAAAGCGCAACGGAATTTGCTGCGCTATATAAGAAACTGTTAATAAATAAATAATAAATAATAATAATATAAACACACTGGACAAAATAACATGGAATGTGGAAAGACAAGTGATACCAGTTAAATGACGTGGGTCGTGAACATGTGTGTAGATAGTGACACTAAAACTATTGGATAATCATTGTGAATGTCTGAGGTATTAAATCTATTGAGATATTTCTTTTTCAGGTGGAACCATGGGTCGTACACGTAACATGACTGAGTGGCAAAAGGGAGCCATTGTTTTTGGACGAGAGAATGGCCATAGCCTGGAGCAGGTGGCGGCGTTCATTGGTGTGCCCTCGTAGACAGTGAGTAGTATCCATCTAAACTCGAAAAAGCATGGAAACCAAGAATATATAGATAGATAGATAGATAGATACAGTATATAAAGTGCCATTCAGAGATTTCCATACCATGAAAATATAATTTAATATTATCACATTTGTGGTAACGTACTTCCCCTCTTCAGGATATACAGCACAGAAACATTGATATTAATTATTAAATACTTAATTTTTTTTTTTTTTCACGGTATGGAAGTCTCTGAGTGCTGCCTTCTATACTGGTCTATTGTGGGGATGCTATTCTGCTAAGGAGGGCACTGGAGTAAGCAAAGCCCAGAGGGTTACCAAGGAGTATCGGATCGCCAGCTTGTTATATAAATTATATATATATATATATATATATATATATACATACTGAAAAGAGAGAGAGAGCAGGAAAATAGCACTGTTAATTTTAAAAGTCATTTTTTGTTTTGTTTGTGCTACTAAGATATTTGATAAACAGGATTTCCTAGTATTTGCCAGCAAAAGTGCTTTTCATTCCGTGGTAAATCTGCCTCTGAATGTTGAACCTCGGACCCTCAGTAGGAAGACTACTGCAAGCAGGAAACTATGTGTAATAATTCCTATATTTTAAGTTTATTTACATAGTGTTCTGTTTATTGACAGATCACACAGACAATAGAAGCTCCATGAGCCAGGTGTGTGGTGGTAGGGGTGTGCAGAGAATGGGGTAGGGCTTTTACAGAATAACTAGGTGATCATCGTGCGCTCTTCACACCGTCGCAAGGGGCTACACTCCCTTAACCCTTGCACGCCCTTGGGCGTGCAATAGTTTTATTATATGGAGTATTACCTCCAATCAGAATTTTGTGAGTGGTTAAATATTGCACGGACAAAGGGTGTGTGATGGGTAAGGGGCCATAGCCCCTTGTGTCGGAGTGATGAGCGCACGAAGATTCACCTAGTAGGTGCTGTGGATGGGGGAGTGGCGGTTGCGCGGGAGAAGCAGATGAGGGAGGGGGTCTGGATGCACCATGCAGGAGGAGGGGCAGTGGGGGTGCCGCAGATGGGGAAGGGGGGCCGTGGGCGCTGTGGCTGGGGGATGGGTAGGTGCGGGGGAGCTGCGGGTGGTGTAGGGGGTTCCGACGCACGACGTGTGGGGGAGAGGTGGGGGTGCCACGGGTGGGGGAGGGGCAGGTGTGGGGGTGAGGCGGATGGAGGAGGGGGTCCGGAGGCGCTGCAGGTGGGGGAGGGCTGGGAATGGCGCGGGAGGGGCAGGTGCGGGTGTGAGGCAGATGGGGAGTGGTTCCGGAGGCTCTGCGGGTGGGGAAGGGGCAGGTGCGTGTGTGCCGAGGGTGGTGTAGGGGGTTTGGAACTGCGGCCTGTGGGGGAGGGGTGGGGGTTTTGCGGGTGGTGGAGGGGCAGGTGCGGGGGTGCAGCAGATGGGGGAGGGGTCCAGAGGTGATGCGGGTGGGGGAGGGACGAGGGCGCCGTGGGTGGTGAAGGAGCAGGTGGGGCTGTGGCGGATGGGGGTGGGGTGCGGAGGCGCTGCGGGTACTGTACCTGCCAAAAAAGGTAGTTGGAGGGTATGCAGTGACAGCTTGCAGGCACACTGCTAATCTCTCAGCAGCAGCAGCATCTCCCGCACACACATGCCATGTGTCACTATAGTTGGCAGGGGAGAGGCACCGGCGCTCAGACAGGCGGGGAGGAGTGGGAGTGAGAGCTGCGGAGCGGCAGACGAAGAGCCGCCTACCAGCCTCACATCACAGTGGCGGCACAGGGGCGAGATTTTCCCCTGCTGGACTGGACGTCGGCGGAAGACTGGGGTCACTGTGCCGGGAGGTGGAATGCCGGTAACTGACCTGTGGGCAGTGCACTCCTGGGAGACGGAGCGGGGGTTGGTGGATGTGCCACAGGAGGTGACGGGCAGGAGCTCGCCGGGCACTGACACATGCAGGGCGTGCCCTCGGCGTCCCACAGAGAGACTGGAGTGGGGATCCGGGCATCTGTGGTGGCAGCAGCAGCGACGGTGGGAGGCAGCCTCATCCTCCGCAGCATGGCATCCTGTGTCCGGGCTCAGCCGCCCACCCTCCTAAACCCAGCACATGATCCGGGACCAGCAAGGAGGAGGACGCGTCCGGCGGGGAAGATGGTAGAGAGGTAGAGACTGAGACTCCACCCAGCATTAGCTACACAGTCACAGAATGACAGATCTGGGCAATTATATAGGAGATGGAGCCCACAGTCTTGAGCACTGGGTCTCGGCCCAGTATCTTTGTTATCTGGGCTGTCCTTAGTGTTCCAGAGGCAGCACATGGCCATTTACACACTGTGTGTCTTTGCCCCCTCCTGCACCTCCTCTTGTCTGCACTGCTCCTCTATAGGGAATAGGAAGCCTCAGCAGAAGGGATTGCTATCTAAGAGACGGTGAGAGACAAGGGTATGAGAGATATTGTCTCCAGGACAAGTGGAGGAAGTACCGCCATTGTCCTCCTCATCATTAAGCTTTATACCTCACCACCATCTCCAACAGGGGAAGGTAAATCTTCAAATCTTTTGATAAAACTATACTACCAATTCTTATTTCAGTGACAATTACTGCATTTCATAGCAAAAGAGAATCCAGAGGCAGAGTTATAGCAAAAGAAAATGAAAGATGGGAGTAGAGAAAGAATAAGGGGGGGCCTGTGTATTTTATTTATCTTGGCCCCCACAAATTCTGAGGTCAGCACAGTCTGTTGAAATAGCACAGTTTAATGTCACGCAGTATTCACAGCTTCATAGATTTATTGATGGAAGATCACTTCAAACAAGTCAACTGTAATTGATTTTTTTTTTTACAATATAACTAAAGTGAAGGCTCAACTGTAAGTATAGGTTACCAAGACTACAGAAAAATATGTGTTCATTGAAATGTTTAACTGTTTGGTCCATATCAAAAATATAATTAATACATTTACTATTTAATTATTGTCTGAAAGTAAACCGTGGCTTTATATATACTTTAGCTAATTTAATAAAAACAAAAAATAAAAGATAGATTAAGGATGAGATGTACTAGGCATGGGCAACTTCTCCACTGGCTCACTTCTCCACTCTTTTCACTGCTTAGTACATATCTCCCCCTAAATGTAGGTTGTGTATTGCTTCTCAGTGGTCCGTAAACTTTTATGAATCACTGAACCTTAGAGTATCAGCATTTTTTTTCACAGCACCCCTAGGCCTAACGTTTTGCATTGAGAAGTTCTGCATATATTACTTAATTAAGTAAATTGTTCTTATATGTCATCCTTAGGTTCAGTTATGTGGTGACTGACAAGGTTGTGATTCTGTTTGTCCACATGTTTTATGATTGGCTATATAGTCAAAATCGCAAGGAAAGTTAGTGCAGATCGCAAGGTGAAAGTCACCATGCGATCCTGATGCGCGGTCCCGCGAGGTCGGTATCACAAGCCTAGATAGACTGTGCAGGCAAGACAATTTTGACTATCTAGAATAAAAGTATAGTCACAATTGAGACTTAATTGCACATAGCCAGTATCACAAGTACAGTCATCTAGGCTTGTGATACCGACCACAGTCCCTATCGCATAGTAAGAATTGGGCATAGCCTGAATCTCACCGTGTGTACACACCTTTACAAGTATTATTTACAAGTTTATTTACAATATACATGGCATTGAAGGGGTGGGTGGGTTTTGCAGGGCACACCACAGGGTATGTGACATGACCAGACCTTTATTTAATTTGACCATGTCCACTTCTTGTACACAGGCCACCACAAAGGAACACTGTCCTATAATCTGCAATTAGCTTCAGCCCATTCAATTCCTTTCTTTACACTACAGTAAGCAAAATTACTTTTCTTATTTTCTTATACAGAGTATAAGGTACTTGTGGAGTCACCTATTTAGTCCATTTAACTTACATAGGCATATTTTGTGTCAGCCCCTGGGAGTGTGATACCAATGTACAAATGAACTGAATTGCCTAGAGTCACTGTTATGCTCGACATGTGCATCTAACCAGGCACATTCCCCTTTGTGGGCAATAATGGCACTTCAAGTCAGCTTGGCCAATGTAAGTAAAATGATCACAGCAAGGTCACTCTGGCTCTGCTTTTGTGACTATACTATCATAAATGACCAATGTGCGGAATAATTTGTGATTTGATCGCAGCTAAGGGTTTTCCCAGGGTATCCCTCCTTCATCTTTTAGTGGTGGAGAGTGCTACTGAGAACACACACAGGTTTTAAACCACTTAACTCATTCCTAGGTGAGCATATAGAAACGCCTACTCTTTTGTATATAAGCTACTCTCTCTGCAGTGGGTTCTGGTTCCTAAATTATATGGCCAGTATTTCAAAGGCTGGCCCTGCACCAGAAATCATCGGGCCCGGTACACCCACTTTTTTTAGGGGCCCCCGTGCCTAGTTCCCTAGCAGATACAGGCCAGTTGCTTAAGAGTTTGGCTTACCAATCTATGGTTTCTCTGCAATGGGGGACCTATGAAGAAACTGTTACTTCCTAGGAAGATGGTGACATCAGTCTGTATTTTCTAATACTGACAATTGAGGATAATCTCCAGCCACATCTCCCCAGTTCTATTCACTATTCAGTCCCCCCCCCTCCCCCCCCGAGTGTCTCTCCAACCTCATTCCCTCCAGGTCTCTCACCTCCTTTCTGTCTCTTCATACCCAAACCCAGGGGCATAGCCAGAACTTTGTGGGCCCCATAGCAACATTTTGAAGGGGCCCCCTTCCCAATGCTTCTAGAGACACACCTATCCGCAGCAGTTAATTCTATGCCCCATAATAGTGCCCTAGATCATTTCTGAACCATAGTAGTACCCTAGTTCATGTTATGCCCCATAGCAGTGCCCTAGTTTATTTTATGGACCATCGTACTTACCTAGATTACATTATATTCACATTGCAGGGCTGCCAGTACATGTTATGCAACACAGTAACTCCAATTCACATTATGACATAGTGTCCCCAGTTCATACTTCATATTGTACCACATGACAGTGCCCCGATTCATATTATGTAACATTATTTATAATGCCCTCCATTTCATTTTATATCACATTACAATGACCAGGTCCAGGGGCATAACTAGATATAATGTAGGCTCCAGGGCATAAGTTTGTAAGGGCCCCTATGTATCTCCCAATGGTGAAAAATGTATATAACACATGTAACTTTGATAGGGAAGGTGGGCCCCTCCCAGCTCGGGGCCCCATAGAAGCTGCACTCCCTGCACCTACAGTATGGTAGCTACGCCCTTGCCCAGACCCTTTCTGTCTCTCCAGCTCATAATGGTTCTTCCATCTCCACAGTGTCTCTTCAGCCCAAACCCACAGTGTCTCTCCAGCCCAAGCCCACAGCGCCTCTCCAGCACCCCTTTTGTCTCTATAGCCCCCACACTTGCCTTCTTGTGTGTCTTCTGGCTGCCATACATTTCAAACTGAGAAGAATGAAAAGATGCTCAGAGAAAAAAGGCTTTCTTATTAACAATTAACATAAGTATTTGTTTTCTCTGTATTAATATTATTAAAACAATTAGGGGGGAGGGTTGCTGTTTGCCATTTTCCCCTCTTTCTAATGAAGCTGAACTGGATGTCCGAGCACCATGTACCAACATAGATGGCCAATGCCAACAGGCTATCCTTCAGAATAGAAGTGGAAGTGGTTTTGACTTGTGTGTAAATACAGGCAATTTAGCACTACGGGCTCTATTTATTATTCCATAATGATAAATACTGATTTTATGTCACCAACGGCTAAATGTATTAGCCTCCGAGTTCTAAAGCTGTAGGGATTTTGTGCAAGTCTGCCCATTTTTTTTAAAGCAACAATAATTTACAAGACAAAACCAGGTTATTTTGCTTTGTAAATGATTGCTGTTTTAAAAAAAACCTGCATACTCACCCATATTTCCGCACCTCCGGAACTTGAAGGCTGATACATCAATAGAAATTTGGGTATCACTACAGTTTACTTAGCATATATTGGGTGATATTCAGCTGCCTGGTGACTCTGTTTGGAAGGGCTAACTCTTCAAGATAAATTTAGGAGTTCAAGTAGAGTTAGAAATCTTAGCGCTTCATCAGCCAGTCATGGTGTACTTGCACATAAATGTGCAGGGGAATTGGAAGCTCTGCCTTGGAACCTTTAGTTTCACTTATTTAAAACATATACTGTATATTTTTACAAATTCCAAATAAAGCAATTATTTATATGGGCACATGAACGCGCATAACCCGTGTTCATGTGCGGTCTGAAAGGTGCAAGGGTTGAATGACCCAGTATTTTAACCCTGGTCGTGAGCAGGGTTGAACACATCTTCAACCCGGCTCACTGTGCGGTATGAACGGGAGCCGGGTCGATGCGACCTGGTTCCCGTTCACTCTCTGTGTACGGGCGGCGCTTGGAGATCATGTGATCTTCAAGGGCCGCCCCTGCCGCATCACGCTGACGTCACCAACCCGGCAATATGCCAGGTTGCAGTTATCGGCGGCGGAGAGCCTGAGGCGGGTAGCACGCTGTGAGCTCTTGTGTGCGACCCGCCTCAGGCAGTCTGAAAGAGGCATTAGCTATCTCTGCAAAAACCCTTGTTTTCACTAGAGATGAGCGCCGGAAATTTTTCGGGTTTTGTGTTTTGGTTTTGGGTTCGGTTCCGCGGCCGTGTTTTGGGTTCGACCGCGTTTTGGCAAAACCTCACCGAATTTTTTTTGTCGGATTCGGGTGTGTTTTAGATTCGGGTGTTTTTTTCAAAAAACCCTAAAAAACAGCTTAAATCATAGAATTTGGGGGTCATTTTGATCCCAAAGAATTATTAACCTCAAAAACCATAATTTACACTCATTTTCAGTCTATTCTGAATACCTCACACCTCACAATATTATTTTTATTCCTAAAATTTGCACCGAGGTCGCTGTGTGAGTAAGATAAGCGACCCTAGTGGCCGACACAAACACCGGGCCCATCTAGGAGTAGCACTGCAGTGTCACGCAGGATGTCCCTTCCAAAAAACCCTCCCCAAACAGCACATGACGCAAAGAAAAAAAGAGGCGCAATGAGGTAGCTGACTGTGTGAGTAAGATAAGCGACCCTAGTGGCCGACACAAACACCGGGCCCATCTAGGAGTGGCACTGCAGTGTCACGCAGGATGTCCCTTCCAAAAAACCCTCCCCAAACAGCACATGACGCAAAGAAAAAAAGAGGCGCAATGAGGTAGCTGACTGTGTGAGTAAGATAAGCGACCCTAGTGGCCGACACAAACACCGGGCCCATCTAGGAGTGGCACTGCAGTGTCACGCAGGATGGCCCTTCCAAAAAACCCTCCCCAAACAGCACATGACGCAAAGAAAAAAAGAGGCGCAATGAGGTAGCTGACTGTGTGAGTAAGATAAGCGACCCTAGTGGCCGACACAAACACCGGGCCCATCTAGGAGTGGCACTGCAGTGTCACGCAGGATGGCCCTTCCAAAAAACCCTCCCCAAACAGCACATGACGCAAAGAAAAATAAAAGAAAAAAGAGGTGCAAGATGGAATTGTCCTTGGGCCCTCCCACTTACCCTTATGTTGTATAAACAGGACATGCACACTTTAACCAACCCATCATTTCAGTGACAGGGTCTGCCACACGACTGTGACTGATATGACGGGTTGGTTTGGACCCCCCCCAAAAAAGAAGCAATTAATCTCTCCTTGCACAAACTGGCTCTACAGAGGCAAGATGTCCACCTCATCATCATCCTCCGATATATCACCGTGTACATCCCCCTCCTCACAGATTATCAATTCGTCCCCACTGGAATCCACCATCTCAGCTCCCTGTGTACTTTGTGGAGGCAATTGCTGCTGGTCAATGTCTCCGCGGAGGAATTGATTATAATTCATTTTAATGAACATCATCTTCTCCACATTTTCTGGATGTAACCTCGTACGCCGATTGCTGACAAGGTGAGCGGCGGCACTAAACACTCTTTCGGAGTACACACTTGTGGGAGGGCAACTTAGGTAGAATAAAGCCAGTTTGTGCAAGGGCCTCCAAATTGCCTCTTTTTCCTGCCAGTATAAGTACGGACTGTGTGACGTGCCTACTTGGATGCGGTCACTCATATAATCCTCCACCATTCTTTCAATGTTGAGAGAATCATATGCAGTGACAGTAGACGACATGTCCGTAATCGTTGTCAGGTCCTTCAGTCCGGACCAGATGTCAGCATCAGCAGTCGCTCCAGACTGCCCTGCATCACCGCCAGCGGGTGGGCTCGGAATTCTGAGCCTTTTCCTCGCACCCCCAGTTGCGGGAGAATGTGAAGGAGGAGATGTTGATAGGTCGCGTTCCGCTTGACTTGACAATTTTCTCACCAGCAGGTCTTTCAACCCCAGCAGACTTGTGTCTGCCGGAAAGAGAGATCCAAGGTAGGCTTTAAATCTAGGATCGAGCATGGTGGCCAAAATGTAGTGCTCTGATTTCAACAGATTGACCACCCGTGAATCCTTGTTAAGCGAATTAAGGGCTCCATCCACAAGTCCCACATGCCTAGCGGAATCGCTCCGTGTTAGCTCCTCCTTCAATGTCTCCAGCTTCTTCTGCAAAAGCCTGATGAGGGGAATGACCTGACTCAGGCTGGCAGTGTCTGAACTGACTTCACGTGTGGCAAGTTCAAAGGGCATCAGAACCTTGCACAACGTTGAAATCATTCTCCACTGCGCTTGAGACAGGTGCATTCCACCTCCTATATCGTGCTCAATTGTATAGGCTTGAATGGCCTTTTGCTGCTCCTCCAACCTCTGAAGCATATAGAGGGTTGAATTCCACCTCGTTACCACTTCTTGCTTCAGATGATGGCAGGGCAGGTTCAGTAGTTTTTGGTGGTGCTCCAGTCTTCTGTACGTGGTGCCTGTACGCCGAAAGTGTCCTGCAATTCTTCTGGCCACCGACAGCATCTCTTGCACGCCCCTGTCGTTTTTAAAAAAATTCTGCACCACCAAATTCAAGGTATGTGCAAAACATGGGACGTGCTGGAATTTGCCCATATTTAATGCACACACAATATTGCTGGCGTTGTCCGATGCCACAAATCCACAGGAGAGTCCAATTGGGGTAAGCCATTCCGCGATGATCTTCCTCAGTTGCCGTAAGAGGTTTTCAGCTGTGTGCGTATTCTGGAAACCGGTGATACAAAGCGTAGCCTGCCTAGGAAAGAGTTGGCGTTTGCGAGATGCTGTTACTGGTGCCGCCGCTGCTGTTCTTGCGGCGGGAGTCCATACATCTACCCAGTGGGCTGTCACAGTCATATAGTCCTGACCCTGCCCTGCTCCACTTGTCCACATGTCCGTGGTTAAGTGGACATTGGGTACAGCTGCATTTTTTAGGACACTGGTGACTCTTTTTCTGAGGTCTGTGTACATTTTCGGTATCGCTTGCCTAGAGAAATGGAACCTAGATGGTATTTGGTACCGGGGACACAGTACCTCCAACAAGTCTCTAGTTGGCTCTGCAGTAATGATGGATACCGGAACCACGTTTCTCACCACCCAGGATGCCAAGGCCTCAGTTATCCGCTTTGCTGTAGGATGACTGCTGTGATATTTCATCTTCCTCGCAAAGGACTGTTGGACAGTCAATTGCTTGGTGGAAGTAGTAAAAGTGGTCTTACGACTTCCCCTCTGGGATGACCATCGACTCCCAGCAGCAACAACAGCAGCGCCAGCAGCAGTAGGCGTTACACGCAAGGATGCATCGGAGGAATCCCAGGCAGGAGAGGACTCGTCAGAATTGCCAGTGACATGGCCTGCAGGACTATTGGCATTCCTGGGGAAGGAGGAAATTGACACTGAGGGAGTTGGTGGGGTGGTTTGCGTGAGCTTAGTTACAAGAGGAAGGGATTTACTGGTCAGTGGACTGCTTCCGCTGTCACCCAAAGTTTTTGAACTTGTCACTGACTTATTATGAATGCGCTGCAGGTGACGTATAAGGGAGGATGTTCCGAGGTGGTTAACGTCCTTACCCCTACTTATTACAGCTTGACAAAGGGAACACACGGCTTGACACCTGTTGTCCGCATTTCTGTTGAAATAGTTCCACACCGAAGAGCTGATTTTTTTGGTATTTTCACCAGGCATGTCAACGGCCATATTCCTCCCACGGACAACAGGTGTCTCCCCGGGTGCCTGACTTAAACAAACCACCTCACCATCAGAATCCTCCTGGTCAATTTCCTCCCCAGCGCCAGCAACACCCATATCCTCCTCATCCTGGTGTACTTCAACACTGACATCTTCAATCTGACTATCAGGAACTGGACTGCGGGTGCTCCTTCCAGCACTTGCAGGGGGCGTGCAAATGGTGGAAGGCGCATGCTCTTCACGTCCAGTGTTGGGAAGGTCAGGCATCGCAACCGACACAATTGGACTCTCCTTGTGGATTTGGGATTTCGAAGAACGCACAGTTCTTTGCGGTGCTACTGCTTTTGCCAGCTTGAGTCTTTTCATTTTTCTAGCGAGAGGCTGAGTGCCTCCATCCTCATGTGAAGCTGAACCACTAGCCATGAACATAGGCCAGGGCCTCAGCCGTTCCTTGCCACTCCGTGTGGTAAATGGCATATTGGCAAGTTTACGCTTCTCCTCCGACAATTTTATTTTAGGTTTTGGAGTCCTTTTTTTACTGATATTTGGTGTTTTGGATTTGACATGCTCTGTACTATGACATTGGGCATCGGCCTTGGCAGACGACGTTGCTGGCATTTCATCGTCTCGGCCATGACTAGTGGCAGCAGCTTCAGCACGAGGTGGAAGTGGATCTTGATCTTTCCCTAATTTTGGAACCTCAACATTTTTGTTCTCCATATTTTAATAGGCACAACTAAAAGGCACCTCAGGTAAACAATGGAGATGGATGGATACTAGTATACAATTATGGATGGACTGCCGAGTGCCGACACAGAGGTAGCTACAGCCGTGGACTATTGTACTGTACTGTGTCTGCTGCTAATATAGACTGGATGATAATGAGATGTAGTATGTATGTATAAAGAAGAAAGAAAAAAAAACCACGGGTAGGTGGTATACAATTATGGACGGACTGCCGAGTGCCGACACAGAGGTAGCTACAGCCGTGGACTACCGTACTGTGTCTGCTGCTAATATAGACTGGTTGATAATGAGATGTAGTATGTATGTATAAAGAAGAAAGAAAAAAAAACCACGGGTAGGTGGTATACAATTATGGATGGACTGCCGAGTGCCGACACAGAGGTAGCTACAGCCGTGGACTACCGTACTGTACTGTGTCTGCTGCTAATATAGACTGGATGATAATGAGATGTAGTATGTATAAAGAAGAAAGAAAAAAAAAACCACGGGTAGGTGGTATACATTTATGGATGGACTGCCGAGTGCCGACACAGAGGTAGCTACAGCCGTGAACTACCGTACTGTGTCTGCTGCTAATATAGACTGGTTGATAAAGAGATGTAGTATGTATGTATAAAGAAGAAAGAAAAAAAAACCACGGGTAGGTGGTATACAATTATGGACGGACTGCCGAGTGCCGACACAGAGGTAGCTACAGCCGTGGACTACCGTACTGTACTGTGTCTGCTGCTAATATAGACTGGATGATAATGAGATGTAGTATGTATGTATAAAGAAGAAAGAAAAAAAAACCACGGGTAGGTGGTATACAATTATGGATGGACTGCCGAGTGCCGACACAGAGGTAGCTACAGCCGTGGACTACCGTACTGTACTGTGTCTGCTGCTAATATAGACTGGATGATAATGAGATGTAGTATGTATGTATAAAGAAGAAAGAAAAAAAAACCACGGGTAGGTGGTATACAATTATGGATGGACTGCCGAGTGCCGACACAGAGGTAGCTACAGCCGTGGACTACCGTACTGTGTCTGCTGCTAATATAGACTGGTTGATAAAGAGATGTAGTATGTATGTATAAAGAAGAAAGAAAAAAAAACCACGGGTAGGTGGTATACAATTATGGATGGACTGCCGAGTGCCGACACAGAGGTAGCTACAGCCGTGGACTACCGTACTGTGTCTGCTGCTAATATAGACTGGTTGATAAAGAGATGTAGTATGTATGTATAAAGAAGAAAGAAAAAAAAACCACGGGTAGGTGGTATACAATTATGGATGGACTGCCGAGTGCCGACACAGAGGTAGCTACAGCCGTGGACTACCGTACTGTACTGTGTCTGCTGCTAATATAGACTGGATGATAATGAGATGTAGTATGTATAAAGAAGAAAGAACAAAAAAACCACGGGTAGGTGGTATACAATTATGGATGGACTGCCGAGTGCCGACACAGAGGTAGCTACAGCCGTGGACTACCGTACTGTGTCTGCTGCTAATATAGACTGGTTGATAATGAGATGTAGTATGTATAAAGAAGAAAGAAAAAAAAAAACACGGGTAGGTGGTATACAATTATGGACGGACTGCCGAGTGCCGACACAGAGGTAGCTACAGCCGTGGACTACCGTACTGTACTGTGTCTGCTGCTAATATAGACTGGATGATAATGAGATGTAGTATGTATAAAGAAGAAAGAAAGAAAAAAACCACGGGTAGGTGGTATACAATTATGGATGGACTGCCGAGTGCCGACACAGAGGTAGCTACAGCCGTGAACTACCGTACTGTGTCTGCTGCGACTGGATGATAAATAATGATATAAAAAATATATATATATCACTACTGCAGCCGGACAGGTATATATTATATAATGACGGACCTGCTGGACACTGTCTGTCAGCAGAATGAGTTTTTTATTTTATAGAATAAAAAAACACCACACAAGTCACACGACGTGTGTTTAACTTTTACAGGCAGACATTCACAATACAATATAGTATACTATATACTGGTGGTCAGGTCACTGGTCAGTCACACTGGCAGTGGCACTCCTGCAGAAAAAAAGTGTGCACTGTTTAATTTTAATATGTACTCCTGGCTCCTGCTATAACCTAACTGCTCCCCAGTCTCCCCCACAATTAAGCTGTGTGAGCACAGTCAGATATTATACATAGATGATGCAGCAGCACACTGGGCTGAGCACAGATATGGTATGTGACTGAGTCACTGTGTATCGTTTTTTCAGGCAGAGAACGGATTATATTAAATAATATAAAACTGCACTGGTGGTCACTGGTCAGTCACTAGTATAACTAACTAATACTATCAGCAAAATTCTGCACTCTCTGTCTGAGTACTCCTCCTAAGCTCCAGTAAATGAAGTGTCACTGTCTCACTCTGTCACTAGTATAACTAACTAATACTATCAGCAAAATTCTGCACTCTCTGTCTGAGTACTCCTCCTAAGCTCCAGTAAATGAAGTGTCACTGTCTCACTCTGTCACTAGTATAACTAACTAATACTATCAGCAAAATTCTGCACTCTCTGTCTGAGTACTCCTCCTAAGCTCCAGTAAATGAAGTGTCACTGTCTCACTCTGTCACTAGTATAACTAACTAATACTATCAGCAAAATTCTGCACTCTCTGTCTGAGTACTCCTCCTAAGCTCCAGTAAATGAAGTGTCACTGTCTCACTCTCACTCTCCTATCTATTTCTTCTCTAAACGGAGAGGACGCCAGCCACGTCCTCTCACTATCAATCTCAATGCACGTGTAAAATGGCGGCGACGCGCGGCTCCTTATATAGAATCCGAGTCTCGCGATAGAATCCGAGCCTCGCGAGAATCCGACAGCGTCATGATAACGTTCGGGCGCGCTCGGGTTAACCGAGCAAGGCGGGAAGATCCGAGTCGCTCGGATCCGTGTAAAAAAAGCTGAAGTTCGGGCGGGTTCGGATTCAGAGAAACCGAACCCGCTCATCTCTAGTTTTCACTAGAGGTAGTGATTTTCATTACATAATAAATAGACTGACCAGTGTTGTAGTTCCAGTATTTTTTGTATGGATCGCCTCTGCCACTGTCCTTCTTTAATATGCAATAACAAAATTATTCATGCATATCCAGAAACGTACATCAGATTTACTTTGCATCAGTAAATGTATCTGTATCTATTTGCCATGTGTGCAGAATTGCAGTCTCAGACATAATGTGTCAATGTTGTCAGACAGCTCCTAGGTTTCAAGTGAATATTTAACAGACAGCAGGTCTATCAGACCCGAAGCACAAATAGCTCACTATAACCACAGCCTTTCCAATTAGACATATCTGCTTTTAAGAGCTGAATTCACATTCTTGTAGAGCTGGGAATAAGCTCATTTTATTGGTGCAGTTTGTGCTTTTTTTTGTACTGAACATGCACACAAAAATCCTTATAAATCAATGGCTTTGTAGATTCAGACGCCTTTTACACTTATGCCTCCTTACACTTAGATAGAACAGGTAATGATGAGGTTGTGCAAGTGTTGAGCAAGTATTGTAAGTACATGTTCATGCAAATGCGTTCCATGCAGACAGGAACAAAGATGCATATGTGTCTATCTGGGGGCGGAATACTTGCGAATGCTTAACTACTTATTAAAAAAAATGTACTGATGATGATGATGATTGGCTAATACTTCCGATTAGCTCTGAGTGCATCTTGATCCCTGTATAGATGGTGTCAGTGGTAGGGTCCCAATGCTGGCAATCTGGAAGTAACAAAGCCTTTCCAGCATCAGTGAAGTCTTCCATGCTTTGCCGAGTCCCTGCCAGTTGGAAGCCCTATGTACATGTAGAGATGGCCATCGCGCATGCGGATTAGTCAGAGACCTGTCAACTGCATATTCTGACATAAATCTGGCATTTATGCTACTGTTTTCCTCTGATGTAAACCTGGGGCATGTACTAAATTAACCTTGCAGAGCTGAACGCATCTTGTGATACATCGGACTCTGCAAACAATGCAAATGTGCCTTTTTCAGATATTTTGAGAGGAATCCAATTAGGCTAATTACTAGACCGTCTAATTCAATTAGCGGGGTTGACCTTGTGCATTAAGTCAAAGTGCACAATAAAAGGGGTTTAACACATGAGTTATGCCGCAAGTGGAAAATGCAACTCAGTTGCTTACAACTCTGAATCACAGGTAGATGCATACACTCGGCTCTGGAGCATGCGCAGTGTGAATATATGCAAGATCCTTCCGCAAAAAGAAATTGCATGTAATCCTGATTTGACCATTGTGTGCTTGACCATATTGTTGGCTGAACCATTATTCAGCCTACCAATTTACTAAGATCTAATGACATCCTTATACATCCAATTTACTAAGATCTAATGACATCCTTATACATCCAATTTACTAAGATCTAATGACATCCTTAGATCCTCCACATCCATTTAGACTATTCTGAGCATGAATCTTCATGCAAAAGGCCCAAACTGTAAACATTACTCATTTTCAGAAAGTTTGGAAAAGACATATTCTTGTGTGACCTAGACAATCTTGTTCACTGTAAACTGCCTCGTGAAGCCTCTGGGTGGCTCTTTTTCTGGCATACTCTCTCAGGAGTCTAAGAACCTCCCGGACATCCCAGGACAGGAGGCAAGTTCTGTATGCAGCAGGGATTAAGACAGAAATCAAAGGTAAGTAACCAAACATAAAAATAATCGCTGGGCTGGGTGAAAATCGCTCAGTGTGTATGCACTGTGCGATTTCCAGCCAGCGATTTTCACATCATCGCTCAGCATACACACTGGGCAAAAACTTTGCTCAGTGTGTATGCACCTAAAGATCTGGTTCTAGATAGTTCAGCTATGCTAAAGAAATATAAGATGGTAGTAAGGCTAAAACACACCTATTACCTGTATACTTGAAAGTACATGACATTGGGACTCAGAATGGCAAGGAAATATAGCTACATGCCCAAACATTACCACCAGATGGACCTCTTGCATTGCTGCTCAGAAATGCCCATATCAGGCAAAGAAAGATCCAGCATGCATCTGACCCACAATCAGCTGCATGTATCCATAAATGTATAAATTTGTTTTTGCATGCGTAGTTTGCTAATACTCACTATTTGTGGTCATATAATGAGCATCAGGCTGGATGGGTGTAGTAGGCAGCAGATGTTGCTCCCATTCTGGAGTGGAGTGTGTAGATCTGTAGCAGGTGATTGTGATAATAAAATGTTTTGCCATATACTTAATGGCCCCATACACTTATACGACATGACGGTCCGTCATGTCATGTAAGATTTCCTCCAACCTCCGGGCAGCCTCCCCGTTGGCAGGCTAGTATTAGATATATTGTATGCAGTTTTTTTTGCATATGATGTATCTTTTACTTTCCCATCCATTTACTGCGGGATCCGACATATCACGAGTGCAGCACTCGTGATATGTCGGATCTAGGGGATCCGATGCACACTGGAACGCGGATCGGATCGGGGGAAAAGCCACACCGAAAATACCCGATTTCACCCAATATATCGGGCCGAATGCCCGAATTGGGCTGAAATCGGGCATTATTGGTCTAGTGCAGGCATTCCCAACCACGGTCCTCAAGGCACACCAACAGTGCATGTTTTAGTGATATCCAGGCTTCAGCACAGCTGACTTAATTAGTAGCTCAGTTATTTTGATTTAACCATCTGTGCTGCAGCCTGGATATCACTAAAACCTGCACTGTTGGTGTGCCTTGAGGACCGTGGTTGGGAATGCCTGGTCTAGTGTATGGGTCCCTCAAGAACTTTGCCATACAAGTTTCATAAAAAATCATACTGGTAGGTTTACTGGCTTTTGACAAAAAATGATCCCTAGTGTATATATGTGTGTGTAAATGTGGTAGGTACTATCTACTGGGGCAGGTACTGATGTTCCTATATGTATTAAGGATAGGAGTATACCTACAGCAGCTCATCTGGAGTCATGAGCTGTCTTCTACCTAAATCACCCTACTACTAGCAGTTGAGTTCGGCCTCCCCCTAGAGGTCAATTAAATTAAGCACTAATTAGTCATGTCTGCGAGTAAGTACCACACGTACAGTACTACTGGACTCACAGATTTTTGTTCATAGCCCTCGCATCTTTTTGACTTGAACTCTAAATTGTGGATATACCCATCATAAAACAAATGATTAACTCCTGCACTCAAGGATCATACCTACTAGTGTAATAACCCCAAACCAGTACATTAAACTTATTTGTACATAAAAATGTTTTAATTGTCAGCATAAAACAAAAGTCACACCTTTATATATGGAATATATACATGAAAGCATTAACATTTTTAAGAAAACAAAATATTCCAAGGTTTGGTGTGATAAACTTAGGAGCAGCAGCAGCAGTCTAAGGATGTATTGTCTGGGGAAGTGTTACACTAGCAATTCATTCGACAGCAGTTTTTACTACCAATAAAATGCACAATTAAAAGCGTTGGACCACTTTGAGAAGAAAGGAGCTGATTGCAGCATTTTACAGTAATCATGCAGGGAGGCACTTATGGGTATTCTGGGCAATACATGAATGAATATGAACTGATCATATAAAGCATTATTCAGCTAACATCCAATCAGAAGCTGCCCTGTTCGGTCTGGCACCCCCCCCCCCCCCCCCCCCCCGATTTACATTTCTGAAGTGTCTCGTGTCCAAATCGCTGTAGAGTATAGTGATAATTGTTTTGTCCGGGGGTGGTCCATCCTCTTTAACAATACTTTCTTTTACAGCTTTATAGTAATAAGTAGAGTTTCTGACTTCATGTCACAGTAACCTTCATTTACTTTACAAAGACTGAATACAGGGGGATTGTCCATATCTGCCAGTTGGTGGCCTGCAAAATTCTGCAGAGGTTTCAAGATGCTGTGCTATGCATTTGTGAAAATCGGGATTTTTTAAGACATTGGTAAGATCACCAATCCAAATTTTACCACCTTACTCAGTCAGGGTCAGGTTCTGGATATTTGTTACAGGGATGCAAACTTCTCTTTTTACCAGCATATTTATATTGTGTATAATATTACTGTGCATGTACATCAACTGTGCATGCTGTGTAAAATGAGCCAGGGGAAGTACTTGTTGCGCAGTGCCAGAAATTGTAGTGCAATTGGGCACCTGTAATTTACCACCCCAAACCATGCTGACAGTGACCTGTGTCATTGTATAATGTACATAAAGACTACAGGATACTCATTTTTCACACAGTAGAATTACTACACAAGAACATCATATGTTAAACTTTTTCAACAATACAGACCTTTCCACTGGCTTGGTGGATGACAATGTCATTGGAATGATCAAAGAGAAGGAGATAACTTTTATTTTCCTGAGATGCCAGAGTAGATAAAGGCTTTTTAAGAGACTTTTCCTATACAAGCTCCAATAGTAGGTAGATAGGTGATGGTACATTTGCCTCGATGGACTCTAGTAGTAAAATGATCTATTGCCTATATGTTCAAACAACCGTGCTAAGAACTAAAATCATTGAAAATCCAATTACCTCACAGAGAGATTTATACTTATAGTAATCATAATAAAGAGTGGTTTGTATAAAAAGGAGCAGCTTGGGGACTGTTTAGGCCAAGACTCCTTGGGTTGGATGCACTATCCTCAAAAGTGCGGTCAGACCTCCGAAAAATGACTGCATTTCCCATGTGCCTCAAGCTCCGGAAAGTGAAACAACTTTCTGGAGCTTGTTCCTGACAGGCAAACCTAACAGAAGCCTATTAGCGTCTTTTTACATAGTTCCCTGTTCCCAATAGGATCTCTCCCAGGGTCCCCACACAGCTAGCGTGTGTGCTGGACGATGGCCATGCATGTGCAGAAGGACTTCCTGGTCATAAAGGAAGACTCCACATACAACACAGGACAGCTCTTATCCTTTGTGGTTTTAATCAAATAATACATGCATATGGCGTTACTAAACGTCGCTATGCATATGATAAGTGGCGGGATGCATCACACTCGGGGCCTGATTAAGGGTTCCAGCCGCCATAGGCTAATACTGAAGTGCCCCCCCCCTCCCCCAATTTTTTGGCACCCTTTTTTTTCGCTCATATGTAGATTTAACAGTTATGTATAACAGAATTTAGGTATGATGACTAGGTCACAGTCACACTGATGTGAACTAGTGATGAATCTTATCTCCTCCTTGGCTAAGAACTACTAGGAAGAGCAAGCCAGCACTACTCCTTGCATCCTGCACGTCTCTGGCGCAGCACAGAACAGCCAGGACGGGGGCAGGCGTGCGGCGTGATGTCATCACGTTAGTCACATCGCACATGCTGCGAGGCCGAGGAGGAACTTGGTAAGCCACTAGTATTAGCGTTGCAGATTGCGATAAACAGCAGCACCACCAGGACCAGGAGAGTCTGAGGAGAGAGACGGATTGAATGACCGGGGTGGGCGGCAATGACCGGGCAGCGTTGTGGGAGGTGGCAGGGTCCATGCGCGTGACATCATGACATTCGCACCCACTACCCCCTTCCCCAGGACTCTGCGCTCCAGGCTGCAACCTGATCAGCCTATTGGTTGATCAGGCCCTCATCACACTCAAAATGCAATGTGTGATACATCCTGCCTATGGCAAGACTTTCCAATCGCTCTTTATGCACATTTATTTGAGTCTGTTTTACCCCCTTTTAAATAGTCTTCAGTTATCTTTATGTTCTAATGACTACAGTATGCTTACATTTAGTAGAACAGGACTATTATACTGACTTCCAATGTCATACCACTGGTCACGTGAATACCACCTACAAACAAAATCCAGTGCCATGCTGTCGCAGTCGTTTTCCATGGACATTCATCAGCTTGACCTGCGCTCTGGCAGCTCCCAAAGCAGTCTCGGCATTACTGAGTGTCATAGAGTCAGCATGTTGGGGGAGTTTGTGAAAGTGAACACAGGTTTATGTTAATAAATGCACCAATTGCAAATGGACAGATAGGACAAAGAAGTTTATAGATGTAGTATGGAAATTAAGATGAAAGTAATGAAGCAAGTGTTTAATGTGCTCATAATATTTATGGAAAGCATAATCGTTACTGAATTCAACAGGCATGAAGTTTGTGTCTGAATTCCGTGGAAGGACAGTAACTGCAACAAGTGCTGATTTTCTCCATTAGTGATGTAAAAGATGTACAGATAAAAATATAATATAAGTAGATTCTGAAATGATAGCTTTGCCATGAGTACAGAGGCAAATAAACATTAATACAAGAGACCTGTAAGCGTAAACTATGACCAAATTACTTATTCACAGGGGACTATTTATGTTTAATGTCATTCATTTTCAGGCTAGGCATAAAGGATTCCAAATAAATATTTCCCATCATAACATTCCGGAGATTTGTTGTTTAGATCTTATCTATAATGGTCCATCCATTGTGCAACTGGTGCTGGCAACACACATTTCTTTCACTGAACCCATCAACGCATCTACATGCCTTTGTGACCATTATGTGGGTATTATGTCTATACTATCAAGCTCATTTTGTTGCGGTTTGTATTATAAAAATCGATGGCACTTCATCTTAAAATATGAGAATGCTACACATACAACAAAATGTAGTATTACTGTAAACTATAAGGAAAGTAGAGGGATCCAAGGAGTTTTATAATGGTACAAGGCTGCAGGTCAAGTGCATATAGAAATGTCATGGGTGACTTTAATATCTGTAATCATTTTCAGCAAGGGCACGTTATTCATTTTAATACACATTTTCCTAATGGTCATTAAAGTGGTGATATCAGAGCTCACTGATGAGAACCAATTACATCACAAATTATGGTATAACCTCTTATATTAGCAGCTGTGTATTACATAGCTACTCTCTTCCTTCCAAGGACCTTTTCCCATAGAGTTGTTTTACTTGGCCCTTAGGTGCTTCTTGCCAAACCCAAAAATGGGCCTGTGACGCTGAAGAGGGAGCAGAAGTTCCCATCAGAAGCCAAGATTTCCATGATGCCACAGAAATTCCAGCTTCTAGTCTCTGTCTTCATGCTCACCCATTTAATAGAGATGAGGACGCATTACTCCCATGGTTAGCACGGCATTGAGATTTAATGAAGGTCAAAACGTATTTATCATTCTTAGGGCTCCATTTAACAATGAGGCATAACCCATTTAGCGCTCACAAAAGGGTTTACGTCCTCCTTTCGGTATTGTAAACAGTGATAAACGTAATTTACCTCCGATGCCCCTGTACCGCTTGTGCCATCTATATTTGGCGAGAGCTATACGGTCCCCATTGCTGGAAAGGTTGCTTCTGGGTCCCCATTACCAGCAAGAGGGACCAAGCAGCAGCTTTTCCTGTTTCAGTGAAGCCTTCCAGGCACTGTCGGAACCCTGCCGAGTGCAAGTATAACGCACATACTGTACACAGACTGGCCATCATGCATGTGCATAACACAGCAGCCCGACTAGGGAGGATGATGTTGAGGAGGGGGATGTCGCTGTCCCTTGCCGAAGAGGTAAGTCATGTTAAAAACCAACATCATATTCGTTAGTATCACTGCAACACTAAACTAAATAAGCTGAAAGTAATAAGGTTTGTCAATAAATGGGGGTCCACAAGAAAAAAAATATATCTGTGGAACAATCATACTGAAATCATGGACAAAAATAACCGACTGACAATGGGCCTGATTCCACAAAGTAAGGGTTTAAGCACTAATCCAATGTTTGTTGGTCTTTGCAAGCAGGATGAGTTCTGCGTGATCATCTGCAGCTCCCCCTCCCCAGCCATAGCATGACTGACATGCTGTGGTGTTTTTGGGGGGGTGGAGCAGAGGCAGCAACTAGGACTGTTCTACAGAATGGGGGTACCATGGTGATACGATGTTGCCTCTTCAGATGCATCAGTTGGATCGCAGATACTGGCAGGAAGCGTCTATGTCGTATAGATGCCTCCTACAGTATTTCAATTTACTTGTACGTTATTGCACAAGCTACTTCCTTGCGGATGTGCAATACCATGCACATGGGAATTAGGCCCAGTGTTCTGTTGTCTCCCCTTGGTTGGATGGATCATACAATGTAATAGATGATTTTAGAAACCACCATCTTCCTCCTAACTAATGAAACGTGCAGTGCTTCTTAGGGAATAACATGCTGAATTATGTGCATTTTTCTGCATATTTAAGTCATAACTATTACTAAAATACTGTGGCTCTTTTGTCATTACCTTAAACTTCACCATGAAAAGCATGCAATGTGAAACAATTACCCCAGTGTGACCTTTCCTAATTATTTTGTCTTCAGTGTAAAAGAAAAAAGAAAGAAGTTTCCTTTGTCTGCAGCAATTATCTGAAAGTTTCTTTAGTAGAACATGAGTTGAAATAAATGTCTCTCCCTACACAGAATTTTACTTATGTGGTTGGAAGACCCTGGGCAGATAAAAGCATCCATTAATTAACTGTGCCAGGAGGACCTACTGCACATTAGGAGAGACAAAGTAGAAAAATGTCCCAAACATTTTGTCATACAAAGCTACAGGAATCAAAACCATGTATAAGGGAGACGGCATTGATGCTATTCCCAGAACCACCATGCCATAATATAGATAATTCTCATAAGCAAAATATAAAATGAAATAAAAACAGAAAAGAAAGTCATTTTAATACCATCCATATGAGCATTCAGATTTTTCTTTCTTTTAAAGGATGGATGGATGGATGTATAGATAGATAGATAGATAGATAGATAGATAGATAGATAGATAGATAGATAGATAGATAGATAGATAGATAGACAGACAGATAGATAATTAGGCAGGAAGATGATAGATAGATAGATAGATAGATAGATAGATAGATAGATAGATAGATAGATAGATAGATAGATAGTTGCAAGATAGAGAAACATTTAGGTGGGATGTACAGTGAAAATAAACTGCTATATGTTAGGTACTCAAGCAGAGAGAATCTGCATTCTCTGCACATGGCATATAGATGGTGTGAAAGAGGACACGACTAGCTGGAGAAAGAAAGTATAATAGGTTTTCTACAACTGGATGCAATTGACTACTATACCAAAAGTAACAGTACTAAATAGATTTTTGGGTAATAATAGCCTAACCAGTACATGTAAGAATAGTCAATGTAAATGTACCAAATGGCTAACTCTACCAGAATGATTATTTCTTTAATCCAAGATAAACAATAATAATGTTCAGAAAAATGCACAGCCTAAATCACTGTCCAAGTGATAGCAGCCATGACTGTGCCTTGCTGACCACTGACATAGGATATATCACCCCAGACCTCACTGAGCACAGCAGCCATATACACATCCTAGCTGTGCAAGCAGCATGATCCACAGCAAAAGGAGAAGTGTCTCCATGTGTGCAGCCATCAGCAGTGACCAAACAGCACTCAGCTGATACAGTAGGACGTGTCCAGCAAGGGTGAGGAGTTTCCATCCCACACAGAGAACTCAGCAGCCGTGATAGAGATATACTGCAGATATCATGACAGCAGCAGCAGCAGCAGCGAGCACAGACACTGCTCCGCACAGCATCGCCCATGTTTAGCATATGACAGTATGAATATTCCCCGGTACACGTATTATACTGACACCCAAGTCCCCCATCGCTTACCTGGTCGCTGTTAGCAGTACTATATGGGGTGGGAGGCTGTGTCCTGCCGCCTGTGATGTCCCATGATCCGGGATAGATCTCCCTCTGTTGCTCTCTCACATCTTCCCGAGTAAGTTTATTCCTGCGGAATCCTCCGGCTGCCAGTTGCTGCTCTCCCCGGGAAGGAGCGCTGTGTCTGCGGGGCGTGTGAGCATCTATAGCCGGCCCTTAGCTGGGTTATATAACGGTGCTGTGTATTACAGCGCATATAAGTGATCTACTATGTTTAACTGTGGCTGTACTGAGTCTGCCTACACATAAGCCACTCACATTACGTACTCTATCTATCTATCTATCTATCTATCTATCTATCTATCTATCTATCTATCTATCTGTTCTGTCCTATACGATCTAACTATTGAATGTAATTTATACTCCTATATCTGTACCTTTATAAACTCATCTGGCATTGGTCCATGCAGAGCAATTTGACTGTTTGAACTGTATCTCATCTGCGTTCCATGTATGCCAGTATGTACTCGTATCAGGGCAGTGGTGTACAGGTGATACAAATGCCTCGTGTGTCCCTTTGTATTTAATGTAAGTGATAATTAGTATTTTGATTTGATTTGAATCATTGAATGCACCTAGTTTGTGTAATTAGTGCATGCTTGGCTGTGTGCCCGGACATGTACATCAGTCTAATAAGAAGGTATACTCGCTGCCGCACGCTATACACGATGTATCGGGCTGATTAGAGTGTGAGCGCAGAGGTACTAAACGCTGCCGCTGTGTTAGTATATGGCGAGTGCTGTGTGAAGTGTGACAAGTAGTGTGTGACTAGTGACCCTGCCTGTGTGGCTAGTGACCTCACATGTGTGGCTAGAAGACGTGTGAGGGTGGCACTGTGTGCTCAGTAGAAGTGAGGCTGTGTAGTAGTGAGCGCTGGTGACAGCGCAGTATGTATGTGCCGCACGCACGGTGTACTGTAGATCTCCTCCCGGTGAAAGTCTGCGAGACACCGCGATCCCAGGGGCCCTTTGCCCAGTGATGTGCTTGGTAAATACAGTCTGGGAGTAGGATTCCCGTGCAATCTGCGTCCGCTTCTCTGTGCCAGTTTCCCAAATGCCCGAGGTGCCAGGGTCTTGCTGCCCGATGCCAAGTCTCAGTCCCCGGGTGTCATGCTTAGGTTTTTGGTATAGGTTCCCGAGGCAAGTGTCCGGATTTTGTTTGATGGATAAAGCGCGGCCCTGTATGTCCACTCCAGCACTGGCAGATGTGCCCCTGAGTGTATGTCTGCCCCCTCTCCCTTCCTCTGAATCCCTCCCTCTCTCAGTGTACCAGGCTCAGTCTATCTTCTCCCCCATCTCTCCGCTCTGCACAGCATACTCTCCTCTGTGTCCCTCCTCCTTCCTTCCCCAGTCTCTCCCTCTCTATCCCAGCTCAGCCCCCCCCACCCTCTCTCTCTCTACCTCTCGGAGCCTCCTCCTAAACTCAGTGTTTCTGCATTCCACACTCACTTCCATCCCTGTTCGTTTTTCCGTTTCTCTGGTTGCCAGTGTTATTTGTCTCCTTCACACCACTCTTCTCTCCCTATCCTTTCTTTTTCTTCTTCTTAAATGAATATAACTATATGGACATACTGTGTTACCTTTGTCCCCTGTTCTGTAACCACTACATACTGCAGACTGGCAGTCTTATTCATCTCTGTCACAGCACCCCTACGTGGGGGTCAGAGGTCATTTGAAATATTCACTTAAGTTTAGAGCAGTTTTTCTCAACTCCAATCCTCAAATACCCCAAACAGGTCATGTTTTCAGTATTTCTGTCTGGAAACAGGTGGGATAATTACTGACCCAGAATAATAGACAAACTCACCTGTGTTTATTGAAGAAATCCAGAAGGTATGACCTGTTTGGGGGCACATGATGACTGGAGTTGGGAACCACTAGTTTGGAGGGTCACCTAGGTGGCATAGCAAACTAGATAAGACATAATGGATCAGCTTTTCTATTCCATGTAATGGGGCAAATGTATTAAGCCTGGAGAAGGGATAAAGCAGTGATAAGTGCAAGGTGATAATGCAGCAGCCAATCAGCTCCTGTCAATTTACACATTGGAGATGATTGGCTGGTGCATTATCATCTTGCACTTATCACTGCTTTATCACTTCTCCAGGCTTAATACATCTGCCCAGTGAGTGTTTTATGATGAATTGTTCGGTGCAGGTGCAGTCAAAAAACTTTTGGAAGGACCAGAAGTTCCTGGTTGTTGCACTGTGGCAGAGCTATTTTACCTCTACTTACAATATACTGGATTAGTGTTAATATTTTAACATAAATGGTTGAACTTCCATGCATTATGTCAGACAAGAATAGTAAATAACACAGTGCATTAATGCTGGTATACGATGATTGTGACACCTGTTTATCTTTTTCTGAACATTTATCTTTGATTTCCATTACAGTAACATGCACTTATACATAGTGCATCTCATATTGTAATCTTTGTGGGAGTTAAATGGTAACTCAATCGTTTTGACTTGAGCGCATGTTGTGCTGCTTGTACAGGAGCTTTCTCAGAAAGAGCCACAGATTCTCCAGTGACAGGTGACAACGTCACATTAGGAAGATGAATAATGTGTCACATTTGTTTCTGAAACTGTTACGCTGACATGACATTTTGCTGCATTACGATAACAATGTTATCTCAGCAAGAGGGGTCCCGAAGGGGTCATGCCTCATTATGTCTCTTAGAAGTAAATAGGTGGTCCCTGTGCTGTGGTAGGAATGACAGGAGGTGCTTCTCATAGGACTCAAAAAGGTCTTGATGTGCAGAAGAGGAAAGCATCTGATAGCTGTATAAATCCTACAGAAAGGCAGATTATGTTGCACATTTAAAGGAATGAGCAGCTCAAGAAGTTCTCATTGTTTTTTAATGACACTGAATTCCCCTGATCTTGTCATCATCTAAATTTCTTCGTTGTTCCAATGTCTAATGTCTTCATAACCTAGAAAAACATGCTACTTGGTGAAGACCTTTAAGTAGGATAATCTGTAAACTCATGGGAAAGATTAAACTAACTGTAATAAGATGGAAAGCTTTCACTGATGGAGAGTAAAACTTGTACTTCTTCCATGTCACTTACTCTAAGGGGCATCACTTTCATGATGACATACTGTAACTACTGCACATTTTAATGAAATGGCTCTATTTATTATGAAAGGTCTACTAATTATCATTGGTTACTAGTGCTGTGTTTCTGTATATATGGTACAGTGATTAGCAAAGCTGCCTCACAGTGCTAGAGCCATGGGCTCACAACCAGAACTGTAGCTGCAGAGTTTGCATACTCTCTGAGATCCATTCAGTATATACCATATCCCAGCGAGCATCACTGTGATGCTTGTGTATGCACATATCAGCTAGTTACAGTACCCACCACATAGTAAATTGTCATGTGCACTTCTATTGAACAGCACAGTTTGACAATCCCAAAAAATGTAATCAGCCCCTGTGTTCATATGAAGTAAGTCCTGTTACCTCACACAGGCCAGAAACATTTACCAGTAGGTTAATTAGGCTGGATGAAATTAAGCCTAGTTTTGTGTAGTAGGTAATTAGGGGTCCATTTACTAACATGCCACTTTTCGTGGAGGCAAAAAGGCTCCTGCTTTGCCCATCATTAGTGCGAAGCAGGAGACAGCTACTGCAAGTTTTACTAAGGGGTCTATTCATAAAGCAGAGAAAAGCCCTGTTTTGCATTAAACAGGTCTTTTCTCTGCTTACCATAATTCACAGAGCGGGTTACCATGGAGAAGTCCCTGACTTCTCCAGCGGCACCACGCTCTGTGCCTGAATCGCATCACCATATTTTAGTATGGTGAGTGCGATTTATGAAGGAGCGGAAAGCTCACTTTTCTGCTTTTCCATGGAGTTCAGGTTCGCCATCTCAGTATGGCGCAACCTGAACTGTGGTGTGGTAACTGCAGGGAAGCTCAATGTTTCCCTGCTATCTGTCCGCACCCGGCGCTGGCTCCGGCCCCCTGACCTCCCATCAGCCACTGCGGTCTACCAGAAGGTCAGCCAGTGACGCATGCGCAGAAGGACCCACTGTCTGACTTCAAGACCGCAGAGGGGGACTGCCGGAGAAGAGAGCATCGCTGGACCCCAGGACACTGCACCGCTTTGCCGTAAGGGTGAGTATACATGAATTGCTAGTTATAACAGCTATATATCGCATTGAACCGGTGCAATGTATAGTGATAAGTATCAGTTTATTTTTTGTTTTCTTTATGACTAGACCCCTAAGAAAGGTCCCAACCCCTCGGCGATGCCTGCACAGACACATGGTAGTGTGGAGTGTGTGGACTCTGCCCTCTGCTCTCCGAAGCCCATTCTGCACGGCAGTATTTTTTTGTAAAAGCTTTATTGACAGGTGGCCAAACTAACAGATACTGTACTGGAAACAAAATTAAACTTTTTCAGAAGAGTACTGTGAAATTTG
Source organism: Pseudophryne corroboree (assembly GCF_028390025.1). Lineage (NCBI taxonomy): Eukaryota > Metazoa > Chordata > Amphibia > Anura > Myobatrachidae > Pseudophryne > Pseudophryne corroboree. The sequence goes on from NC_086445.1 coordinate 532,745,439, forward strand.
TGTTACATGAATAAAGGTTAATAATATATTTACAGGTAAGTTTAGATGCTTTATTACTTTTTATGGACACTGTGTACATAATATATCCTATTAGTGTACCCCGACTCCGTACTCACACCAAAGCACACTTTTATATCAGGCATTGAGGGGAATTCAGTTGTATTTGCCAGCAGCTGTCAGTGTCGAATGCCTAATGAAGCAATTCAATTATTGCTCCATTTGGGTGCAAAAAGATGCCAGCACCAGCATTGCTGCTAGAAGTACTTTGTGCTGGTGAGCAGGAATGTGCGAAAAAGTGACCCATTTGGGTGCTCAAACAGCACTTTTCGTGTCATGCCCAGCACTTTGTTTTGGTTTAGCTATTTTATACAGCTAAACCTGGCACTGCAGGGCACAATCAGCCCGTCAAAGAACAATTGAATAGCACCCCCCAGTCTCTCATAATTTTAGACAAATCTTAAAACAATAGTTTGACAAATATTTACAACACAGATGAAGAATATGCAAGTGCATATTGTTATACCAGCTAGTGAAAATTACTAGAATTTAGGTGACAATGTCAGACCTTTCCAAAAGATATACACTTAGTTTTGATTGAGGTTTGAGATGTTTGGACTAAGGTTAGGAATTGTGTAAAAACTTGGGAAAAATTCATATTTTAGATAATGTTAGCGCTTCAATGTTATGTCTAGGATTGTAATTGCAATAAAGGGAAGCTACAGTTGCAGTTAGAATTTTACTTGTGATATTCTAGCGAAAATAGATACACCTCCTAACATTTCATTTCAGGGTAACCTAAACGAAGCAACCCACAGGATCCTGTGTTTGAAAGCAGAGACCAGGGCCGTAACTATAGTGGGTGCAGGGGTTACCATTGCAATGATGCCCGCCTCACCTTCACCCATCTCACATGGGCATCAGTGCTGAACGTTGCTGGGCAACACTTTCCCAGCATTCCATAGAAGTGACCTGAGGTCACGTCTGCTGGCAACAAACTTTGTGTGTCTCTTCACTGATGGTGACATGATTGTATAAGCACCAGTGAGGAAGCAGACAGAGGCTCTGCCAACTGAAGAGGCACATAGTTCACTTTTCATGGTTTCTATAGCTGCCACTATTATACTGAGCCCAGCGTAAGACTGTCCCACAGGTATATAGGGGAAATCCCCAGTGAGTCCACTGCCCCACCCCCTCCTCTAATGTGAGGTTTCAGACTGTACACTCATATTATATACATTGTTACTCTATTAGCGGATCAGGGATATTTAACTAGCAGAGCAGGAACATGGATTAACATAAAAACAACACAATGATTCATCATCATTCCAAGGGTGTAGAAAAAATAAAGTAACCAACCAACCAACCAACCAACCAACCAACCAACCAACCGTTACCGGTAAGTCATCCCAGTGATAATAACTGACCATTGAACCTTTTTTCAAAATGGCATGTATTTGTTCTTTGCTAGACCTAATGCAGTTCTCATTGAGTTTTAGACACTGGCTGGTGTAGAGGGGCATCTAACATGTATAGAGTGCAGTAATTTGGTATATATAGACGGGTCTGGGACTCCAGGTCGACAACAAAAATGTCGACACACCTTAGGTCGACGCCAATTGGTCGACACACCTTAGGTCGACATGGAAAAAGGTCGACATGAGTTTTTTATGTTTTTTTGGTGTCGTTTTCTTCGTAGAGTCACCGGGAACCCCAATTAGTGCACCGCGCCCCCTCGCATGGCTCACTTCGCTCGCCATGCTTCGGGCATGGTGCCTTCGCTCCGCTCCGCTTCGCTCGGCACAGATTACCGTTCCAATCGTAGTCCACATGGATCGTTAAGTATGAAAAAGTTCCAAAAAAGAAAAGAATTGTGAAAAACTCATGTCGACCTTTTTCCATGTCGACCTTTTGTCCATGTCGACCTAAGGTGTGTCGACCAATTGGCGTCGACCTAAGGTGTGTCGACCTTTTTGTTGTCGACCTGGAGTCCGGATACCATATAGACAGGCTCACCTGTATTATATTATACAGTATGTATGTTACATTATATGGCATTCCTCCATATATTGTATGTTCACTGCATTGCATAATCTGGTACTGTAGATCAGGTGCTTAAGTATTGCCTACATGTTTTGTGGATTTCTGTAACTATGTACAGGTTAGTTAATCTTTTTTGCTGGGTTAGTATGCGGGTGGGGGAGGGGGTCCAGAGCCACCGCGGGTGGTGGGGGATGGGTTGTGGGGGTGCATTAGATGGGGCCCGGAGGTACTATGAGTGGGGGAGGGGCAGGTAATGTTTCTCCTGCTTCTCCTCCTGGAAACAGCTAAGCTGCTGTCCTCCCTTTAGCAGTGGCTCTCTTGGAGACTCGCACAGCAACCAAGCAGCCAGTCACTATTGTTAGCGCCGGTGTCCCAACACGCCTCATTACAGGGAAGAAGATGCACTAAATAAACTATAGCTCCCAGCAGCCCTTAGCGCCGGAATGCTTCGGCGCTAAGGGCTGCTCTGAGCTGTAGTTTATTTAGTGCGTCTACTTCCCTGTAATGCGGCGCATTGGGACACCGGCGCTTCCAATTGTAACTGGCTGGCAGAAATGACTGACTCGCTGAATCATTGTAAAAGGTGAGAGTGCTGTGCAGTGTCAGTGACACTGCACACCCACTGCACTGCATAGCACTGTCACCTTTTACATTGATTCAATTTCCAGACATTACCCTCCGCGATATCACCCACTCTATCCGTCACATTAGCCATCTCGGGGCTTCCAGGCCGGCAGCCCTGGTGCTGTGTTACGGAGTCAGGGCCTCTGGGGATCTGGGCATGACTGTGGCAGGGAGGCACTTCTGTGACATCACGCGCAGAGGAGGCTCCGGGTCTCAGAGAGTATGCGGTGCAGGGAGGGCTATGAAAGCCTTCGGCTGCGCCGCTTTCATACACATCTATGCCGGTGGCCTCAGCAGATTTTATTCCACCTGCGCTGCGGCTAGGAAGTGGAGATTGTTGATGCTGGAGGGGGCAGGTGGACTGGCAGCAGGACATAGGACGCTGCAGTAAAAGGTTTTTTTCCCCCCTATCTACAGCGCAGAGACTTGCTGCAGATGCAGTGGCATACCCTCCAACTGTACCTTTTTAGCAGGTACAGTACCTTTTTTTAATGGTCTGTACCGATTTTTGGCTTTCCAAACTTCCATTGAAAGTATAGAATTGTTGGAGGGTATGTTGCTGCAGATGCAGTGGGCCTATTTTGGGGTGTGGACCTGGAGCTGCAGCTAAATCAGCCCCATTGTTAATCCTGCTCTGGGAACACACAAAAGCCAAAGGGCAGAGCCTCCCATTGGATGTAACCTGTGTGTGAGGGCGTTTCTCGCCCAATCAGCTGTGGACTGGGTTTGATAGACCAACCGCTAACCCACTGAGAGCTCCTATTCACGCCCAGCGTTATACACATAGTCACTCTGGGCTATTATATAGGAGATATTTCTAAAGGGGCCCAGTCAATGCACTGTAGTATCCATATTGTTTGAAGGCTATGGGGTCCATTTATCAAGAATCGCATATTGCATGTGATCTGGGTGGGATCTTACTGCCCAGGATCGCATTGCAATATCTGAAAGGAGACCATCCCTGCGATGTATGAAGCGGGGTGACCGGGCCTCTGCGCATGCGCGGTAGCCTCACCGCAGTGCACAGGGGCCATTTCCAGCGAAGGGTTCCTGGGGAACCCTGCCGTAACTACAACTCACGATGTGTACCCCATAGGCTACAATGGGCTATCGCAGTCAGTAGATTGCATTAGGCAGGCTGCCGGTGACAATGGAGGGCAGACTGCAAACGGTAATGGAGGGATCGCAGAACTTATCGGCGATACCTGCTGCAATCCCTCCTTCATATATTCGTGGGATACATAGTATTTGTGGTTAGTTTTTCGGGGACATAGCCACAAATACTGTTTGGTAAGTGGGACCCTATGTCTCTATAATGGTTAGCCAAGCCTCTGTGATTGTTGGCAACACCCCCTGTTGTGGCAGGCCACGCCCCTTATGCATGGGCTCTTATTACTATACTCTCCCAGTGGCCCCTTCATGCCTCAGTCTGACACTGGCTGAGCAATCTTTAATCCACCATAACTCCAGAATATAAGTAGCCATCCAGTTTCCTATTTGTCCCCACTACCTAACACTAGAGATGTGCGGCGGGCACTTTGTGTTTTGGTTTTGGTTCTAATTCCCCGCTCGTGTTTTGGTTTTGGATTGGTTTTTCCAAAACCACCCTTTCGGGTTTTGGTTTTGAATATGGATGATTTTTGAATAGAAACCCCATAAAAACGGCTAAAATCACAGAATTTGGGGGTAATTTTGATCCTACTGTATTATTAACCTCAGTAACATTCATTTCCACTCATTTTCAATCTATTCTGAACACCTCACACCTCACAATATTGTTTTTAGGCCAAAAGGTTGCACCAAGGTTGCTGTATGACTAAGTTAAGCGATGCAAGTGTGAAGCACAAATACCTGGCCCATCTAGGAGTGGCACTGTAGTGTCAGACAGGAGGGCAGATATAAAAAAAAGGCCCCAAACAGCACATCATGCAAAGATGTAAAAGAGGTGCAATGAGGTAGCTGTATGACTAAGCCAAGCGACACAAACAATTGGCCCATCTAGGAGTGGCACTGCAGTGTCAGACAGGAGGGCAGGTATAAAAAAAAGGCCCCAAACAGCACATCATGCAAAGATGAAAAAGAGGTGCAATGAGGTAGCTGTATGACTAAGCTAAGCGACACAAACAATTGGCCCATATAGGAGTGGCATTGCAACGTCAGACAGGATGGCACTTAAAAAAAATAGTACCCAAACAGCACATCATGCAAAGATGTAAAAGAGGGCAATGAGGTAGCTGTATGACTAAGCTAAGCGACACAAGTGTGCGGCACAAACACCTGGCCCATCTAGTGTTGGCACTGCAGTCCCACTGCACTAATGGTGGTTTCCCGGACGCACGTTTAGCACCAGCACAGTTGTTATGGCCTCAGTAATACGCTTTGCAACAGGGTATATATATATATATATATATATATATATAAGCCAGTATCACTGGAATTATATGGCAGTACCACATGGACATATACAGCAGCACAGGGACACCAGCACTGATGCAGGACAACACAGCATCACTACAATGGACTGGATTTATACAGCAGCACTGGACTGATGCAGCACACAGAGCCGGCCCTAGGTATAGGCAAACTAGGCAATTGCCTAGGGTATCTGATATGCCTAGGGGCACAAGCAGCTTCTGCTGATTAAAATGATATGCAGCATGCCTATATTCTGTGTGTAGCATTTCGTATGAAGATACAGCCACAGTCGCACACAGTATATAGGCATGCTGCATATCATTTTAATCAGCAGAAGCTGCTTGTGCATCCTAGCCACATAGCAATGCAAATAAGATGCATTTTTATAAAAAATAGGCACCCTACGTTAGCAGAGCTGCCAGTTGACTCACGCCAGGAATTATATGTGTCATTATGTGTATAAGGACATTAATAATGTGTAACATATGTGCAAGGTGCACTATGTGTGTCATTATGTGTATAAGGGCACTAATAATGTGCGACATATGTGTTAGGGAAAATATGTGTATAAGGGCATTAATAAGGGTTGGCATAATGTGTAAGGCGCATTATGTTTATAAGGACATTAATAATGTGTTTCATAAGTGTAAGGGGCATTACTGTGTGGTATTATGTGTATAAATGCATTATCAATGTGTGGCATTATGTGTATAAGGTGCTCTACTGTGTGGCGTAATGTATAGAAAGGGCACTAATGTGTGGTCTAATGTGAATAAAGAGCAATATGGTATGGTGAAATGTGAATAAGGAGCAATATGGTGTTCTGTAATGAGAATAAAGAGCAATATGGTGTGGTGTAATGTGAATAAGGAGCAATTCAGTATGATGTTATGTGAATGAGGGGCACTACTGTGAGGAGTAACGTATATAAGGTAAAGTGGTACTACTGTGTGATGTAATGTGAATAAGGGACACTATCGCATGATAAATTGTGAATAAAGTTGCACTACTGTGAGGCATAATTTGAATTGGGGGTACTATTGTGTGGCCATGCCCCTTGCCAGTAAAAACACATACCTTTTTGGGCTGTGCGCCGAATGTGCACACTGTTCTTATTTAAATTACAGGGGGTAGGGGAAAAAAAGGACTGCTATGGGTGGAGGGTGATGGTGCTGGGAAAGGGGTGCAGGGTCAGAGGTGGAATTAGCGTGCTAGGGGGCACCAGACAAAATCTTGCCTAGGGCATTATATTGGTTAGGGCCGGCTCTGGCAGCACAATACACAACCGCTGAACTGATGCAGCACAACACAGCAACACTGTAAGGGACTTATACAGCTGCACTGGACATATGGCAGCAGATAACACAACCCTGTGACTGGACATATGCAGCACAAGACACGGACACTGAGAGGACGGAGACACGTCCTCTCTCTACACTCTCCAATGCAGGAGTGAAAATGGCGGGGACGTGCGGGTCCTTATATGGATTCCAAACCCTGCGAGAATCCGACAGCGGAATGATGACGTTTTGCATCATTCTGGTTTACGAGTCAGGCGGGAGAACCCGAGCCTGACTCGGATCCGGGCTCGGATGGTGAACTCCGGTAGGGTTCGGTTCTCTGAGAACCGAACCCGCTCATCACTAGTATACACACACATAATATAGAATATCTTGTGGAGAGGGGGTCTGGACTGCACACTCTAGTTTCTTATAATGGGATGTACTACCTTGCTGAGACTTAGTACTACAATATAGGATATATATACGGCAGTATCACTGGAATTATATCGTAGTACCACTGGACATATACGGCAGTATCACTGGAATTATGTGGCAGTATCACTGGAATTATACAGCAGGATCACTGGAATTATACGGCAGTAACACTGGACATATACGGCAGTATCACTGGACTTGATTTATTAGCCAGTACCACTGAGCTATACGGCAGTACCACTGGATTTATAGGGCAGTACCACTGGACTTATACGGCGTTACCACTGTAATTATTAGAGATGAGCGGGTTCGGTTCCTCGGAATCTGAACCCGCCCGCACTTCAGGTTTTTTTACACGGGGCCGAGCGACTCGGATCTTCCCGCCTTGCTCGGTTAACCCGAGCGCGCCCGAACGTCATCATCCCGCTGTCGGATTCTCGCGAGGCTCGTATTCAATCGCGACACTCGGATTCTATATAAGGAGCCGCGCGTCGCCGCCATTTTCACACGTGCATTGAGATTGATAGGGAGAGGACGTGGCTGGCGTCCTCTCCGTTTAGACTAGAGTACTAGAGAGAGACACAAATTTTGGGGAGCATATTATTAGGAGGAGTACTACTTGCTGCTGATAGTGTGACCAGTGACCACCAGTTTAATTAATCCGTTCTCTGCCTGAAAAAAAACGATACACAGTGTGACACAGTCACATACCATATCTGTGCTCAGCCCAGTGTGCTGCATCATATGTAATACTGTATATCATTATCTGACTGTGCTGAGTGCTCACTGCTCACACAGCTTAATTGTGGGGGAGACTGGGGAGCAGTTATAGCAGGAGTACATATTTTAAGTACAGTGCACACTTTTGCTGCCAGAGTGCCACTGCCAGTGTGACTGACCACTGACCACCAGTATTGTGATTGTCTGCTGACCACCAGTATATTGTGATTGTCTGCCTGAAAAAGTTAAACACTCGTCGTGTGGTGTTTTTTTTTATAAACGCATTCTGCAGACAGTGTCCAGCAGGTCCGTCATTACATAATATATACCTGTCCGGCTGCAGTACTAGTGTGATATATATATATATTTAAATTTTATCTCATTATCATCCAGTCTATATTAGCAGCAGACACAGTACGGTAGTCCACGGCTGTAGCTACCTCTGTGTCGGCAGTCGCTCGTCCATCCATAATTGTATACCACCTACCCGTGGTTTTTTTTTTTTCTATCTTCTTGATACTAGTAGCTTACTTTAGGAGTCTGCAGTGCTGAGTCTGACAGACAGTGTCCAGCAGGTCCGTCATTACATAATATATACCTGTCCGGCTGCAGTACTAGTGTGATATATATATATATTTTAATTTTATCTCATTATCATCCAGTCTATATTAGCAGCAGACACAGTACGGTAGTCCATGGCTGTAGCTACCTCTGTGTCGGCAGTCGCTCGTCCATCCATAATTGTATACCACCTACCCGTGGTTTTTTTTTTCTATCTTCTTGATACTAGTAGCTTACTTTAGGAGTCTGCAGTGCTGAGTCTGACAGACAGTGTCCAGCAGGTCCGTCATTACATAATATATACCTGTCCGGCTGCAGTACTAGTGTGATATATATATATATTTTAATTTTATCTCATTATCATCCAGTCTATATTAGCAGCAGACACAGTACGGTAGTCCACGGCTGTAGCTACCTCTGTGTCGGCAGTCGCTCGTCCATCCATAATTGTATACCACCTACCCGTGGTTTTTTTTTTTTCTATCTTCTTGATACTAGTAGCTTACTTTAGGAGTCTGCAGTGCTGAGTCTGACAGACAGTGTCCAGCAGGTCCGTCATTACATAATATATACCTGTCCGGCTGCAGTACTAGTGTGATATATATATATATATTTTAATTTTATCTCATTATCATCCAGTCTATATTAGCAGCAGACACAGTACGGTAGTCCACGGCTGTAGCTACCTCTGTGTCGGCAGTCGCTCGTCCATCCATAATTGTATACCACCTACCCGTGGTTTTTTTTTTCTATCTTCTTGATACTAGTAGCTTACTTTAGGAGTCTGAAGTGCTGAGTCTGACAGACAGTGTCCAGCAGGTCCGTCATTACATAATATATACCTGTCCGGCTGCAGTACTAGTGTGATATATATATATATTTTAATTTTATCTCATTATCATCCAGTCTATATTAGCAGCAGACACAGTACGGTAGTCCACGGCTGTAGCTACCTCTGTGTCGGCAGTCGCTCGTCATCCATAAGTATACTAGTATCCATCCATCTCCATTGTTTACCTGAGGTGCCTTTTAGTTGTGCCTATTAAAATATGGAGAACAAAAATGTTGAGGTTCCAAAAATAGGGAAAGATCAAGATCGACTTCCACCTCGTGCTGAAGCTGCTGCCACTAGTCATGGCCGAGACGATGAAATGCCAGCAACGTCGTCTGCCAAGGCCGATGCCCAATGTCATAGTACAGAGCATGTAAAATCCAAAACACCAAATATCAGTAAAAAAAGGACTCAAAAATCTAAAATAAAATTGTCGGAGGAGAAGCGTAAACTTGCCAATATGCCATTTACCACACGGAGTGGCAAGGAACGGCTGAGGCCCTGGCCTATGTTCATGGCTAGTGGTTCAGCTTCACATGAGGATGGAAGCACTCATCCTCTCGCTAGAAAACTGCAGTGCCACTCCTAGATGGGCCAGGTGTTTGTGTCGGCCACTTGGGTGGCTTAGCTTAGTCACACAGCTACCTCATTGCGCCTCTTTTTTTCTCTGCATCATGTGCTGTTTGGGGACTATTTTTTTGAAGTGCCATCCTGCGTGACACTGCAGTGCCACTCCTAGATGGGCCAGGTGTTTGTGTCGGCCACTAGGGTCGCTTAGCTTACTCACACAGCTACCTCATTGCGCCTCTTTTTTTCTTTGCGTCATGTGCTGTTTGGGGAGTGTTTTTTGGAAGGGCCATCCTGCGTGACACTGCAGTGCCACTCCTAGATGGGCCAGGTGTTTGTGTCGGCCACTAGGGTCGCTTAGCTTACTCACACAGCTACCTCATTGCGCCTCTTTTTTTCTTTGCGTCATGTGCTGTTTGGGGAGTGTTTTTTGGAAGGGCCATCCTGCGTGACACTGCAGTGCCACTCCCAGATGGGCCAGGTGTTTGTGTCGGCCACTAGGGTCGCTTATCTTACTCACACAGCTACCTCATTGCGCCTCTTTTTTTCTTTGCGTCATGTGCTGTTTGGGGAGTGTTTTTTGGAAGGGCCATCCTGCGTGACACTGCAGTGCCACTCCTAGATGGGCCAGGTGTTTGTGTCGGCCACTAGGGTCGCTTATCTTACTCACACAGCTACCTCATTGCGCCTCTTTTTTTCTTTGCGTCATGTGCTGTTTGGGGAGTGTTTTTTGGAAGGGCCATCCTGCGTGACACTGCAGTGCCACTCCTAGATGGGCCAGGTGTTTGTGTCGGCCACTAGGGTCGCTTATCTTACTCACACAGCTACCTCATTGCGCCTCTTTTTTTCTTTGCGTCATGTGCTGTTTGGGGAGTGTTTTTTGGAAGGGCCATCCTGCGTGACACTGCAGTGCCACTCCTAGATGGGCCAGGTGTTTGTGTCGGCCACTAGGGTCGCTTATCTTACTCACACAGCTACCTCATTGCGCCTCTTTTTTTCTTTGCGTCATGTGCTGTTTGGGGAGTGTTTTTTGGAAGGGCCATCCTGCGTGACACTGCAGTGCCACTCCTAGATGGGCCAGGTGTTTGTGTCGGCCACTAGGGTCGCTTAGCTTACTCACACAGCTACCTCATTGCGCCTCTTTTTTTCTTTGCGTCATGTGCTGTTTGGGGAGTGTTTTTTGGAAGGGCCATCCTGCGTGACACTGCAGTGCCACTCCTAGATGGGCCAGGTGTTTGTGTCGGCCACTAGGGTCGCTTAGCTTAGTCATCCAGCGACCTCGGTGCAAATTTTAGGACTAAAAATAATATTGTGAGGTGTGAGGTGTTCAGAATAGACTGAAAATGAGTGGAAATTATGGTTTTTGAGGTTAATAATACTTTGGGATCAAAATGACCCCCAAATTCTATGATTTAAGCTGTTTTTTAGTGTTTTTTGAAAAAAACACCCGAATCCAAAACACAACCGAATCCGACAAAAAAAATTCGGTAAGGTTTTGCCAAAACGCGGTCGAACCCAAAACACGGCCGCGGAACCGAACCCAAAACCAAAACACAAAACCCGAAAAATTTCAAGTGCACATCTCTAGTAATTATATGGCAGGATCACTGGACTTATACGGCAGAATCACTGGATTTAAACGGCAGTACCTCTGGACATATGCGGCAGTATCAATGGACATATACGACAGTACCGCTGGACATATACGGCACTATCACTGGACATATACGGCAGTTCACTGGACATATACGGCAGTATCACTGGATTGGACTTATTCGCCAGTACCACTATAATTATAAGGCAGGATCACTGGATTAATACGGTAGTACCTCTGGACATATACGGCAGTACTGCTGGACATATACGGCAGTATCAATGGACATATACGGCAGTATCACTGGACAGGACTTATACTCCAGTACCGCTGTAATTATATGGCAGGATCACTGGACTTATACGGCAGGATCACTGTAATTATACGGCAGGATCACTGGACTTATTCGGCAGGATCACTGGAATTATACGGCAGGATCACTGGAATTATATGGCAGTACCGCTGGACATATATACGGCAGTACCGCTGGACATATATACGGCAGTACCGTTGGACATATGGCAGCAGAGGACACAACCACTGTGACTGAACAGATGCAGCACAAAACACGGACACTGAGGACACTGAGGACAGAGACACATCCTCTCTTTACACTCTCCAATGCCGGAGTAAAAATGGCGGCGACGCGCGGCTGTTTACATGGAATCCAAACCCCGCGAGAATCCGACAGCGGGATGATGACGTTTTGCCTCGTTCTGGTTTCCGAGTCAGACGGGAACACCCGAGCCTGACTCGGATCCGGGCTCGTGTCGTGAAGTCCGGTAGGGTTCGGTTCTCTGAGAACTGAACCCGCTCATCTCTACCTAACACTTATGTGCTTGTACTTTTCTCTGGACAGGACTAATTTAAAGTAAGTCCATAGAGCATACCTCCCAACATGTACCATTCCAGGAGTGAAAAAATTCTCAGTTACTGGACTTCCCTCCTAATTTATGATTGCCCTCACCTGTGTCAAACTAGTTAATGGATAAGAAAGGTGTTTCACCATGGTAAGGGTAATCATAAATTAAGGGAGCAGTCCAGGATAAGAGTTTTTGTCCCTCCTAGAATTGGTCATGTTGGAAGGTATGATAGATACATGCCATACTTTTCCCCAAGTCTAGTTAAACAGTGAGTGAGCAAACTGCGGTAGGAGCAGAGCCAGTTCCCATGCACATTTTCCTGTCCTTGCTGGTGTATAGAGACATGATAATTTGCTGAATAGATATGTTTTTGAGCTATTGCTGGTGTTGCGGATAAGAATGGCTTCATTTCGGCATCTGCAAACTTCCTGGGCAGCAAGACACACTTATACCATAATTATTTTTATTGCTGATTCTACTGCAGCTCCCCGCTGGACCAGGGACGTGCAGTCAGGGGAGGAAGGGGAGGCAGTGCCTCCCCTGTGTTTAATTATTAAAATAATACAAAGAATATACTTATGACACATATTCTGTCATAAGTATCTTCTTTATTTTATTCTAATAATTTTAACTCCTCAAATTAGTTTGGGAGCCACTGATAGCAGTGCCTCCCATAGACAATGGGAACGGGGATAGAGCGGGGGATGGGGCCAAGCACTGGGCTGTAAAAGCCCATTAACAAAAATACTGAAAGCGGCACTTAAACAAGTGCCTTGCTGACAGGGACACCAGCTCATGTCAGCAGTTGTGATTGGACAGCGGATCCAGTATTGGATCCGCTGTCCAATCACCCATACATGGCGCAGCAGGCAGAAGTGGTGGCAGGTCCCGGCGGTGAGCATCAGTGGAGCGGGTCCCGGCAGTGAGCAGCGGTGGAGCGGTGGCCCTGAAGGTGGTAGCGGTGGGAAGCCCAGAGTAGTGGTGCATGCTTCGGTGGAGGCCAGCGCTTTTCCCTCTCCTTCCCCAACCCTCCCAGCAAGCAGCAGCACTTACACTGTCCCAAACACGCAGGGGAGAGAGGGGGGGCCGATGGGCTGGGTATTACATTGATTGTTTGATTGATATATATATATATATATATATATCAATCAGTGCCTCCCCAGTCTAGGACCTCAGTGCACATCACTGGTGGATATCCCTTACCGGATCGACATGGGGGCCCAATAATATTAGCGCCCAGAATTTCAATGCAATATGGGATTATACCGGCAGGGTGCCAGTGTACAAAGGAGCAACCTCAGGGATAGGGGCTCCGAAAGGAGCTTATCCTTGCAATGTGCTCGGATTTTAAAGTTTCTGTTTCCAAGCAGAATCATCCCTAATTAGAACTGACACATAAAATAAGGGGGGGCCACCTGACAGCCAGATAGGTATAAATACTGTATCCCAAATGTAAAACTTTGTACAATTCTTGAGAGCCAAGCTGACAGTAGTGTCTTGCTTCTCTTAGCAAACAGGTTAATATAAGTGAGATTGTTCTATTAATTTTACCTTTTTGTTTATATACGTAAAGTATCTGCATAAAAATCTTTGTATGTAATTTTTATGAATTATTTTGTATGTACTGTACTTTAAGCCTTGTATCTTTTTTATATTCAAAGTTATTTAATAGGATTGCTCTCTGTGATTCTTATTGGATACATTGTGTCTGTGTAATCAGATAATCCATGCTACATATCTGCACTACAGACAGTGGTGGTTCTAGACGCTGGTGCATTGGCAGAGCTGAGGAGGGAAAGTGATGTACAGCAGACTTGACCCCGGCAGGAGCCTTTCCCTGGGAGCATTGTTCAACCAACCATCACCCTGTGACTACCACCTTGTTCCATAGCTGTGATCAGTAATGTAGAGTAGGGTATAAAGAGGTGAGTAACGTGGTGGATAAAGGGGTCAGGTATTTTGCAAAGGGTATAGAAGGGTCAGGGTTGTAGCGTAGTGAGTAAAGGGGTCATGGATGTAGAGTAGGGTATAGAGGGGTCAGGTATGTTGCCTAGTGTATAGAGGGGTCAGGGATGTAGTGTAGGGAATAGAGGGATCAGGGATGTAGTGTAGGGTATAATGGGGGCTGGGATGTAGTGTAGGGTACAGAGGGGTCAGGGATGTAGAAGAGGGTATAGAGGGGTCAGGTATGTTGCCTAGTGTATAGCGAAGTCAGGGTTGTAGTGTAGGGAATAAAGGGGTCAGGGATGTAGAGGAGGGTATAGAGGGGTCAGGGATGTAGTGTAGGGTATAGAGGGGTCAGGGATGTAGAGGAAGGTATAGAGAGGTCAGGGATATAGTGTAGGGAATAGAAGGATCAGGGATGTAGTGTAGGGTATAAAGGGCTCAGGGATGTAGAATAGGGTATAGAGGGGTCAGGGATATAGTGTAGGGAATAGAGGGATCAGGGATGTAGTGTAGGGTATAATGGGGGCTGGGATGTAGTGTAGGGTATAGAGGGGTCAGGGATGTAGAGGAGGGTATTGAGGGGGTCAGGTATGTTGCCTAGTGTATAGCGAAGTCAGGGTTGTAGTGTAGGGAATAAAGGGGTCAGGGATGTAGAGGAGGGTATAGAGGGATCAGAGATGTAGTGTAGGGTATAGAGATGTCAGGGATGTAGAGGAAGGTATAGGGGGGTCAGGGATATAGTGTAGGGAATAGAGGGATCAGGGATGTAGTGTAGGGTATAATGGGGGCCGGGATGTAGTGTAGGGTATAGAGGGGTCAGGAATGTAGTGTAGGGTATAGAGGTGTCAATGATGTAGAGTAAAGTATAGAGGGGTTAGGGATGTAGAATAGGGTATAGAGGGATCAGTAATGTAGATTAGGGTATAAAGGGGTCAATAGTATAGAGTATAGAAAGGTCAGTGATGTAGTGTATGATATAGAGGGGTCAGTAGTGTAGGGTATAGAGGGGTCAGTGATGTAGTGTAGGGTATAGAGGGGTCAGTAGTGTAGGGTATAGAGGGGTCAGTGATGTAGTGTAGGACATAGAGGGGTCAGTAGTGTAGGGTATAGAGGGGTCAGTGATGTAGTGTAGGACATAGAGGGGTCAGTAGTGTAGGGTATAGAGGGGTCAGTGATGTAGTGTAGGGTATAGAGGGGTCAGTAAAAGTACTAAAATAAGGAAAAACGTCAGAGATTCAACACAATCTGCACTGTGACACTCTGCAAGCACTGTGTATCTGTTATGATCCGGAGAGGATACCTGGACAAAGTGATGTGGAAGTCTGGGTATGTGTTACGAGGACAACACTGTACGAGGGCTTTCAGGTGGCACCAGGTGGCGCTCGCTCATACGATTACACTTGCCCAGCAGTCCTTTAGCCTCCTGCAATGCTAGGCTTCACCTTTAGCAGCCACCTTTCCAGGGTGAATTATGTCCTCCCCGTACTCAGATGCCCCCAGGACTTACGGATGGACAAGGCGACTATTGGAGACTGGGCAAGAGTAAGGTATAGTGCAGAGAGACGCTCACAGGATGCAACCTAAATAAAGTGCCTGATACACAAACTGATATTAGTAACAGAATGTGAGTGTAACAATGCACAGGATGGTGTTAAATTTAAACACTAACTGTATGCAAATGCAACAATGCACAGGATGGAATAAGCGACTGAGTATAAACCGTATATGAATGCAACAATGCACAAGATGGTATTAGCAACTAAACACAGAATGTAGGTGAATGCAACAAAGTATAAACTGTATATGAATGCAACAATGCACAAGATGGTATTAGCAACTAAACAAAATGTATGTGAATGCAAGAATGCATAGGATGGTATAAGCAAGTATGTACAGGCAATGAATAACTTAACTATGAGACCCTTAAGGAACTTGACAGAGCAAAGCAAGGTATAGATAATAAAATAACTTAGCTGCAGGAGTCCCCTGAATTCCAGGCAAGGCAAGGCTGGAACTGGAGTTTGTCTGAATGGACTTCCAGACTTGGTCTCACATACACAGTCAGGAGCTCAAGTAACACAGGTAATGTACTCAGGATTCTGGCAGGACAGGGTACACAAGATTCAAACAGAACTGGGCATCACAAGTAATGTAATATCACTAACTGCACAAGTTCAAGATACCACCATAGGACAGGGACCGGAACCAGGTACAAACAATAACCTATATCTGGAGTCTGGTAGAGGGCAGGCTGGGTAATAAAAGGAGCAAGTCCCAATCAGGATGGCTGGAAAAGGACAAGCCTCCTGAAACACAGATTAACAGCAGTTGGAAACCAGACACAAGAAAATGGCCTAATTATCTGACAGGTGAGACTGCACAGGCCACACATACAGGAGACAGGTTGCAGTTACACAGACTCGCCAAAGGCGGCCTGCAACAGTACCCCAAACAAGTACATAAGAAAACCTGGAATGCTAACAGAAACACAACAGACTCACAACATAAAAACATAAACAGAATGCAAGCTGCATTCGCAGCTTGTAACAGTATCGTTATGCTCAGACTGAGATATGTTAATTTTCTCTTTCAAATTAATTTTTTTCCTCTTTCGGGGAGTGGGGGTGGGGTCGGGGTAGGCGCCCAAGGAAATTTTTGCCCTGGGCTCCGCTTGGTCTAGAACCAGAATTCAGACCTGATCGTAGATGTGCTAAATTTAGCTACTAGTTGCTGTGAGGGTCACAGCGGCTGTGTGTGACGTCATGCAGTTGCTGCGGCCCGCCCCCCCCGCACGGTCCGGGCATGCTTGCATTGCCTGGACCGCACCCCCTAAACGACGGGCAAACACCGCCAGCCCGCCCCCTCCCGCCCAGTGACAGCCTCTGCCTGTCAATCAGTCAGAGGCGATCGCAGAGCTGAGACGGCCGTCGGCTGTCTGGCATGTGCTGATGCACGAAAACGCACAGCAGCGATCAGAGCTGAATTAGGCCCCTTGTCCTTATTATTTTGGTAATAATAACTGGGACTTAATTGTAGATGTAAGAACTCTAGTGGTGGCAGAACCTGAGAAGTAATAATAAATGTGTGAGATAACGAGGAGTGTAATTATTTTTAGACAGACCAGGTGGTTGTTTGATTAACTCTGTGTCACTCTCACATCACACAGACTCAAGTGAGTGCTGATTGAGACAAGTTATTGATAGAGATTAAATATCGTGATCTTTTAGAAATGTGTCCGTAACACTATTTATAAAGTTTGCAATTGCCCCCAGTTAATTTCCTTATCATGGAAATAAGGAATGATTTTTGAGCCCCATTTGTCAAAGCATTTTCCGGGACAGTAGCTCCAAATTAGGAGCTGTCTCAGTGACGAACTTAACAGTGAAGTGATATCTATCCATCACTTCACTGTAGTGTCTGAACCTGCATATGTAAGTCCATAAGGGCAGACATGTGCAGAGCCATTTTGAGAAAATGGACCCAAGCTGTGAAAAACTAAATTTTTTCAACTTGATATATAGGGCCACGCCACAGTCCCCGTGGGTCTGGGACTCCAGATCGACAACAAAAAGGTCGACACACCTTAGGTCGACGCCAATTGGTCGACATGGACAAAAGGTCGACATGAACAAGGTCGACATGGAAAAAGGTCGACATTAATTTTTTATGTTTTTTTGGTGTCGTTTTCTTCGTAGAGTGACCAGGAACCCCAATTAGTGCACCGCGTCCCCTCGCATGGTGCCTTCGCTTCGCTCGGCACAGATTACCGTTCCAATCGTAGTCCACGTGGATCGTTAAGTATGAAAAGGTTCCAAAAAAGAAAAAAATTGCGAAAAACTCATGTCGACATTTTTCCATGTCGACCTTGTTCCCGTCGACCTTTTGTCCACGTCGACCTTCTGCCCATGTCGACCTAAGGTGTGTCGACCAATTGGCATCGATCTAAGGTGTGTCGACCTTTTTGTTGTCGACCTGAAGTCCGGATACCGTCCCCGTATCTGCAGAAGATTTAGGTAAAATAGGTCCCATAATCATAGCAACATGTATGTTACATGTTTGCTCCACCAGTTTCTCCAGACATGATTATTTTTTGCATTGACTCATCACATAAGTATACGAGTTTAACCCCTGCTAGTATGGACATGATTTAGAGGTGTGCACAGTGTACACAGCAGGTGCAGCTGCTACATGTAAATATGCTAATGCTGCAGGAGGCATTTTCTGTGATGCTGAGGGGACGCATCATCGGATAATCTGTAAAAACATCGACCATCTGAGTAACCCTCAGGTTACTCAGATAGGCGTTTCATATCTGTAGTCAAAGCCAGTAAATCTGCATCGGCAGATCACTAGCCTTGGCACTTCCAAAAATGGGAGTGACGCCACCATTTGCAGGAATGCTCCATTGTGCAACCCCCAAATGACTGCAGTGCAGTCCTTCCACCATCGTAATCCATTAGGTTTGCATACAATGCTGAACCAGGCCCTATCTCAGCTCTGTACAATTATGGTTTGTTTTAGCCAGAAAAATAAAAATGAAGTACAGGTTGAGTATCCCATATCCAAATATCCGAAATACGGAATATTCCGAAATACAGACTTTTTTGCGTGAGACTGAGATAGTGAAACCTTTGTTTTCTGATGGCTCAATGTACACAAACTTTGTTTAATACACACAGTTATTAAAAATATTGTATTAAATGACCCTCAGGTTGTGTATATAAGGTGTATATGAAACATAAATGAATTGTGCAAATGTACACACACTTTGTTCAATGCACAAACTTACAAAAAATATTGGCTAAAATTACCTTCCGGCTATGTGTATAAGTTGTATATGTAACATAAATGCACTCTGTGCTTAGATTTAGGTCCCATCGCCATGATATCTCATTATGGTATGCAATTATTCCAAAATACGGAAAAATCCGATATCCAAAATACCTCTGGTCCCAAGCATTTTGGATAAGGGATACTCAACCTATATTTGATGCTGTTCACCAATTATGTTGTACACTGAGAAATACAGTAATCAGGAGGGGTAAATTATGAATAGAAGACAAAACCCTTATCTAAAAAAGTCTCAATCATTCTGGAAAGAATTAGCAATGTGCATGTCACATTATTATAAAGCAGTGACTGCTGCTGTGCTTGGGTGATTTTGTGTCCAACAGAGGCTGCTGTGGTAGCTGGCTGGGACTTTGCCTTGGCTGCTTCTAACCAGGCACTTTATTAAATAATAATACATAGTTCTTTGTGCGCAAAGTGTCAGCACAACTAAACTATCATCCTAGATAGACTCCTCATTCTCAATTAGACTCCTCACTCCCTGTACGGGCAACCTACTCTTGGGAGACTGTTGGTTAAAGTTATCTAAGCAAACATCAGTTTATTGATAAAAGATTATATGTATATATATATATATATATATATATATATATATATATAAACTCAGAAGATATAAAGATTATAAAAAAATAATGATATACTCTGTTCTTATTCAGTTGTATTCCTGTAGCAAACCTGGGGAGCCCTGTTTGACTGTCAGTTAGACTCCCTGATTAAAGAAAATGTAGAGATGTCGCTAGGAATTTTCAGAAGATGGGTGTCTTGGCTGGGACAAGAGCCATGAATCAGACCCAATGCTTATTTGTCCGGGCGCTGTTGGGTCTTCTCTGCTGCGCTGCGGGGTTTGAGGGCAGCTGGTCTCTGGGGTTACTGTGGCCAGGGCCGGTGCTAGGGTGTTCGGCGCCCCCCTGCAAACTATAAATTATGGGGTGTGGTTCATCAAATCGACAGTGTTTAGGTCGACCACTATAGGTTGACAGTCACTAGGTCGACATGGATGGAAGGTCGACAGGGTCTCTAGGTCGACAGGTCTAAAGGTCGACATGAGGATTTTTTGTGTGTGTCGTTTTCTTCGTAGAGTGACCGGGATCCCAAATTAGTGCACCACGTCCCCTCGCATGGCTCGCTTCGCTCGCCATGCGAGGGCATGGTGCCTTCGCTCCGCTACCACTTCGCTCGGCACAGATTACCGTTCCAATCGTAGTCCACGTGGATCGTTAAGTATGAAAAAATTCAAAAAAACAATAAAAAAAAAAAAAACTCATGTCGACCTTTAGACATGTCGACCTAGCACATGTCGACCTTCCATCCATGTCGACCTAGTGACTGTCGACCTATAGTGGTCGACCTAAACATTGTCGACCTAGATACTGTCGATCTTCAGACCGGATCCCAAATTTGCGCCCTCCCATATTTTACAAAGGGACAGTGTGCGGCAAAAAGGGATGTGGCTTCACAAGGAAGGAGCATGGCCACACAATAGTACCCCCATTTCAAATTACACCACATAGAAGCACAATCTTATTCACATTACTCCAGGCATAGTAGTGCTGTTTATACACATAATGGCCCTCATTCCGAGTTGATCGCATGAAGCTGCTCTTTGCAGCCCGTGCGATCAACTATACTTCGCCTATTGGGGGGTGGGGTTTCCCATAGCAAGGCTGCGTACGCTTGTGCGGCCCTGCTATGGGGAATAAATTAGTGCAGTTTGTAAGGCTAGACTTACTTACCAGCTGCGACGTTTTCAGCCTGTTCGGTCCTGGCTCTGACGTCAAACACTCGCCCTGGACACGCCTGCGTTTCTTCAAACACGCCTCCGATTTTCTTACCACTCCCTGAAAACGGCTCCGGATGCTGTGTTGCCGACCAGGAACGCCCACCGCCAGTCAATCTTCAAGCGATCGCCGCTTCGATCACTTTCTTCTTTCCCTTCGTCGTTACCTGGCGATGGACAACAACGCACGTGCGCATTACGGTTCCCGTGTGTGCGCAGTAGTGACCCGGCCACAGCTGTGCGAACGAACGCACGCTGCGATCGAGTCAGATTGACCCCCAATGTCCGCAGTAGTGGCGCCGGTTAAATACATAATAGCCTCTGTAGTAGCACTGCTTATATTATTATTATTACCAATTATTTATATAGCGCACACATATTCCGCTGTGCTTTACAGAGAATATTTGCTCATTCACATCAGTTCCTGCCCCAGTGGAGCTTACAATCCATATTCCCTATCACATGTACACACAGACACATTTACGCTAGGGTTCATTTTGTTGGAAGCCAATTAACCTACCAGCATATATTTTTGGATTGTGGGAGGAAACCGGAGTACCCGGAGGAAACACACGCAAGTACGGGGAGAATATACAAACTCCGCACAGTTAGGGCCATGGTGGGAATCGAACCCATGACCTCAGTGCTCTGAGACAGTAATGCTAATCATTATACCATCCGTACTGTATACACATAATAGCCCCTGTAGCAGTACTGCTTATACACATAATAGCCCCTGTAGTAGCACTGGTTATATGCATAATAGCCCCTGTAGTAGCGCCGGTTACATATAATGCCCCAGTGGTCGAAGTGGAAATTTTGAAGTGGGAGTATGGAAAAATGAAGGTTGCAATTCTGCGTGCTCCGGAAAAGGGGGCATCGTCACTCAAAAGGGGTTGTGTCCATAAGTGTAATGTACCACTCCATATACCCCTTATACACATTATGTACCACAATAGTAGGACCCCTTATACTATCTAGTACTCGTGCCCCTTTCACATTATAGCACACAGAATGAGCCGAAATTCACATTATAGCACACAGAGTGAGCCAAAATTCACATTACAGCACACTGAATGAGCTGAAGCTCACATTATACCACACGGTATGAGTCGAAATTCACATTATAGCATCCAGAGTGAGCCAAAATTCACATTATAGCACACAGAATGAGCGGAAATTCACATTATAGCACATGGAATGAGCCGAAATTCACATTATAGCACACGGTATAGGTATAGCATTATAGCACAGGATGGGAGCAGTAGTTCGGGCAGTATGGGAGCAGTGGTGCGGAGAAGGGGGGTGCAGTATGGGAGCAGTGGTGCGGAGCAGGGGGGGCAGTATGGGAACAGGGGTGCGGAGCAGGGGGGCAGCATGGGAGCAGTGGTGCTGAGCAGGGGGGGCAGTATGGGAGCAGTGGTGCGGAGCAGGGGGGGCAGTATGGGAGCAGTGGTGCGGAGCAGGGGGGGCCGTATGGGAGCAGTGGTGCGGAGCAGGCCGGGGGCAGTATGGCAGCAGTGGTGCGGAGCAGGCCGGGGGCAGTATGGCAGCAGTGGTGCGGAGCAGGGGGGGCAGTATGGGAACAGTGGTGCGGAGCAGGGGGGCAGCATGGGAGCAGTGGTGCTGAGCAGGGGGGGCAGTATGGGAGCAGTGGTGCGGAGCAGGGGGGGCAGTATGGGAGCAGTGGGGGCCGTATGGGAGCAGTGGTGCAGAGCAGGGGGGCAGTATGGGAGCAGTGGTGCGGAGCAGGCCGGGGGCAGTATGGCAGCAGTGGTGCGGAGCAGGGGGGGCAGTATGGGAGCAGTGGTGCGGAGCAGGGGGGGGCAGTATGGTAGCAGTGGTGCGGAGCAGGGGGGGAACTGTATGGCAGCAGTGGTGCTGAGCAGGGGGGGCAGTATGGTAGTGAAAGGTGCTCGCTAAGTTAAACAAGAATGTCACCTGCTCCCTGTAGATCCTGGGTCCCGGAAGCCGTCATTCCCTCCGTGGTCACTGCTCTCCATAGTTCCCATCCGCCGTCGCTCCCTCCGTGGACGGTGGCAGCAGCCTCACACAGGAGCCGCGGCACCGTGTCCCGCTCCTCCATCTCCACACTGCACGGCACACGAACGAGACCTGACCTGGCGCCTCAAGGGGTGGTGGGGGGGGGGGGGGGCACATTAATCGGCAGCAGGGGGGGACATTAATCGGTGGCAAGCGTGTGAGTGAGGGGTGCACACACCTATGGTCTGCACTCTGCACTGCATACTGCTATTAGTTAAAAAAACAAAACCTTCCTGGTCAGTGGCGAAGTGCCGGTATGCCATACCGTTGCATACTGGCGCCGGCCCACTTCAACCACTGTAATGCCCTCAGAAGTGCCATTTATATAAATTATGCCCCCCACCCACACACACATACACATAGACAGATACACACACATACATACATACATACATACACACAGACACACACAGACACACACACAAATACTTTCCCTTCACATACCATCTGGCTGGCCACAGTTTCTGTCCTCCTCAGGCTCTGCAGCCTGCTCCCGTGTAGCTCCGCCCCTCTGCGCCGTGTAGCCCCTCCCCCTTTTCGGCCAGGATACGGAGGACACTGCAGGAAGGTAAGGGGAGGCTTCAAGCTGCCGGCGCCGCTGCCTGTCAAATGGTGTGACAGGCACAGCAGCCAGCAGTAGCAGCAGGGGGCCCAGGCGCTGCACATAGATGCAGTGCAGGGACAGCGCCTCTCCCAGCCTGGCACCTACCTGCACTGCATCCCTTTGCTGAGCGGGTAGCGCCGGCCCTGACTGTGGCTGTCAAAGGTCCATTCTGACCTCTAGGTTTCCAGCTTCAGTATCTAGTGCTCTTTCTCCATGCCACCTGTGTGTGCCGCCTGTGAGGACAGGCCTTGCGTCAAACGTGTTGAAGTTGCAACCATCATGGGAGTACGTACAAAGTCATGTTCTGGGATATCAACTGACTGTGGTTCACCAATGGAAGAATTGCTCCTGGGATCCCTGCAGCCTTAGCCAATTAGCAGCAGCCAGTTCCTATAAAGGGACTCTCATGGCAACCAGCAGATTGCCAGTGCAACAAGACTCATAGCTCTCAGCATTAGCTCTGTCCCTGTGCTCCACAGTGCTCTCGCACTGCATTTTCTGATGCTCTCACCTTTATTTGTCCTCGCTGGTACCAGTCCAGTGTACAGCCAAGTCCTCGGTGGTCCCAGTCCAGTGTACAGTCAAATCCTCACTAGTTCGATGTACAAGTCATTGTCGGTCCCAGTCTGATGGGCAGTCTATCCTCGCCGGTCCCAGTCTAGTGTACAGCCAAGTTCTCACTGGTACCAGCCCAGTGTACATTCAAAGTCCTCACTGGTACCAGCCCGGTGTACAACATAGTCTTCATCGGTCCTAGGCAAAGTTCTCATGGTTACTAGTCTGGAGTACAGCCAAGTCCTCACCGGTATCAACCCGATGTTCAGACATATCCTCACCGGTTCCAGTCTGGTGTACAGCCAGGTCCTCACCTGAACCATCCCAGTGTGTCATACAAGTTCTTAGTACCTATGAGTGACCATCCAAGTGTTCATAACGTCCTGCCAAACACCCATTGGATCCAGTCAACTCATCAGTCTATAACTGGGTCCTGCATAACCATAACCATTGCAATTGAGTGTGAATTTTGTCTGTTCTACATTGAAAGAACCTCTAGACCCCTGAAGGTGCGAATCAGTGAGCACCTAAGAAATATTAAATGGGGCCTAGAGACACATGCTTTATCAGATTACTTCATGAAATGTCATAATAAATGCCCATCCGCCATAATGAAATTTGTGGGTATCCAGTGGGTGAAAGGATACTGGTGACGGAGGAACCTTTCTACCCAATTAGCGAAATCAGAGATGAAATCCATTTACAAGCTAGGAACTTTGAGACCAGGGGGGCTCAACTTAGATTTCGAGGTCAAGTGGTTTTTATGATCCTTTGACATTCTGTCTCTGACTCTTTTGCACTGGGCAATTTTTCCTCAAGCTCTTTTTAATCACCCATTTGTTTAAATAGAATTACATTATGTAAGAGTTTTTCTCATACGTCCTAGAGGATGCTGGGGATGCTTCAAGAACCATGGGGTATAGACGGGATCCGTAGGAGACATGGGCACACTTTAAGACTTTGAAAGGGTGTGAACTGGCTCCTCCCTCTATGCCCCTCCTCCAGACTCCAGTTAGATTCTGTGCCCAGAGAGACTGGTCACACACTGAGGAGCTCTACTGAGTTTCTTGGAAAAGACTTTATGTTAGGTTTATTATTTTCAGGCAGACCTGCTGGCAACAGGCTCCCTGCATCGTGGGACTAAGGGGAGAGAAGCAGACCTACTACTCTGAGTTCAAAGGCTTTGCTTCTTAGGCTACTGGACACCATTAGCTACAGGGGGTCTGATCACTTGGTACGCCTAGCTGCTCGTTCCCGGAGCCGCGCCATCACCCCCCTTGCAGAGCCAGAAGAAAGAAGCCGGGTGAGTAAAGGAAGAACAGAAGACTTCAGTGACGGCAGAAGACTTTGTGACTCTGAGGTACCGCGCTGCGCGCCATTGCTCCCACACACACAAGCGACACTACAAGGGTGCAGGGCGCAGGGGGGGCGCCCTGGGCAGCATGTATACCTCAGAGAGAGAGACTGGCAAGAGAGATATTAAGTGCCTGGGCACTAAATACAAACCCCCGCCAGTATAAATATATAGAAAATAGCGTGGCTGAAGCGCGCCATGAAGGGGGCGTGGCTTAGCCCTCACAGCTCTATCCAGCGCCATTTTCTCCTCAAAGACGCTGGCCCTGCCAAAAGCACTGCTGAACAGTTCACAGTGAAAAAACGAGGTGGGGGGGGGGGGGGGGGGGGGCACAGTGGTTTAGTGCAATATATGTTAAAAATAAAGCACAATATTGGTGTAACAGAGCTGGTATTCGTCTGCTGTGTTTCCCTGACAGAAAGTACAGGGTCTATCCCTTATAGTCGGCATGTCTGAGGCTGAGGGCTCTGCCAAAAACGGCTATGGGAATGTCTCTGTCGGCACCGCAGACTCCTGATGGTACTTGGTTCATGTGAATAAGTGTCAACATGTCAGTAGATGTATGCTTTTTCAATGATAAAACTATATGGGAGACACAGACGTGTGTAGGTGACCCTATCGGCTCCAACTAATATAACTGGGTTAAAAATTGACATGATAATGTGATGCATTTCAGAAGCTATACCTGTATGTATATATATATGTATGGTATGGTTGCATAGATCTGTGGTTCGAACAGACGTAGTAATTTTTGTGGAGGGTGTAATATTAATAATATATTTCCCTCAGACCCCTCGGGGTCACAAAAATGTTATTTTGCACAGTTACTACTCCCTGATATCGACACGAATACTATTTCTTATGTCGACCATGATGTTTCCTGATTAGATTCACAATATCGGCATTCAGTACATGTTTCATACACATTAAGAACGTATTAACGTCAATAGGGACCCTGCTGTTCCTGACAAAAATGTATAAAATATCTATATATAGATATATGTGTGTATATGTGTATTTAAATGTGTATATTCATATTAACAAAATTATAATGAATGCTGAAGTAAAGTTATTCCTTCTCATGTGCTGGTCGCTCTGTTGAAAAGCTCTAGGTCAGCCGTGACAAGATGGTTTCAAATCCTCACGAGGAGTCCGAGTGTTTATTCTTTTCCCGCCGTGGATAGAAGAAAGTGAGAGTCAACCCCTGTTCTGCACGGGGCCATGTCACAAAGGATCGTATACAGGAAGCTAAGTGATATTTTATTTATATGCTTTGATTATATTTGCATTATATGCGCTTGAGGGATTGCTGGTATTCAGAAATGGTCGGTTACCTTGTCATCCGATATAATTACCCTGGGGAGAGATGGGATACTCCTTAAGTTGGGTCATATCTATAACATTGCAGCATACTGCCGTGCGACTACAAGAGGTATGGGAATCTTGGGTTCGCGGGCCAATTCCATGGCGGACTCGGCTAGGAGGGCGTTGTGGATTCACCAATGGAATGCTGAGGGTGACTCAGAGAAGTACTGGAGTATCTTCCCTATGAAGGTGAAACCTGGTTTGGGGATGGCTTTGTTATGTTGCTCTCGGCAGATACCACTGGTAAGTCTACCTTCTTGAGCTATGTTTTCTCACAACGGTTGGTGACGCATTTTTTGTAGGATGCAGTCATTTCGACCGGATGGATACGGTTTTTCCCCTTCTTTGCAGGTAGAGGAAGGTGAAAAGGTAAAAGGTCAGCAGCCTTTTCAAGTTCGCAGAAGCAGAAATCATCCTCTGTTTCTACCACATCCACCGCATGTCGCTGGGTCTATCTTGCGGGAGCCCACACTGGTGGGACCACGTCTAATACTCTTCAGTCAGTCCTGGAATGGACATGGACCAGTGAGTTAAGAATAGAGTCCCAAGGGGGCAGAGCCGGATTAAGGGGGGGGGGGGGGGGTCCCGGGGATACATACTCCGGGCCCCCCTTTCCAAAAGGGCCCCCTGCCACACCACAGATCGGATCTCTCTTCAATCCGCTCCCCGCTGCCCTGTCCCTCCTCCTCCTTCAGTTCAGCGTGCGGCGCCGGCTCCCCGCTGCCCTGTCCCTCCTCCTTCAGTTCAGCGTGCGGCGCACCAGTGACTGAGCCGCAGGCTTGCTGAGCCGGACAGCAATTGGACAGCTGAGCCGTCGCTCAGCTGCGCTGACTACAGCTCTAAGAAGAGTGCTCTAACAGCTGTAGTCAGGGCAGCTGAGCGACGGCTCAGCTGTCCAATTGCTGTCCGGCTCAGCAAGCCTGCGGCTCAGTCATTGGTGCGCCGCACGCTGAACTGAAGGAGGAGGGATTCTTAGAGCGATGTGGAGATATATATATATATATATATATCTATATCTATATATATATATATATTTATATATTTTTTAAAATTTTAGTCCATGGGGGCCCCCTGCTCTTTAATGCCCCAGGCCTCCCCGGGCCTTAATCCGGCTCTGCAAGGGGGACGTACTGAAGTGTCCAGATAATTCCCCTCACTGATTTTAAAATAGATCTTACCGATTCTCCTCTGGACGGGGAGGTAGTAGGCGACGCCATACAAGAGTTGGGTCAGGATCAGGACATTAGCCTGCTGTCCCTGTCACAAAAAAAATAAAAAAAATAAAAAAAGCTGTTATTCAAGCTTTTTTGTGCTTCTGAGCCCGGACAGCTCGGTCAGAACAATTCCAAAAATTTCTACTTAAGAAGTTGAACTACAAGATGGAATCTCTCAGGGCAGGGATCTCCAATCTGTTAAAGGAGAAAGAGGTTTTAAGTGCGGTTTATTTCGCGTTGGGCTTACCTGGGTTTGCTGTAGTAAAAGCCATTATTATTCTGTACTGGGACACTCTCCTGACTACGGCGAGGTCAAGAAACAAGTGGTGCAAGTCGTTGTTTCTCTCTGACAGTTCTTCAACACAGTGGTTGGCTCCTGAACTTGCCAGAATCGCTGTTGATCCCAACGATGCGGATGTTGGAGTTGGGAATAAGATTAGATACAGAACTGTTGAGAGTTTGTTTTTTCCAGTGGAAAGAGATCTGAGGATCCAGAGTCGGATCAGATTTGCAACAGTGTGAACCCATCAATACGTTCTGTTGATGAAGAAGATGGTTGCGGCCTACGAGGCCATACAGTGAGCAGGTTAAATGCCAGAGTGTTTTTTGCGGGACCAGTTGGACATGTGGTCCGGGTCTCACCTGCACATGCACCGGAAAAAGATCCTATCTTCCAGGACCAGGATATCTCTCCTGTGGTGGCTTCACAGGGACGAAGGTTCGGGATCCAGGATTAGATCCTGGTGTCCATGGATACAAGTCTCCGAGGCTGGGGAGCAGTCTTTCCAGGGAAAAATGTCAAGCCGGGAAGCTTGTCTGCAATAAGCATTCTGGAATTAAGAACTATTTACAACGGAACATCTTCTTCGCGATCTGCCCGTCTTAATTCAGTCGGACGACTTAACAGCAGTGGCGTAAGTAAACCGCTAGGGCGGAACGAAGAGCAGAGCGCCAATGGAAGAAGCCACAAAAGTTTTCCGCTGGGCGGAAAGGCATGTAAACGTTCGGTTTAGCGGTCTTCATTCTGGGTATAGACAACTGAGAAATAGACTTCCTCAGCAGACATGATCTCCATCCAGGAGAGTGGGGTCTTCATCAAGAGGTTTTCACAGAAGTGACAAGTCTTTGGGGAATTCCTCAAATAGAAATGATGGCGTCTCGCCTCAACAAGAAGCTTCAGGGATATGGTTCCAGGTCGAGGGACCCTCAAGCAATAGCGGTGGACACCCTTGTGATACCGTGGGTGTTTCAGTCGGTCTACGTGTTCCCTCCACTTCCACTCTTTCCGTAGGTGATAAAGGTCATAAGAAGAACAAAGGTTCAGGCGATCCTCATTGTTCCGGTCTAGCCAAGGAGGGCTTGATATCCAGATCTTCAAGAATTACTCATAGAAGATCCCTGGCCTCTTCCTCTACGATAGGACCTGTTACAGCAAGGACCGTGCGTGTATCAAGACTTGCCGCGGCTGCGTTTGACGGCATGGCGGTTGAACACCATATCTTAGCCCGAAAGGGTATTCCCAGTGAAGTCATTCCCACACTGCTAGGAAAGGAGTAACGGCGAAGCTTTACCACCGTATTTGGAGGAAGTATGTGTCTTGGTGTGAATCCAAGAAGGCTCCTACGGAAGAATTTCAGCTGGGGCGTTTGCTCCATTTTTTCCAAGCAGGTGTGGATGCGGGCCTAAAGTTAGGCTCCGTTAAAGTACAAATTTCGGCCTTATCTATTTTCTTTCAGAAAGAATTGGCCTCCCTTCCAGAAGTTCAGACCTTCGTGAAGGGCGTGCTGCACATCCAACCTCCCTTTGTGCCCCTGGTGGCACCTTGGGATCTTAATGTGGTGTTGCAGTTCCTGCAATTCTAATTGGTTCGAACCTTTACGTAAGGTTGAGTTGAATTTCCTTACTTGGAAAGTGGTCATGATGTTGAACTTGGCATCCGCAAGGCGGGTGTCTGATTTGGCGGCTTTATCTCACAAAAGCCCCTATTTAATCTTCCATGCAGATAGAGCGGAGTTGAGAACTCGTCAGCAATTTCTGCCAAAAGTGGTTTCATTGTTTCACGTAAACCAGCCTGTTGTGGTGCCAGTGGCTACTGACGCCTTGGCGGAATCGAAGTCTCTCGATGTGGTCAGAGCTTTGTAAATCTATGTCGCCAGAACGGCTCAGATTAGGAAAACAGAGGCTCTGTTTGTCCTGTGGGCTCCCAACAAGATTGGGGCTCCTGCTTCCAAGCAGACTATTGCACGCTGGATCTGTAATACAATTCAGCAGGCTCATTCAACGGCAGGTTTGCCGTTGCCAAAATCGGTGAAGGCCCATTCTACCAGAAAGGTGGGCTCATCCTGGGCGGCTGCCGAGGGGTCTCAGCATTACAGCTTTACCGAGCTGATATTTGGTCGGGATCAAACACCTTTGCGAAGTTTACAAGTTTGATACCCTGGCTGATGGGGACCTCTTGTTTGGTCAATCGGTGCTGCAGAGTCATCCGCACTCTCCCGCCCGTTCTAGAGCTTTCGTATAAACCCCATGGTTCTTGAAGCATCCCCAGCATCCTCTAGGACGTATGAGAAAATAGGATTTTAATACCTACCGGTAAATCCTTTTCTCTTAGTCCGTAGAGGATGCTGGGCGCCCGTCCCAGTGCGTACTATATCTGCAGGCATTGGGTATGTTTACACACATGGCGGTAAATTTACTAAGATGGGAATTCAAGTTAAGATGGGATGTTGCCCATAGCAACCAATCAGATTCCAGGTATTATCTTCTTGAAGGTGCTAGATAAATATAAAGTAGAATCTGACTGGTTGCTATGGGCAGCATCCCATCTTAAATAGAACTCCCATCTTAGTAAATTTACCCCATGGTGTGTTCTGTTTCAGTCAGCCTGCTGCTG
Organism: Pseudophryne corroboree; assembly: GCF_028390025.1. Classification (NCBI taxonomy): domain Eukaryota; kingdom Metazoa; phylum Chordata; class Amphibia; order Anura; family Myobatrachidae; genus Pseudophryne; species Pseudophryne corroboree. The sequence continues at coordinate 532,775,973 of NC_086445.1, forward strand.
ACGATATTCAGGCCATAGCATGCGTCATGCTGTTACTGGTTGTGTTTACACACATAGGTTGTGTTACATTTTATGTCAGCGTATTGCTGCATATTTTTCATGTTGTTGGCTGGTGTTCTTTTGAATGCCACGTTCTGCGGCATATTGGAGGTGTGAGCTGGTAAAATGCTCACCGTGGTTTGACAATAAATTCTTTCCTCGAAATGTCCGTCTCCCTGGGCACAGTTCCTAATTGGAGTCTGGAGGAGGGGCATAGAGGGAGGAGCCAGTTCACACCCATTCAAAGTCTTAAAGTGTGCCCATGTCTCCTGCGGATGCCGTCTATACCCCATGGTTATTGAAGCATCCCCAGCATCCTCTACGGACTAGGAGAAAAGGATTTACTGGTAGGTATTAAAATCCTATTTAATATTGTGTATTAATTGTGTATTTTATTTTTTATATCTGGACAAACAACGAGATCAAGATTGGTATAATACCTAAACGTGGACATTGTTGTTTAAAGCCGGTGATAAACCCTAGGAATATAAACCCGGCTTCCACACACAAAACGGGTAACTATGGAAACAGGATGTGACATATCGGGATTACAGGCCAGACTATCACCATGGTTACAGACGCGCTGAGAGCGGAAGCCGCGTAATCTCTGAGGTTACCAGAAATGACGAGAGTACGGAGTGACGGGTCACGGGACTTGTAGTAGATTTATGTATAGGAGCCACCTGCACCCGCCGCCCGGGGATTGGATGCAGGGGATTTAAAAATGATAATATGGGAAATGGACAGTACATGCCGGATGCCTTGACAAAGACCCGCTGTATAGGGTTGAAACGCGTTGGCTTACTTGTGGCTTACCTGGAAGGGGAAACAGAGTCCACTGTGGGGAACCAGACAGAAGGTGAACGAGTCTTGCTGATTGCCTTGGTGTACAACCATTTATGCTTTTAAAAACTGCTGGCTGACAGTTCTCACCAGAAGCTGGTAATTGCCCATTGTTGGACCCTTGTGTGGATAATCCCATGGTGTTGTCTGTACAAAAGTGTACATGTGTTTTATGTGTTTTTAAAAAAGATATTCATGTGTTAATTAAAACCAAACTGTGCTTCACTATATGCACTTTCTATTTTCTTGTTTCTTGATTTGGACCGTTATACTGGAAACTTAGTTATTGAGGACCCCAGAAAGGATATGGTCAAGTATCAGGATATTATCTGATGCGCTCCTTTGTATGTCACCAATTCTTTTCTTCTACAAATGTCGAGTTTGTTTTGGTGAAGGTTTCTGAGAGTAACCTTTGAGTGACGAATCACAGGGTAGAGCTGCTATATATGCGCATCTGAGAACCTTTCTAATCCTTTGTTTTCCATATTCTAGCATCAGGTAACCAGACTGGAACTGGTACTGCATAGCAGGAACAGAGCTAGAATGGTAATGTGTGAGATAACCAGGCTGGACCGGTAATGCGCAGTGGCGCACGCAGGAAGGGGGGGGGGTTCTGAGTACCTGGATACCCCCCCTGATGAGCCAACATTTTTATTTTTGAGACGGAGACATGAGTATCTCCGTCTCAGTAAAAGCATTGATCGTGTATGCGACCGCGACAGTGGAGCTGTAGCAGCAGAGAGCTATGTAGCTCTCTGCATGGAGAATGTCCTGGGGGAGCTGCTGGCTACACATGCTCAGCCATAGCAGCTCCCTCCATCCACACAGTGCCACCCGTCTGCTCCCTCCTTCCGGCCCCTGATGGTACAGTACTGTATATGCAATATGTAGTATACTGTATACAGTATGTCAAGGTTGTGTGTATGTATGTATCTATGTATGTTTGTGTATGTATGTATGTACTGTGTGTGTGTGTCTGTATGAATGTATGTGCTATGCTGTATATATATATATATATATATATATATATATATATATATATAAATATTTTTTGGGTTTGATTTTGCTTGTGGCTAGTCCGGCACAGTAAAGAATAGGCAGCAGCACTCAGGGACTTCCATAGTGAAAAAGCTGTATTGAACAAGTCACAAAAACAAACCGACATTTCGAGGCTCGTGGCCCCTTGTTTACCTTGAAAAAGGGGCCTCGAGTCTCGAAACGTTGGTTTGTTTTTGTGACTTATTTAGTACAGCTTTTTCACTATGGAAGTCCCTGACTGCCGCTGCCTATTCTTGACTATATATATATGTATAATATGTATCTACATATATATATATATATATATATATATATACTATATATATACTGTATATATATATATATATATGTGTGTGTGTATGTATATATATATATATATATATATACATCAACACAGTATATATAGATAGATAGATAGTTACAGTACATATATATATATATATATATATATATATTGTGACAAGGATCACACACACGGGGCCTCAGATGAACACCTTCGGTGTTTATTTTGCACAGTGGGTCACCACATAGCAAGTTAATTCCATACAGTCGGTATTACAGGCAGTAGCATACAGGTACTCACAGCATAGCAGACTCTTGATAGGCTCCAGTGGTCCCTAGTCTACCCCACACAACCCGGCCTATCACTCGGTTAGCTATTCCACCGTCGAGAGCAAGGTGACTCTGTCCTGGAAACCCTTATATCATGATATCCCAGGTGCTGCTGATCTCATACCTGGGAGTCTGCTACTGCTTCTAAAACCTGGTCTGGATCCTCCACATTACTTTCACATGGACAACTACTGTCTTTGCCACACTCCCCCCCCCCCTTAGCTTCAACCACCCCGTGAAGCTACATTATTTTCAGGCGAGCTCTCTGCCTCGCCCACCCCAATCTGTATCCTCCGCCAAGGTACACAGCTTTCCACCACCTTCCAGAGGTCACCCACCTCGCCTTCTTCCTCCTCCCCTAGCTTCACCATAGGGTTGCTTGGAGGAACAGTACCTACAAACCTCCTGGAAAGGGCATCGGCATTGAGGTGTTGTTTTCCCGGACGATGCCTCACCTCAAACTTAAATGGCTGCAAAGCCAAAAACCAATGGTTCACACGAGCATTCACCTCTTTGTTTGTATGCATCCACTGTAAGGGTGCATGGTCTGTGACCAACAAAAACTCTTGTCCCCATAAATAATATCTTAATGACTCAACTGCCCATTTAATGGCCAAGCACTCCTGCTCCACAGTTGAGTACCTGTGCTCCCTGGGCAATAATTTACGGCTCAGATAGAGGATGGGCTTCTCCTCTCCATCTACCTCTTGGGATAGGACTGCTCCTAATCCTGTCCCAGAGGTATCCGTTTGTAACACAAATTGCTTTTTAAAGTCAGGAGCTTGTAAGACAGGCTCAGTACACAAAGCTCCTCTTAAATCTTGCCAAGCAGTTTCCACTGGTCCAGACCACGTTATCTTGTCTGGGAATTGTTTTTTAAGACATTCGGTTAGTGGAGCCGCTCTAGCGGCGAAATCTCGAATGAACCTGCGATAATATCCAACCTAACCGAGAAATGTCCTAAGTTGTGATTTACATTTAGGTCTGGACCAGGTGAGGACTGCTTCTACCTTACTAGGCTGAGGTTTAACCTGTCCTCTGCCCACAATGTACACCAAATACTTGGCCTCAATCATACCAATGGCACATTTCTCAGGGTTGGCGGTAAACCCGTGTGCCCGTAGAGACTGTAAAACGTCTTCTACCTTTGGTAGGTGTGACTCCCAATCAGAGCTGAAAATAACAATGTCATCTAAATATGCAGCCGCATATTCCCTGTGGGGCCGCAGCAGCTTATTCATAGCTCTCTGGAAGGTTGCTGGGATACCATGTAAACCAAATGGGAGCATTTTATATTGGAATAAGCCTTCTGGGGTAGAGATGGCTGTTTTTGCCTTAGCAGCTTCTGTTAGCGGAATCTGCCAATAACCTTTTGTCAAATCAATTGTAGTGAGATATTGACTATTGGCTAAATTTTCTACTAACTCATCCACCCGGGGCATAGGGTAGGAATCAAACCGGAACACTTGATTTAATTTACAGAAGTCATTTCAGAACCGTAACGCACCTGAAGGCTTCGGTACCAGGACAATTGGATTATTCCACTCACTGGTGGATTCCCCGATAACGCCTAGGCGTAACATCTCTTCCACCTCCTGCTTTACCGCTGCCCGCTTCGCTTCGGGTATGCGATATGGCCTCTGTTTAGTGACCACCCCGGGTGGAGTCACCACATCATGTTGGATGATCTGTGTCTTTCCCGGAATGGCAGAAAACACATCTTGGTAGCGTTTCACCAAGGTCACCACTTCCCGTTTCTGTTAAGGAGTAAGCGTGACTTCCATGGCCACTTGGCATTCTGAAATCTTTTTAGCTACCAAAGTGGGCTGATTGGCAGTTTCCTTCCAGGGTTTTAAAAGGTTTACATGGTAGATTTGCACCTCCCTCCTTCTACCCTCCTGTCGGACCCTGTAATTGACCGGTTCCACTGCCTCGATGATCTCATAGGGCCCCCGCCATTGTGCATACATCTTGCTTTCTGTGGTGGGCACCAGCACTAACACTTTATCTCCTGGATTAAAGGACTGGTTAACTGAGGTGACGTCATACCTCTGTTTCTGATATTGTTGGGCCCTTTCCATGTGTTCATTCAGTAGTGGCGCAATCTGCCTTAGACGGCCGTATAACTGGGCCACAAACTGAACGACATTAGGGTCCTGGCATGGTTGTTCTTCCCACCCTTCTTTTAAGAGATCTAGAATTCCTCTGGGCTGTTTCCCATAGAGGAGCTCAAAGGGACTAAACCCTGTAGAGGATTGGGGTACCTCTCTGACCGCAAACATCAAGTAAGGTAGGAGCAGATCCCAATCTCGTTTTTCTTGTGACACTGCCCTCTTTATCATTTGCTTAAGGATTTTATTAAATCTTTCTACCAGGCCATCTGTCTGCAGGTAGTACACCAAGGTGGTAATCCTGTCTACGTTTAGCAACCGACATAAATCTTTCATGAGTTTAGGCACGAAAGGTGTACCTTGATCCGTTTTCGGTATTCCTAACCGGGTATACATGATTAGTAGTTCTCTGGCAATAGTGCTAGATTTCATATTGCGCAGGGGTATAGCCTCTGGGTACCTGGTGGCATAATCAACTACCACCAATATGTATTGGTGCCCCCAAGCAGATTTTTCCACTGGCCCTATCAGATCCATACCAATCCACTCAAAAGGTACGGAAATGATAGAGAGGGGTACCAGTGGAGCTATAAAATCTGGCCGTGGGGCTGTTCTCTGGCAGACTGGGCATTCCTGACAATACCTCTTAACGGAAGCATAGATGCCAGGCCAAAAGAACCTTAACTGGATGCGTTGGAGTGTTATCTCCTCCCCTAGATGGCCACTCCACAAATGAGTATGGGCAGCTTCTAACACCAACCGCTATAGTTTTCGGGGAACCAAGAGCTGATCTACCTGTTTCCCTTGTAAAGTAGCGACACGATACAGCAAATAATTTTTCAACACAAAATATGGTACACCCTCTGATGGTAAAGCATCAACTACCCTGCCGTTAACTACTTTAACAGTCTCAAAGGAGTGTGCCAAATTGCTGTCATTGCATTGATCTCTCCCAGAGTCCTGCATGGATATCTTCTCACCAACTGGGTTGTAATGGGCCTCGGACTCAGTCTCTTGGGGTGGTCTTGGACCGGCAGCCTGTCTTGCAGATGCTAAACTTTGGTAGTCACTGGTCTCTGGCTTCTGAGTTGTTTCGGTGGTTGACGGTTTATGGGTAGCATGCCAGGTAAACAGCTCCTGCAGCAATGGAAAGTCTCTGGCCAGGATTAGCGGATACGGGGGTCTGGAGGTCACCGCCACCACCACCTTTAAAGACCGACCTTGAATGACCAAGGGTAAGTAGACACGTGGGCACTCTTCCACATCGCCATGAACGCACAACACCCTGACAGGAGGCTGGACCTTTTTAGCTCCCAGGGGAACCACGTTGGCTGCGACATTGGTGAGCTCACTGCCGGTATCCACCAGGGCCCAAATCTCCCAGTTTCCCACCTGTACCTGCACCCGGAACAGCGAGGACTCTGCTTGGGATACCTCCGCCGCCATGCTGATCAACGGCCGAGCAGTATCTCCCGCACTGCAATCCATCGGCTTGCCCTGTTTTGGGCAGTCCCGTCGTACATGACCTGGCTTGCCGCACTCAAAGCACACCAAGTGAGGCGGAGCCTTTGGTTTAACTACTGGGACCTGAGTCCGGGGTTTAGGTGTTGGCCCGTATCCTGACCTGGATTTATTCAGCTTACCCAGCGTCAGGTGCCACTCAATCACCACCGCCAAATCCTAAAATGTCTGGGGGTCAGCCTGAATGGCCCACTGCTGCACCGAGCGGTCTAACACTCACATAGCCTGGTCCAGTGCGACTACTTCCACAATCTGTACTGCAGAGTTTTTATCTGGCTGCAACCAGGCCCTTGTCAGTCGGGCTAGTCTGGCCAGCTGAATCCTGGGAGGCTCGGCCCTCCAGCCGCCAGCCGCCAGTCATGGAATTCTTGGGCCTTTTTCAGGGCAGGATAGGAGCGTGCCTCAGCCACAGTCATGTCCACATATGCAAGCTGTGATTCCCCTGTTAAACAGGGAGCCAGCCTGTCAGTCCATTCCTCTGCAGGCCATCCCAACCGCGTGGCCGTGCGCTCAAACATGCAAAGGAATGCCTCTATATCATCCACTGGGGTGAGCTTCAGCAGCCTTTCCCGCTCTGGCTCAGATTTTTTTAGCGCTTTTAACTCATCACACAACATTTGAATTTGAGTTTGCTGTCTTTCAGCCTGGGTTCGTTGGCCCTCATGTAACATTTGAATCTGAGTTTGTTGCCCAGCTATCTGGGCTTGTTGCCCCTCATGTAACATTTGAATCTGGGTTTGTTGCCCAGCTGCAAGTTCAGCAAATAGTTTTAGCAATTCCTCCATATTGCCCTGCGTGGCCCCTTTAAGGACAAATCTAGGATGTTTAATATAATGTGCCAGGCTTATCAAACAGGCCAAGCCGACATCTACCAGCTTTGCTGGCTTATTTAACACATAACAGCAAACCGTCTGCCTATAAATCTATGGCCCTTTAAGACTGCCACATGCACTGCATAACCAGAGAGGAAAAAGGAAAACTTGCAGTTTAAACACAGGTAGGCTTACCAACCGTTTCTGCTGTACACCGTGTCCTTGCTCGCATTCTCCACCACTTGTGACAAGAATCACACACACGGGGACTCAGATGAACACTTTCGGTGTTTATTTTGCACAGCAGGTCACCATATAGCAAGTTAATTCCATACAGTTGGTATTACAGGCAGTAGCATACAGGTACTCACAGCATAGCAGACTCTTGATAGGCTCCAGTGGTCCCTAGTCTAACCCACACAACCCGGCCTATCACTCGGGTAGCTATTCCACCGTCGAGAGCAAGGTGACTCTGTCCTGGAAACCCTTATATCAGGAAATCCCAGATGCTGCTGATCACACACCTGGGAGTCTGCTACTGCTTCTAAAACCTGGTCTGGATCCTCCACATTACTTTCACATGGACAACTGCTGTCTCTGCCACAATATATATATATATACTCACACATACATATGGTAACCCGGTCCAGTTCCCGGTAGATCCTGCGTTTGCCCCTGATGCGTATGGCCGGGCTGGAATCGGTAATGCGAAAGGTAACCAGGCTGGGAGCAGTATTGTGAAAGGTAATCGGCATGGGTAAAACAGTGGGCGGAGCAACTTCCTAGTTGAAGCCACATGGGTCTTCGCATTAGCCCTATGGAAACTTGCGTTACCATAAACTAGTAAATCAGCTACTGTGTAGCCAACTCCGAAGCAGGCCCTCTCTGCAGAGCAAGATGAAATCTATTCTAAAAAAACATGCAACATATTCATGAATTTATCTTTTTTTCATCTGACTAGAGGTGTGATTTTATAAGAACTATCTTAGTGTCAAGCTGGCAACATATATAAGCCCCCAAATTGTCCTATCTTGAAGCAGGTGTAGGGGGTTGTTGCACAGATAAAAACCAACTGTATATAAAAGCAGTTAGACATTTCTATAAATGTTGTTTAGGGAGGATCACATTTATAAAAAATTATGTCTGCCTAACAATATTTCTGCTGTGCCCCGCTTTTATTAAATCTCCCTGAGTAAGTATAAACAGCTGCGCAGCATCATTTTTCTTGTTCTGATTGCTGAATGCAATTTTCATCACTTTGTCTTATTTTGTATTTATGGACCCTTCTTCTTCAGTATGTTGGCTATTCTAATACTAGTTATTATTCTTTATATATGAATAACTGCACAATATATTACACGGTTGAGTCACATTATGACCACCCACATTTGTAACATGAAGTACGTCATGTGTCGTGCGCTGGCTTGGTGGGTATATAAGGTGTGCGATAGTCTGCATGCCAACATACTACTTGTTGCTGTCATGAGTAAAAGGAGTGATTTATCTAAGATGCAAAGGGATGATTCGGCTTTTGGGCCAAGGGTGGCAGTTTTTCTGAAACAGCGTAGTTTGTGAACTGTTCACGTGCTGCTGTGCTGAAGGTGTATCGTGACTGGACAAATGACACCATTGCGAATAACCAATGTGGAAACTGCAGAGCACCACGTGCAATTGATGTGAGAGGTGATCGTCGGCTATGAAGGTGCGTGAGTGCTGACCAAAACGCTACAGTGGAGCAGCTCACCATCAGAAGGTACCCGTGCCAACCTACCAGCCAGAGCTGGACCTAGGCATTGGCAAAATAGGCAAATGCCTAGGGCACTTGGAATGCCATGGGGCACAAGCAGCTTCTGCTGATTAAAATGATATGCAGCATGCCTATATTGTGTGTGACTGCAGCTGTATCTGCATACAAAATACTATGTTATAGTGTATTCCTGAAAATCACTGTAACGTAGCATTTCGTTTGCAGATACAGCAACAGTCGCTCACAGAATATAGGAATGCCACATATCATTTTAATCAGCAGAAGCTGCTTGTGCATCCTAGTCACATAGCAATGCAAATAAGATGCATTTTTGGCAAAAAAAGCGACCAACGTCAGTAGAGCTGGCCGGGAGCTGCCAGCTGACTCACGCCAGGCATCTCCTGCTGTATGGTGTATTGAGGCAAAATGTATGAGGACACATCTGTATGTAAGCAGAGGCATAGATCACATTGTAAGTGGCAGTGTGAGTACTGTGTGATTGTGTAATAGTGTCCAGCATATGTGTAAGGGGGAGCATGTGTGTCATGTGTATAAATGCATTAATAATGTGCAACATATATGTAAGGGGCACTGTGTATGTCATTATGTGTATAAGGGCATTAATGTGTGGCATATGTGTAAGGGGCATTATGTGTGTCATTATGTGTATAAGGGCATTAATAATGTGTAGCATATGTGTAAGGGACATTATGTGTATAAGGGCATTAATAAAGGTTGGCATAATTTGTAAGGTGCATTATGTTTATAAGGACATTAATAATGCGTGTCATATGTGTAAGGGGCATTACTGTGTGGTATTATGTGTAACTGGCCTTACTAATGTGTGGTATTATGTGTATGAGGTACTCTAATGTGTGGCATAACATATAGAAAGGGCACTACTGTGTGGTCTAATGTGAATAAAGAGCAATATGGTGTAGTGTAATGTGAATATGGAGCAATTCACTGTGATGTAATGTGAGGAGTAACTTATATAAGGTAAATTGGCACTAATGTGTGATGTAACATGAATAATGGACACTATTGAATGATATCATGTGAATAAAGTTGCACTGCTGTGTGGCGTAATTTTAAATGGGGATACTATTGTGTGGCCATGCCCCTCCCCAGCAAAAACAGGCCCCTTTTCATGTATATGCCTCCTTTTCTGTATGCTGGACAGACACCTGCTGCTCAGAAGGGTAATAGGATGAATCTGGCCATGCCCGGCATCTCTTTTGGCAACTTAACAAGATGGACACAGGTGCCACCAGCCACCCCTTGGCCTTGTATGGTAACAATTTGCTGTCCTCGGTAGGGCACATTTTTAAGGTGCATTTGACTATAGTCTGTATCAGTAGCATATTTAGAGAGGAGGGTGTCCGTGTGCAGTCTACGTCTAGGTCCCGTACTCTATAGTGGGCAGTGGCAGCCCACTGATCACTAGGTGGTGTGCAGGTCTCTGAGGAAATGGCGTAGTAGCCCTTTGCCCGTCCATTTTCTGGAAGAGCTTAGGAGGAGCTCCAAACACGTTGGCCTGGTACCTCAGGATTTCCTATACACCTCTCTGGACAAGCTTTGGAGCCTATGCAGGGCACAATCTACACGCTCCAGCAGTCATATGCAGTATCATCAGATAAGTTTGCTGTTGCTGCCTGGGGGGAGTGCTTTGGGGTGGACAATAAAGGGGCTGTGGGGTAATTGAGTGCTGTATGGGGGTCAGTGAGTGCTTTGAGGTGGACATTGTATGCTTTTGGGGGGGGGGTCAGTGAGTGAGCTAGGAAGTGGTCATTGAAAAGAACAGTGAGCGCTGTGAGGCGGTCAGTGAGTGATCATAGGGGAACAGTGAGTGCTGTTGGGGTCAGTGTGGGGGTCAGTGTGTGAGCTGTGAAAGGGGGTGGTCAGTTAGTGCTGTAATGTCAGTGTGTGCTTTCGAAGGGACCTGGCAGTGAGGGAGAGAAAGCTATGGAGGAGGGGCAATCAGATATTTCATACCTCCCAACATTGCTTTCTATGAATCCGGGACATCGGCGTGGCTTAGCAGCGCCCGTGTCTGAAAAAGGGGCATGGCCTGTTGGAAAGGGGGGGTGAATTCACGGGAGAGCATGCGATCGCGAACCACGGCCCCGTTTTTGTTACTGAGGGGGCATACCCAGCACTCTGTGAGACGCTGGCATGCCCTCTCTCCCTCTGTCTCCACTGAATAGACACTGTGCGCATGCGCACAGCGTCTATTTACAGAGCATCAGTGACAGGAGCCTCCCAACTGCCCCCCCCCCCCCCCCCCACACACACGGCGGGACACTGCAGCCCACGGGTGGGACAGAGGGGCAGTCCAAAAAACATGGGACTGTCCCACAAAAATCAGGACAGTTGGGAGGTATGGATATATGCAAGGTGGAATCGATGAGACGGCGGGGAGATATGCTGGACTACCCTCTAGGTCACCCCGCACTGTTTAGATTCCATTTAAATGTGCTTAGCATCTATTCACACACTGCTCTACACAGTTGAGTGGAGAGAAAGTGCTTCCCCAACCCCACCCAACGGGGATCCTACTACTGCACTTAATAACGCATTTTCTATAATTTATTTGCCTGTTTATGAATATGACCCTAAGAGTTATATGGCAGTAGTAGTAGCAGCAAATAACACACCACATACAATAACATAGGGGGTAATTCAGAGTTGATCGCAGCAGCAAATAAGTTAGCAGTTGGGCAAAACCATGGGGGTCATTCCGTTGTTCGCAGCGCAGCGATCAGTGAAAAAAAAGCTAATCTGCGCATGCGTATGCACCTCAATGCACATGCGCGACGTACGGGTACAAAGAGCATCGTGATTTTGCACATGTTCTAGCGAAGCTTTCAGTCGCACGGCCGAACGCAGGAAGATTGACATGAAGTGGGCGTTTCTGGGTGGCAACCGACCGTTTTCAGGGAGTGCTTAGAAAAATGCAGGCGTGTCGGGAAAAACGCAGGCGTGGCTGGGCAAGCGCTGGGCGGGTGTGTGACGTCAAAAGCAGTCCCTCCTTTGTTAGAATCAACACACACAAAGAGTAACTACAGGGCTGGTCTTGTTTTGCACAAAATGATTTTGCAGGCGCTCTGCTGCACAAGCGTTCACACTTCTGCAAAGCGAAAATACACTTCCCGGTGGGCGGCGACAATGCGTTTGCACAGCTGCTAAAAGTAGCTTGTGAGCAATCAACTCGGAATGACCCCCATGTGCACTGCAGGGGGGGGGGGGGCAGATATAACATGTGCAGGGAGAGTTAGATTTGGGTGGGGTAGGTTCAAACTGAAATCTGAATTGCAGTGTAAAAATAAAGTAGCCAGTATTTACCCTGCACAGAAACAAATAACCCACCCAAATCTAACTCTCTCTGCACGTTATATCTGCCACACCTGCAGTGCACATGGGGGGGTCATTCCGACCCGATCGCACGCTGTGCTTCTTCGCAGCCGTGCGTTCGGGCAGGACCTGCACATGTGCAGCGGCTGCATTGCACAGGCGCGTCGTTGCCCGGCGGTGGCCGTCGTCAGGCAACGACGCCGCAAGCGAAGAAAGCGGCGACCGCATGAAGATTGACAGGATGAAGGCGGAACTGGGCGGCAACTCACCATTTTTCGGGGAGTGGTGAGTCCAACGCAGGCGTGTCCAGGCGTTTGGAGGGCGGATGTCTGACGTCAATTCCGGGACCTGCATCGCTGGATCGATCGCACAGGGTAAGTAACTCTTACCCTGATTTCCTTTTACAGGAAACTTTTTTTGCAGAAATACACTCCCCCATAGGCGGGTTGCTACGTGCGATCAACTCGGAATGACCCCCATGGTTTTACCCAGCTGCTAACATATTTGCTGCTGTGAGCAACTCTGAATTACCCCCATAGCATTAATGTGAGGTTCTGGTATAGGAAGTATATTAGACCCAATTATCTGTTATTCTGTGAGAGTGTAAATTGCAAAGCACAACTTAATTTGTTCTATATATAATTTGCAATCTTCAGTATCTGTTAATATTGGTATAAATAAACTATTTTGCAGCTATACTTCTCATTTCTGTCTAATTGGTATAATTCTTGATCAGAAATTACTAGTGGATGGCTGATGTATCATACTGCACCTGAACTATTTACTTGTATAGCCTGCCTAGCATTCCCCACTAGTGAACTTAGTGACCAGGATTTCTCTAACGTCCTAGAGGATGCTGGGGTCCATATTAGTACCATGGGGTATAGACGGGTCCACCAGGAGCCATTGGCACTTTAAGAGTTTAATAGTGTGGGATGGCTCCTCCCTCTATGCTCCTCCTACCAGACTTAGTTTAGAAAATGTGCCCGGAGGAGCCGGTCACAGCTAGGGGAGCTCTACAGAGTTCTCTTAGTAAAAGAGTTTATTTCTTATTTTTCAGTTTTTTTTATTTCACAGGGAGGCTGTTGGCGACAGCCTCCCTGCAGCGTGGGACTGGGGGGGGGGGGGTGCAGTGTCCGCCCCGTGGGGTCTAGAGCCACTGCTCCCGCTGACTGGGCACTAGTTTCAGAGGGGTCCGATCGCGCCCCGCCGCAGGGGAACGCTCGCCCCTGCAGCCGGCCGCCACCCCCTCAGGAGCTGAAGATGGCGAGTGAGTCACTGTCCCCCCTTGCAAGGCTAGAGTGTTAGGAGTGCGGTCTTAACAGCGCTCCTGGAAGGCTCAGCGGTACCTTGGTGCGGTGCTGGGGGGGGAGCGCCCTGGGCCAGCTCCGGACCCTGCACTGGTCGTTTCCTGCATGTCGGGGTCTGCGGATCTGGGTCAGCCAAATCCTCCAGGCCAGTATAATCTTCTTGAGAGTGGGAAGCCTTTCATGGGGGGGGGGGCTCTGCCTATATAATACCTTGTGTGCTTGTGGGGTGTTGTGTGTGTGTGGTAACATGTCTAGGGACAATGTGTCATATGCTGCAGAGGATTTGTCCTCCCAGGAGGACTCCATACCATGTAATCAGGATTGCACAGTTTTAGCACAGATCCCAGCTAGAGAGCCAGAATGGTTAGTCTCTCCGAGGGGGACTATTTCCCAGATTTCTGTTAGAGTTGCTAGGACTGAGCACGCCACTCAGGTTCTCCAGTCCTCTATGGTAGTATGGTCTGATTCTGCCTCCTCTGGGTCCCCGGCGGTACATTCTCATAAAAGGGCGCTTGCAATTATGCAGGATGACACGGACACCGACTCTGACGCTGCAGACGGTGATGGGGATGTGTTGCAGGGAACGGCATCACTTGCCAAGGGGGTGCAGTTGATGATTGAGGCTGTTAGGGAAGTTTTATACATTTCAGACACAGCTCCGGAACAGGTGGAGAGGCCTTCTTCACAGATAATAAGAAGTCCCCCCTCACTTTCCCGGCATCCAAAGAATTGAATGCTATCTTTGAAAAGGCATGGGAAACTCCGGAAAAGAAATTCCAGATTCCCAAGAGGGTGTTGGTGGCTTTTCCCTTCCCAGAGGTAAATAGGAAGAAGTGGGAGTCCCCGCCGATAGTCGACGCCTCTGTATCCAGGCTGTCCAAACAGGTTGTTTTACCGGTCCCGGGATCTACCACGTTAAAGGACCCGGCAGTTCGCAAGGTGGATGCTACGCTGAAATCCATTTGCACGGCTTCGGGCATATTGCGGCCTACTATAGCCTGTGCTTGGATTGCTAAAGCTATTGCCAGGTGGTCGATCACTCTGCAGGAGGAATCATCTACACTGGACAAAGGTGACGTTGATTTGTTTTTGCGTAATATTCAGGATTCTGCAGGGTTCCTGGTGGATTCCATGAAGGACCTGGGTTCCATGGCTGCGGGAATCTCCTCCATGTCAGTCTCGGCTCGCAGAGGTCTCTGGCTGCGCAACTGGTCTGCGGACGTGGAATCCAGGAAGTGTGTGTAAGGCCTTCCGTACAAAGGTCAGGCTCCATTTGGGGAGGCGCTGGATGCGTGGATTGCCACGGCTACAGCGGGTAAGTCTCCTTTTCTCCCCTCAGCTGCACCGGCTACGAAGAAGCCCTTTTCATCTAACACATCACAGTCCTTTCGGGCCGCGAGGCCTAGAAAGAATAAGCCTTCGAACACCTTCTTCAGAGGTGGTCGTGCCAAAGGAAAGAAACCCGCTCCTGCAGGTTCCCAGACCCAGAAGCCCGCTTCTGATACCCCTAAGTCCTCCGCATGACGGTGGACAGCTAGGCCTGGAGGAAGGTCAGGTGGGGGCGAAAATCAGGCAGTTCAGCCACTTCTGGGTGTCATCGGGTCTGGACCCCTGGGTTCTGGATATAGTGTCCAGGGGGTACAGACTGGAGTTTCAAGAGCCCCCGCCTCACCGTTTATTCAAGTCAGGCTTACCAGCTCTGCTGGCGGACAGGACAATTCTTCTGGAGGCCAGCAGGAAATTGGTGGTGTCAGAGGTCATTGTTCAGGTCCCTCTTCAACAACGGAACAAGGGTTATTATTCGAACCTTTTTGTGGTACCGAAACCGGATGGTTCCTACGGCCTATTCTAAATTTAAAATCTTTGAACCCTTATCTCAAGGAGTTCAAATTCAAGATGGAATCTCTGAGAGCTGTCATTTCAGGGCTGTCGGAGGGGGAGTTCCTGGTGTCCCTGGACATTAAGGATGCTTACCTCCACATTCCAATTTGGGCGCCGCATCAAGCTTATCTCAGGTTTGCGCTGCCGTTTGGCCTCTCAACAGCACCAAGGATCTTCACCAAGGTGATGGCGGAGATGATGGTTCTCCTCCGCAAACAGGGGGTGAACATAATTCCATATCTGGATGATCTCCTGATCAAGGCGTCATCTAGGGAGAGGTTGTTGTTGTCCATCGCACTCACGACACAGCTGCTCAGGAAGCACGGTTGGATCCTGAATCTTCCGAAGTCTCATCTGGAGCCGACAAGGCGGCTGTCTTTCCTGGGAATGATCCTCGACACGGAAGTGCAGAGGGTATTTCTCCTGGCGGAGAAAGCGTTGGTGATTCAAACAATGGTCCTGGATGTCCTACGGCCTACCCGGGTATCGGTTCATCAAAGCATACGCCTTCTGGGGAAGATGGTTGCCGCCTATGAGGCTCTGTTGTACGGCAGGTTTCATGCTCGACCTTTTCAACTGGACCTCTTGGACCAGTGGTCGGGCTCTCATCTACACATGCACAAGAGGATTCGCCTGTCTCAGAAAGCCAGGATTTCACTCCTCTGGTGGCTGTAACTTCCACACCTTCTGGAAGGGCGAAGGTTCGGAATTCAAGACTGGATCCTTTTGACCACAGAAGCAAGTCTAAGAGGTTGGGGAGCGGTCGCTCTGGGGGAAACCTTTCAAGGACGATGGTTGGATCAAGAGTCACTTCTCCCAATAAACATCCTGGAACTCGGGGCCGTTTACAACGCCCTTCTACAAGCAGCTCACCCTCTACAGGATCGGGATGTTCAGGTGCAGTCGGACAACATGACCACAGTGGTCTACATAAACCGACAAAGCGGAACGAAGAGCAGAGCTGCCATGGCAGAGGTGTCAAAGATCCTCATCTGGGCAGAAAGGCACGCGGTGGCGATGTCGGCAATCTTCATTCCGGGCGTAGACAACTGGGAAGCAGACTTCCTCAGCAGACATGATCTCCATCCCGTGGAGTGGGGCCTCCATCCGGAGGTGTTCGAGGAGGTAACCGGTTGGTGGGGGGTTCCTCACATAGACATGATGGCCTCCCGCCTCAACAAGAAGCTACGGAGGTACTGTTCCAGGTCAAGAGACCCACAGGGAGTGGCGATGGACTCACTGGTAACACCTTGGGTGTTCAAGTCAGTGTATGTGTTCCCTCCACTTCCTCTGATACCAAGGGTTCTTCAACTCATGAGATGAACGAAGGTTCTGGCAATCCTCATTGCTCCGGACTGGCCAAGGAGGGCTTGGTACGCGGACCTGCTGGATCTTCTGCTGGAAGATCCACGGCCTTTACCTCTTCGGGAGGATCTGCTTCTGCAGGGGCCGTTCGCTTATCAAGACTTACTGCGACTTCGTTTGACGGCATGGCGGTTGAACGCCAGATCTTAGCTCAGAAGGGTATCCCAAGTGAGGTCATTCCTAGCCTGATACAGGCCAGGAAGGGGGTAATGTCTAAGCATAACCATTGCATTTGGAAGAAATATGTTTCTTGGTGTGAGGCCAAGAAGTTTCCGGCGGTGGAGTTTCAACTTGGTCGTTTTCTCCTTTTTCTGCAGGCAGGGGTGGATATGGGGCTGAGACTGGGCTCCATCAAGGTCCAGATCTCTGCTTTGTCCATCTTCTTCCAAAAACAATTGGCTGTTCTTCCTGAGGTTCAGAGCTTTTTGAAAGGGGTTCTGCACATCCAGCCTCCCTTTGTGGCGCCTACGGCTCCATGGGATCTGGATGTAGTATTGCAGTTCCTACAATCTGCTTGGTTTGAGCCTCTACAGGAGGCTGATCTCAAGTTTCTCACGTGGAAGGCGGTCACCTTGTTGGCCTTGGCTTCTGCATGATGCGTGTCAGAATTGGGGGTTTAACTTGTAAAAGCCCCTATCTGATCTTCCATGAAGACAGGGCAGAACTTAGGACTCATCTACAGTTCCTTCCTAAGGTTGTGTCGGCTTTCCACATCAACCAGCCTATTGTGGTGCCAGTGGCTACTGACTCATCAATTACTTCAAAGGCCTTGGATGTAGTGAGGACTTTGAAGATTTACGTGAAGAGGATGGCTCGTCATAGGAAAAGTGATTCTCTGTTTGTCCTCTATGATCCAAGAAAATTGGACGTCCTGCTTCTAAGCAGTCGATTTCACGCTGGATCAGGTTCACTATCCAGCATGCTTATTCCACGGCAGGATTGCCGTGTCCGAAATCCGTAAAGGCTGTAAATACCAAATTGCTTTCTAACAAATATTTAAAATGCCCACTCTAATATATACTGCAGACGCCAGGCACAACTTATTACCATGTGCCATGAATGTGCGCTATATATTGCAAAACACTGCATCCCATAAGAGAAAACAATACACCCACACATTATCTGAGTTCCAAAGATCATTGATGTATATATTTGTCATTAAAAGGATATGGATTCAATATATTACAATGTACAGTATACATATAGTTACATGGTTACAATTCATACAGTAAGCAGTTAATACATACAGTTACAGGCCAGCATACAATACCATTCCCTCAATGCATCCTCCTCTTAATATATCGATCTCTCTCAGCAAATAAATACAGGAGCTGGTCTGGCAACATCTCCTCCATCGTCTGGTACAAAACAGCAACTGGCAAGTGTGTGTCTCTGTAATGTGTTATCAAGTTTGGGGGAGGGAACTTTCTCATTCATGATGAGTCACTAGTCTGTTCGTATGCTAAACAGGTTCAGCCTTGAAGACATCAAAAGGGGCTGGCCTGAGCTTCCTGTCCACTACCTGTTTCTGTAAATGTCTATTGTCCTAATAAGAGTGATTTTAGCTTTCATACATTTAATCATAACTCCTTGTTGCAATGTCCTACAACTTAATAACAAGTATCAAATTAATCTACACATTAATCTGCTTGCTTTAATACCAAATATGACAGGTCTATCTTGCTTCGTTCAAATAATACATACATGACATTACTTCATTATATAATTTTAAATCATTATGATGTCTGGCGCCTGATATTATTATAATTATGTGCTGTATGAAATAAGTGTCGAATCCATCTCTGTGGCATGTCCGTGTAAATGCGTGTGTTACCATATATTGCTGTGCTCTCTGCGCGTATTTGCAAGCATAGCGACTCATAATGTGTGTAGTCTGTATGTTCTTTCTATGTAATATTTTTGACTTCGACAGTCCACCCTTTGGCAGCAAACAATAACTGCCATCAATTATTAACATAAGAAAAAAATATTTCAGACAATAATCGGTGACCTAGACACAAGTATGTATTCATTTCACAAATCAGACACATGACTATATTTGGGGAAGACAGGGAGGAGGACGAGACATCCTCTATATGCACTCGGCGGTCATGGGACCACTGGTTGGGTGTGGGACTACATTCAACCTATAGAGTATGCTGGGACAGTGCTTTGGCCTATAATGTCTGATTTGCGACGAACATTTCACACATACATGTACCTACGTCTTTGTACACTGATGTTTGGATTCGATTGAGCTTCTGCTGGGTAGATGAAGAAGACACAAGCAAATCGTGAAAGTGACATATAAAATTTTCATGATCTACATATTCCTATCATTTTCTGAACATTGTTTCCATTTCTGGAACGTATGCTAGGTCTGTTTAATAATTGAACAAGGGTTATAAGTAGTGTCCTTCCTAAATAACATAAACCTTCAGAGTTCGGGGAGAGCCACTCATAAACCTTTCTTCCACATATATTAATGAGCTCTTTATCTGCAATGTGTGAATAGCCATTGTCTGATTGTTCCTGATTACCTTCGAACTCCATAACTACTAGACCTTTGATTTTTTTTTCTGGCTTTAACAAACTGATCGGCTAATCCTGGGATCCTATAAGGAAATCACTCTTTCCTCCATGCAATCCTTTAGTACGCTCAGGTAGTGTTCAACAGTGCCGCCTCTCAGTCTTCATGGAACAGAGTCTCTGGTGATACTTTTGCGATCTCACTCCATTTACGAGTTCCTTCCGGACTACCGACTTTCCTGCAATGGGAATCGTGGACCCAAGTCTCTCTCTCGGCTACTTTCACTGGGATAGTGCTGTCAACAAAACTTGGTATGGTCCTTCCCACCTGTCTATTAGGCAACCTGAGCGTAAGAACAATCACACAGTCTCTTGGTTCACAATCAAGACAGTTAGTATTTGGCATACCAGCAATCAACAGTTTCAAGTTCTTTTGTCAAGTTCTCAAATGTTGGCTCATCTCAATAAGGTACTGTCACCTCATTGGTGTATTTCTGATCATTGTGCGGATCAATCATGACATGAGGTTGTCTTCCAAAAACAACCCAAAAAAGACACAAATACCAAAACAAAAACAAAAACAAATTTCGAAGAGGGTGATTCGTTAAGTGAAGACCTGGGAGTGGTTCCGATGCTACATAATACTAGTGGCAGTATCTATGATCACAATAGTACAATTTCAAGCTTTGCTCCTACTTCTAGGGGTACCATTATCTGCACACAAAAATTTCTGCGCAATTTTTCTTTGCGGTAAACAAGCAGCATCCGTGGCAGCAGGAAATGTCTCTACCCAGTTTGAGAAAACATCAGTGTACACCAATACATAACAATAATTCCTAAAGGGTGTTAACTGTACGAAGTCATTGTGTGTTTGCAATGTAGAGTATCATGAGCATAACTCAAAAAAAAAAAGAAAAAGAAAAAAAAACATCTCTAGAGGAGAGAAAGAAGAAGAAAATGAAAAACAAAATGTCAGGTTTACCATTCACCAACAGGCATATCAGTGCCTATACAACATTTCCCTTCACCAGTATTCTCATCCTTCCTCCACCCTTTGTGCATGACAAGGCACACTGCAGTAATACTGGTGTTATCCTGTTGGGATATACTGGGTTCGGACAGAACTCTGAAGGACCTAGGCATGTGGAGTTTGAATTGTAATTGGGTCCATGTATTGTACCACCCTGTATGAACGCAAAATATGAAGAGGAAACTGTAGAGAAACAGAATAGAGGTTGGTGACAGATGAGTTTGTAGAGGTGGAGAAGATTTTATAAAAATTTGACAACTGGATTGGGCACTACGGGGAAGTGATTATCTACTTGGTCTACTCCCCTTAAAAAAAATTCTGTGTTTATCGTATCGCTATTGGGACTATCCCAGCCATCAATCCAGTGTCCTGTCCATCCTAAGTTCATTGGGAACCCGGTATCTGTGAGATAATTTCCTCTACCTGTGATGGACATGCATCTAGAACAGTGAAATGTAACATTAGTCTTCGTGGGTGTCTAACATACTTTGTACTTCCTGGGCGGGAGCACGCCATATGTATATCATATCTAACAAAATTAAGTTAATCAGGGGCCATTTCTGCTAGGAAAAAGAAGCAAAAGTTTAGGGTCCCCATCTTAACCCCAGCAAGTTTTGTCAAAGGGTAATGTTGCATTTATTTTGTTCTTCCCATTAGCCGAATCTGTGTTTTCTATATGGCTTATGATTCCTTACTATATGTCCCTTGGTCCCATCTATGTGTTTAATAATGTGGCTTGTGTTTTCTGTCTAGGGGGTCTATATTGACTATGTGTTCTACTACTCCTACAATCTCTTGCAAAATGCCCTCCCTTCCTACAAGTATAACATATTATTGACCATTAGGGATCTGGGGTTTGGACTGATGGGTCTTTCCTGTATATGCTAGTATACTTACCGTCCTCAACCTCTCCAACTGTTGTTCTCTGCGCCTAGCACTATTCTTGTGATGTTCAAGATTAGCTACTGTGACCCCTTTCCAATTTTGCAAAGAAGTCTGCACAGAGACAGCCACCTCCCATTTGCCGAATTAGTATTTACCAGTGATCTTATCCAGATGGAGAGTTTTCTATTACTGCAAAAGACAAAAAAAAAAAAAAAAGTTTAACAAGCTTCTAGGTTATGCGAAGTATTCATTCAATCCTTCTCATCCCGTATTAAGGGTCTGTACATGGTCCAACAAACATTTCCGAGCTCATCTTGACTAGGGGCATTACTAGGAATGAATACTTCTTATATGGCAACTGAAAGAAATTCCCGGGGGGTTACCTTGTCTCTGTCCGCTTTCCTACTGGCAAATACTAATGTGCGGACAAGTTTTTCTCCATTTCTGACGTTACTTTCTTGATTTTATTTGTTTTATTTTTGGGTTTTACTATATATGTACACGAATGATACCATACTTACCTGTTCCACTGGTCTCAGCCACTTCCCCCGCAGGCTACTGCTCTTCTTTGACCGGTTGGATACTCCTCTGGGTGCATGAGAAATGGCTGAAAACAATCAGGTCACCTTCTCCTCCTAAATAAAACTACAACATTCATTAGTACTTATATAGGTTACAGTCATATTTTTCATATTTTTATTATTTTCTATAGTTTGTATGCTGGCCGTAACTGCTTCCACATCTACATAAGGCGGTGTATCTTGCATTCTCTTTTTTTCTTCCTACTTGTTTATTGTTGCTATAAGTTCAAACAGTTCTTATATTTCCATTCTTGTCTTATATGACTTTGGTTAGACATACCACCTGCAATACCTTAGGATAAAACTCACCAACCCCTCTTGCTGCCACAGGTTTAAACAGTTTGTATGTCTGACCCTTTGTTTTCTGGATTTTATCAGACATATCCTTATCCTTAAGTTCTGCAATACCTCTGGTTCAAAGCTGCCTACCCTAGGGAATGATACCCTATCGTTGTCTGTCATACGTACCCATTCGTCACAGTAAACCTCAGCGTTTGGACCATATTTTCCACACATAATAAACCTTGCTGACCCTTTCGGCCGCAATTCTGACATTCTCGGTCCCGAGTCTGACCTTCTCGGTCCCAACTCTTCTGCTTGAACTCTGGCTACCATACGTCCCTTAGTTGAGCAACTGGCTCCCATAATTTGTGGGTCTTGCCTTCTCGGCTATTCCCACAAATACCAAAATACTCAATATAAGGCGATGGTGAAAGTTCTCCGAGCGCTTCCACCCACTCTCGCCCCCACGTTGGCCGGTACTACCATACACTGTTGATAGTGAAGGCGATGTACCCAACTTAGGGCTCCTATCAGACCTTACAGCACTGTAATTTCTTTTGTTGAAGGTTCTGTTGGAATATTTTCCTGAGAGAGGCAGCGAAAAATTCCTTTTCGGTATCTTTCAACTGGAATTGTTTGTAGGGTGAAAAACAGAGAAATTAGATAACTATTCTTCACCCTTTCCAATGGAAGCCCACCAGGGAGATTTCCCGACGTTATCAAAGAAAAACCCCTTTGTCTATACAATCACGTCTGCGTATGCTTTTCCACAGCGCATATGACACAATGGTATCACGTTGTGCTGTGCAGAACACACGGACATGCGATGCAATAGCACAGCCTATAGATACTAGTTATTTATATGCCCTATGATTGCTGTAGACCACCTAACCTAGACCACTCCAGATCACCTAGCTGTATGGGACACCTAGAGCACTTCAGATCACTTAGACCACTTAGTTCTAATCACGCAAGGTAGCGAACCCTACACCACCGGGCCTCTACTAACCCAGTGTTACCACTCCAGCCACTTAGACCACTTTAGTTCCTGGGTTCAGCTCCACTTGCTCAGCTTTCACTCACTCAAATACGCTTTGTTTTTCTGTACAGAAAATTTTCACTCGTTCTGATTGGCAGCTTTACCCCAGATGTGCTTACAGTTTTTAAACTAAATTTAGAGTAACCTGCTTTTGAAATCGTATAGTTATGTGCTATTGTATTAAATGTCTACTATCCCACCTTAATTGAACAAATATCATGTGCTTTTATTATGCGCACACAACCCTATGCAAGCTTGCGTAATTACGCAACCGTGCGTACCCCTATGCCACGTGTGCGGCCTTGCGCCACGTGCACGTTTTTGTACGCTGTCCTCACGTTCCGTACCACGTGTACCAATGTGCGTACACAATAAAACAAACCACACAGTCTGTATAAATGTGAGCAATACTAACTATAATCGCTCACTTAACACAACACCCAGTTTTTTTCCCTTAACAACCAGGTCAGAACTGCATTTTATGTCTATAATTAATCCCTTAAATACATTTATTTCAAATTTACCTATATAGCAACAAATGTATCCGATTTCACACAGATCTATAATGACTGCAATAATCTATAATTTAAATGATATGATTCAGATTGGATAGCTATCTTGCAGAACATACACTGATATAAATATACACATAATTATAATAATATTATATATATGTATCTTTCACTGGCCTTCTATGTGACACCTTACCTCTTATTTGTATATCAAAGCTATGTGCTTTTCACTGCTAAAAAAAAGCAGTTACACAGGTTAATTTGCATTTCAATGGCTATCCTCCCTAGTAAGCAGATTCTACAAGTCTTGGAAGGAAAACAAAACAAAAACAAAACTCTTTCTTTCCTTTTTCTATCTGTGTGCAATTTCTTACACCAAGCCAAGCATTTATCTCACCATTTACTCTCACTAGGCCCAATTGAAACTATTTGTAATTGACTATGGCATGGGTTAAATAAATGCATTGGTAACTTATAAATGGTGCTTGATGTGACAAAGGAAACTGATCGTTCTGAGCAGACTGGAAATCAGCTATTTAGAAAATGACCTTCCTAAAATGGCCACTGCTCCTCCCCCTTCCACATCTATGAGGTTTACACAAGATGGTGGACAGGCCATGTGGTTAGCCCAAAATGGAGGACCGACCATTCGGCTTCCTTTGTCACAAAGAAATCACACATTATACAAGCACCAGAAGTTATTTTAGGCCTGAGTTTAAAAAAAAAAACTATATCAAGGCTATGCAGCAACTTTTAAATGTACTTTTAAATCCAATTTGAATCAAACACAATATGACTTATTTGAACTTTGTTTTGCAACAATAAAAATACATTTTAGCATCTTAAATATTATGAGAAACACATTGTCCCTTGAATTTTCATATCATTGGCTTACTGGTAACACAACAATACACGTGGATGTTATTCATCAGCGTCGCAATGCGTCCATCGGAGCCGGTCGATCACAGCCGCGTTTGTAATGTACAGTGCATCATTAAGACCTTGATATCACGGACGAGCCCTCATCTGTAAATACCAAATTGCTTTCTAACAAATATTTAAAATGCCCACTCTAATATATACTGCAGACGCCAGGCGCATCTTATTACATGTGCCATGAATGTGCGCTATACATCGCAAAACACTGCATCCCATAAGAGAAAACAATACACCCACACATTATCTGAGTTCCAAAGCTCATGGATGTATATATTTGTTATTAAAAGGATATGGATTCAATATATTACAATGTACAGTATACATATAGTTACATGGTTACAATTCATACAGTAAGTAGTTAATACATACAGTTACAGGCCAGCATACAATACCATTCCCTCAATGCATCCTCCTCTTAATATGTCGATCTCTCTCAGCAAATAAATACAGGAGCTGGTCTGGCAACATCTCCTCCATCGTCTGGTACAAAACAGCAACTGGCAAGTGTGTGTCTCTGTAATGTGTTATCTAGTTTGGGGGAGGGAACTTTCTCATTCATGATGAGTCACTAGTCTGTTCGTATGCTAAACAGGTTCAGCCTTGAAGACATCAAAAGGGGCTGGCCTGAGCTTCCTGTCCACTACCTGTTTCTGTAAATGTCTATTGTCCTAATAAGAGTGATTTTAGCTTTCATACATTTAATCATAACTCCTTGTTGCAATGTCCTACAACTTAATAACAAGTATCAAATTAATCTACACATTAATCTGCTTGCTTTAATACCAAATATGACAGGTCTATCTTGCTTCGTTCAAATAATACATACATGACATTACTTCATTATATAATTTTAAATCATTATGATGTCTGGCGCTTGATATTATTATAATTATGTGCTGTATGAAATAAGTGTCGAATCCATCTCTGTGGCATGTCCGTGTAAATGCGTGTGTTACCATATATTGCTGTGCTCTCTGCGCGTATTTGCAAGCATAGCGACTCATAATGTGTGTAGTCTGTATGTTCTTTCTATGTAATATTTTTGACTTCGACAAGGCCCACTCTAATCGTAAAGTGGGTTCTTCCTGGGCGGCTGCCCGGGGTGTCTCGGCGATATAACTCTGCCGAGCAGCTACTTGGTCTGGGTTGAACACGTTTGCCAAGTTTTACAAATTCGATACTTTGGCCTCTGATGACCTCATGTTTGGTCAGGCAGTGTTGCAGGAGCTTCCGAGCTCTCCCTCCCATACTGGGAGCTTTGGTACATCCCCATGGTACTAATATGGACCCCAGCATCCTCTAGAATGTTAGAGAAAATAGGATTTTGGTTACCTACCGGTAAATCCTTTTCTCGTAGTCTGTAGAGGATGCTGGGTGCCCGCCCAGTGCTTTGTTTCCTGCATTGGTTCTATAGTTCAGAGTTACCTGGTTCCTAGGTAACTTCTGCATTATTTACTATTTCAGCTGTTGCTGCGTTGTTCCGGTATGTTGGCCGTATTTTCATGTTTGTGTGAGCTGGTATGAATCTCGCCACTATCTGTGTAATTCCTTCTCTCGAAGTATGTCGTCTCCTCAGGCACAGTGTCTAGACTGAGTCTGGTAGGAGGGGCATAGAGGGAAGAGCCGGCCCCCACTCTTAAACTCTTAAAGTGCCAATGGCTCCTGGTGGACCCGTCTATACCCCATGGTACTAATATGGACCCCAGCATCCTCTACTACGAGAAAAGGATTTACCGGTAGGTAACCAAAATCCTATTTTTAATTTTATTGCACCACACTTAACCAAAACAACTGCATTACAAACCCTTGCCTTCGTTTTGGTGTCAATTAGCCACCTTAAGGCTGCCTAAGCCAGGATAGCTGGACTATAGTACTAAGACCTTAGGGAGTCATTCTGAGTTGATCGCTCGCTAGCTATTTTTTGCAGCGCTGCGATCAGATAGTCGCCGTCTATGGGGGAGTGTATTTTCGCTTTGCAAGTGTGCGAACGCTTGTGCAGCCGAGCAGTACAAAAAAGTTTTGTGCAGTTTCTGAGTAGGTCTGAACTTACTAAGCCGCTGCGATCACTTCAGCCTGTCCGGTCCCGGAATTGACGTCAGACACCCGCCCTGCAAACGCTTGGACACGCCTTCGTTTTTCGAAAACACTCCCTGAAAAAGTCAGTTATTAACACCCATAAACGCCTTCTTCCTGTCAATCTCCTTGTGATTGGCTGTGCAAATGGATTCTTTGTTAAATCGATCGCCCAGCACCGATTCACTTTGTACCCGTACGACGCACCTGCGCATTGCGGTGCATAGGCATACGCAGTATTTCCGAGTTCTGACCTAATCGCAGCACTACAAAAAATAGCTAGCGTGCGATCAGGTCGGAATGACCCCCTTAATCCATATTTGTATGCAATGGCCGATGTTCATGCAACAGAGAGATTACCACTAGACTGAGCATGTGTAGCGATTGCAATGCACATGCGTCAAGATGGGTAGCCACAGGCCTACCCTTAACCTCAGTTTTTCTTGTTTAGGCTGTGTATAGGCTGCAAATGTGTACCGAAGTAGGAATTAGTCTAAGATGGCTGCAGTGGGTTCTCTTTTAATGGTGTATGGTGCACCTGCACCCTTTGTTCCTATGTTGTATTACAGTTCTTAGTCCCAGCAAGGTAGCACATCCCATTATAATAAGCTAGGGTGTGCAGTCCAGGCCCCGTTTCCATATAGTCTATATTATGTGTGTGTATACACACCTGAGGGATTGGGACAGCCCTCATCTCTGGATTAGCACCCCACCCACTGCCTCTCAGGCTTTTAAACAGGGAACCAGCACATTCTGACTGCTCAAAAGACATAGGTATGATCCTTTAAATTATGTACAAAGTCAGTTTGGGGGTGAGCTTTTGGGGTGTGGAGCTCCCCATATTGCTCTGGCTGGGCCACCTTGGGACATCACCACCTTACATTTACTTTTAACACTTCTATCACATTGTGTTTGTTTTATATTTATTTTCACATATTTTTTACACTTCTAACACTGCTCAGCTAGACTTCACATTCTAACACTTTACTGCTGTCCTCTTCTTTTCTTTTACATTCAGCAGCCTCTTTCATATGCTTAACACTGATCTTTCACTCCTATCCTTTTTTCTGTGTGATGCCCTGGGGTGGTTTGGCTGGGATGGTCTGGGGGTGCTCTGCGTCCCGGAGGTGAACCCCTATAGTGTTAGGGACCTGTCCGATGAGGTCACCGTGAAGCAGGTGGGCAGGCTCATATACTGGCCAATATATGCCAAGAACCTCAAATATTATATTATGGTTATAATAATTTTAATGGTGTATGGTGCACCTGCACCCTTTGTTCCTATGTTGTATTATAACACCCATAAACGCCTTCTTCCTGTCAATCTCCTTGTGATCGGCTGTGCGAATGGATTCTTTGTTAAATCGATCGCCCAGCACCGATTCACTCTGTACCCGTACGACGCGCCTGCGCATTGCGGTGCATAGGCATACGCAGTATTTCCGAGTTCTGACCTGATCGCAGCACTACAAAAAATAGCTAGCGTGCGATCAGGTCGGAATGACCCCCTTAATCCATATTTGTATGCAATGGCCGATGTTCATGCAACAGAGAGATTACCACTAGACTGAGCATGTGTAGCGATTGCAATGCACATGCGTCAAGATGGGTAGCCATAGGCCTACCCTTAACCTCAGTTTTTCTTGTTTAGGCTGTGTATAGGCTGCAAATGTGTACCGAAGTAGGAATTAGTCTAAGATGGCTGCGGTGGGTTCTCTTTTAATGGTGTATGGTGCACCTGCACCCTTTGTTCCTATGTTGTATTACAGTACTTAGTCCCAGCAAGGTAGCACATCCCATTATAATAAGCTAGGGTGTGCAGTCCAGGCCCCGTTTCCATATAGTCTATATTATGTGTGTGTATACACACCTGAGGGATTGGGACAGCCCTCATCTCTGGATTAGCACCCCACCCACTGCCTCTCAGGCTTTTAAACAGGGAACCAGCACATTCTGACTGCTCAAAAGACATAGGTATGATCCTTTAAATTATATACAAAGTCAGTTTGGGGGTGAGCTTTTGGGGCGTGGAGCTCCCCATATTGCTCTGGCTGGGCCACCTTGGGACATCACCACCTTACATTTACTTTTAACACTTCTATCACATTGTGTTTGTTTTATATTTATTTTCACATATTTTTTACACTTCTTCTATCACTGCTCAGCTAGACTTCACATTATAACACTTTACTGCTGTCCTCTTCTTTTCTTTTACATTCAGCAGCCTCTTTCATATGCTTAACACTGATCTTTCACTCCTATCCTTTTTTCTGTGTGATGCCCTGGGGTGGTTTGGCTGGGGTGGTCTGGGGGTGCTCTGCGTCCCGGAGGTGAACCCCTATAGTGTTAGGGACCTGTCCGATGAGGTCACCGTGAAGCAGGTGGGCAGGCTCATATACTGGCCAATATATGCCAAGAACCTCAAATATTATATTATGGTTATAATAATTTTAATGGTGTATGGTGCACCTGCACCCTTTGTTCCTATGTTGTATTATAACACCCATAAACGCCTTCTTCCTGTCAATCTCCTTGTGATCGGCTGTGCGAATGGATTCTTTGTTAAATCGATCGCCCAGCACCGATTCACTTTGTACCCGTACGACGCGCCTGCGCATTGCGGTGCATAGGCATACGCAGTATTTCCGAGTTCTGACCTGATCGCAGCACTACAAAAAATAGCTAGCGTGCGATCAGGTCGGAATGACCCCCTTAATCCATATTTGTATGCAATGGCCGATGTTCATGCAACAGAGAGATTACCACTAGACTGAGCATGTGTAGCGATTGCAATGCACATGCGTCAAGATGGGTAGCCATAGGCCTACCCTTAACCTCAGTTTTTCTTGTTTAGGCTGTGTATAGGCTGCAAATGTATACCGAAGTAGGAATTAGTCTAAGATGGCTGCGGTGGGTTCTTTTTTCAATTATTGGGAACAGTTTCACGTGCTGCCATTAGCAGTTCTGTAGCCTCGAAAATCGCAATTGCAATTGTATTTGCGTACAAACATAAATTAGGTCCTAAGCAAAGTAAACTAATTAAAAAAAAACACCTATATCCAAAATGATGTGATCTGTTGTTTATTGTCTGTCCTTGGTACTGTAGCTGATAAGCCAAGTGGTGAACAAGACTTGGTTTTATGCACTGATAAATGGAAGCACCATTTGTATTCTCTTCCTTTTCATCAAGTGGTTTTAATGTGATCAGTAAACCACCATGATATGCTGCATACAGGCATGACATGATATATACGCTATAGAGGTATGACACGCTACTGTATAAGTTATATACAGCACTACTACTGTACTGTACATAGACACAACCACCGGCGGCTCCTACTTACAATTAGTATGGGAGGGCTGCCACTACCCCCTGCTAAAGGGGTTATGTCTCATGTTAAATGGGTACCTTAGATTGTTCTCTGTGTGTGCAAATTTGTCTTTGCAAAAAATGTTTTCATGAAAAGATCTTTTGTTTAAAATTCATAAAAACTAGAGATGAGCGGGTTCGGTTCGTCGAGATTCGAACCCCCCCGAACTTCACCTATTTTACACGGGTCCGAGGCAGCCTTGTATCTTCCTGCCTTGCTCGGTTAACGCGAACGCGCCCGAACGTCATCATCCCGCTGTTGGATTCTCGCGAGATTCCTATTCTATATAAAGAGCCGCGCGCCGCCGCCATTTTCACACGTGCATTGGAGATTGAATGGAGAGGACGTGGCTGCGTTCTCTCCCTGAAAAGCTCCGTATCTGTGCTCAGTGTGCTGCAAATATCTACGTTCTCTGCCTGAAAATGCTCCATATCTGTGCTCAGTGTGCTGCAAATATCTGTGCTCAGTGTGCTGCATTGTGGGGACCACCAGTATATAATTATAGTAGTACAGTATAGTAGGCCATTGCTGTATCTTGCAGCTCTGTGTCAAGTATACTATCCATATCTGTGCTGCATTATTGTGAGCAGTATATAGTAGGACAGTGCAGCATTTTGGTGACCAGCAGTATACATATAGTACAGTACAGTAGGCCATTGCTGTATCTTGCAGCTCTGTGTCAAGTATACTATCCATATCTGTGATGCATTATTGTGAGCAGTATATAGTAGGACATTGCAGCATTTTGGTGACCAGCAGTATACATATAGTACAGTACAGTAGGCCATTGCTGTATCTTGCAGCTCTGTGTCAAGTATACTATCCATATCTGTGCTGCATTATTGTGAGCAGTATATAGTAGGACAGTGCAGCATTTTGGTGACCAGCAGTATACATATAGTACAGTAGGCCATTGCTGTATCTTGCAGCTCTGTGTCAAGCATACTATCCATATCTGTGCTGCATTATTGTGAGCAGTATATAGTAGGACAGTGCAGCATTTTGGTGACCAGCAGTATACATATAGTACAGTACAGCAGGCCATTGCTGTATCTTGCAGCTCTGTGTCAAGTATACTATCCATATCTGTGCTGCATTGTTGAGAGCAGTATATAGTAGGACAGTGCAGCATTTTGGTGACCAGAAGTATACATATAGAACAGTACAGTAGGCCATTGCTGTATCTTTCAGCTCTGTGTCAAGTATACTATCCATATCTGTGCTGCATTGTTGTGAGCAGTATATAGTAGGACAGTGCAGCATTTTGGTGACCAGCAGTATACATATAGTACAGTACAGTAGGCCATTGCTGTATCTTGCAGTGCTGTGTCAAGTATACTATCCATATCTGTGCTGTATTGTTGTGAGCAGTATATAGTAGGACAGTGCAGCATTTTGGTGCCCAGCAGTATACATATAGTATAGTACAGTAGGCCATTGCTGTATCTTGCAGCTCTGTGTCAAGTGTACTATCCATATCTATGCTGTACTGTTGTGAGCAGTATATAGTAGGACAGTGCAGCATTTTGGTGCCCAGCAGTATACATATAGTACAGTACAGTAGGCCATTGCTGTATCTTGCAGCTCTGTGTCAAGTATACTATCCATATCTGTGCTGCATTGTTGTGAGCAGTATATAGTAGGACAGTGCAGCATTTTGGTGACCAGCAGTATACATACAGTACAGTACAGTAGGCCATTGCTGTATCTTACAGCTCTGTGTCAAGTATACTATCCATAACTGTGCTGCATTGTTGTTGTGAGCAGTATATAGTAAGACAGTGCAGCGTTGTGGTGACCACCAGTATACATATACAGTAGTACAGTACAGTAGGCCATTGCTGTATCTTGCAGCTCCGTATCACTTCAAGTATCCATATCTGTGCTGCATTGTTGTGAGCAGTATATAGGTGGACAGTGCAGCATTTTGGTGACCAGCAGTAGTAGTACAGACAGTACAGTAGGCCATTGCTGTATCTTGCTGCTCCGTATCACTTCAAGTATCCATATCTGTTCTGCATTATTGTGAGCAGTATACAGTAGGACAGTGCAGCATTTTGGTGACCAGCAGTAGTAGTACAGACAGTACAGTAGGCCATTGCTATTGATATATTACTGGCATATAATTCCACACATTAAAAAATGGAGAACAAAAATGTGGGTGGTAAAATATTGAAAGATCAAGATCCACTTCCACCTCGTGCTGAAGCTGCTGCCACTAGCCATGGCCAAGATGATGAAATGCCATCAACGTCGTCTGCCAAGGCCGATGCCCAATGTCAAAGTAGAGAGCATGTAAAATCCAAAAAACAAAAGTTCAGTAAAATAACCCAAAAATCTAAATTAAAAGCGTCTGAGGAGAAGCGTAAACTTGCCAATATGCCATTTATGACACGGAGTGGCAAGGAACGGCTGAGGCCCTGGCCTATGTTCATGGCTAGTGGTTCAGCTTCACATGAGGATGGAAGCACTCATCCTCCCGCTAGAAAAATTAAAAGACTTAAGCTGTCAAAAGCACAGCAAAGAACTGTGCGTTCTTCTAAATCACAAATCCCCAAGGAGAGTCCAATTGTGTCGGTTGCGATGCCTGACCTTCCCAACACTGGACGGGAAGAGGTGGCGCCTCCCACCATTTGCACGCCCCCTGCAAGTGCTGGAAGGAGCACCCATAGTCTAGTTCCTGATAGTCAAATTGAAGATGTCACTGTTGAAGTACACCAGGATGAGGATATGGGTGTTGCTGGCGCTGAGGAGGAAATTGACAAGGAGGATTCTGATGGTGAGGTGGTTTGTTTAAGTCAGGCACCCGGGGAGACACCTGTTGTCCGTGGATTGAATATGGCCATTGACATGCCTGGTCAAATTACAAAACAAATCACCTCTTCGGTGTGGAATTATTTTAACAGAAATGCGGACAACAGGTGTCAAGCCGTGTGTTGCCTTTGTCAAGCTGTAATAAGTAGGGGTAAGAACGTTAACCACCTACGAACATCCTCCTTTATACGTCACCTGGAGCGCATTCATCATAAGTCATTGACAAGTTCAAAAACTTTGGGTGACAGCGGAAGCAGTCCACTGACAACTAAATCCCTTCCTCTTGTACCCAAGCTCCTGCAAACCATACCACCAACTCCCTCAGTGTCAGTTTCCTCCTTAGACAGGAAAGCCAATAGTCCTGCAGGCCATGTCACTGGCAAGTCTGACGAGTCCTCTCCTGCCTGGGATTCCTCCGATGCATCCTTGAGTGTAACGCCTACTGCTCCTGGCTCTGCTGTTGTTGCTGCTGGGAGTCGATCATCATCCCAGAGGGGAAGTCGGAAGACCACTTGTACTACTTCTAGTAAGCAATTGACTGTCCAACAGTCCTTTGCGAGAAAGATGAAATATCACAGCAGTCATCCTGTTGCAAAGCGGATAACTCAGGCCTTGGCAGCTGTGTTGGTGTTAGACGTGCGTCCGGTATCCGCCGTTTGTTCACAGGCAATTAGAGAATTTCTTGAGGTAGTGTGTCCCCGGTACCAAATACCATCCAGGTTCCACTTCTCTAGGCAGGCGATATCGAGAATGTACACAGACGTCAGAAAAAGACTCACCAGTGTCCTAAAAAATGCAGTTGTACCCAGTGTCCACTTAACCACGGACATGTGGACAAGTGGAGCAGGGCAGTCTCAGGACTATATGACTGTGACAGCCCACTGGGTAGATGTATTGCCTCCCGCAACAAGAACAGCAGCGGCGGCACCAGTAGCAGCATCTCGCAAACGCCAACTCGTTCCTAGGCAGGCTACGCTTTGTATCACCGCTTTCCATAAGTGGCACACAGCTGACAACCTCTTACGGAAACTGAGGAACATCATCGCAGAATGGCTTACCCCAATTGGACTCTCCTGGGGTTTTGTGACATCGGACAACGCCACCAATATTGTACGTGCATTACATGTGGGCAAATTCCAGCACGTCCCAGGTTTTGCACATACATTGAATTTAGTGGTGCAGAATTATTTAAAAAATGACAGGGGCGTGCAAGAGATGCTGTCAGTGGCCCGAAGAATTGTGGGCCACTTTCAGCATTCAGCCACCGCGTGCCGAAGACTGGAGCACCAGCAAACAGTCCTGAACCTGCCCTGCCATCATCTGAAGCAAGAGGTGGTAACGAGGTGGAATTCAACCCTCTATATGCTTCAGAGGATGGAGGAGCAGCAAAAGGCCATTCAAGCCTATACATCTGCCTACGATATAGGCAAAGGAGGGGGAATGCACCTGACTCAAGCGCAGCAGAGAATGATTTCAACGTTGTGCAAGGTTCTGTAACCCTTTGAACTTGCCACACGTGAAATCAGTTCAGACACTGCCAGTCTGAGTCAGGTCATTCCCCTCATCAGGCTTTTGCAGAAGCAGCTGGAGAGATTGAAGGAGGAGCTAAAATGGAGCGATTCCGCTAGGCATGTGGGACTTGTGGATGGAGCCCTTCATTCGCTTAACCAGGATTCACGGGTGGTCAATCTGTTGAAATCAGAGCACTACATTTTGGCCACCGTGCTCGATCCTAGGTTTAAAGCCTGCGTTGTATCTCTCTTTCTAGCAGACACAAGTCTGCAGAGGTTCAAAGACCTGCTGGTGAGAAAATTGTCAAGTCAAGCGGAACGTGACCCGTCAACAGCTCCTCCTTCACATTCTCCCGCAACTGGGGCTGCGAGGAAAAGGCTAAGAATTCTGAGCCCACCCGCTAGCGGTGATGCAGGGCAGTCTGGAGCATGTGCTGACATCTGGTCCGGTCTGAAGGACCTGCCAACGATTACTGACATGTCGTCTACTGTCACTGCATATGATTCTGTCACCATTGAAAGAATGGTGGAGGATTATATGAGTGACAGCATCCAAGTAGGCACGTACTTATACTGGCAGGAAAAAGACGCAATTTGGAGGCCCTTGCACAAACTGGCATTATTTTACCTAAGTTGCCCCCCCTCCAGTGTGTACTCCGAAAGAGTGTTTAGTGCAGCCAGTCACCTTGTCAGCGATCGGCGTACGAGGTTACTTCCACAAAATGTGGAGAAGATGATGTTCATCAAAATGAATTATAATTAATTCCTCCGTGGAGACATTCACCAGCAATTGCCTCCAGAAAGTACAGAGGGACCTGAGATGGTGGATTCCAGTGGGGACGAATTAATACTCTGTGAGGAGTAGGATGTACACAGTGAAAGGGGTGAGGAATCGGAGGATGAGGAGGAGGTGGACATCTTGCCTCTGTAGAGCCAGTTTGTGCAAGGAGAGATTGATTGCTTCTTTTTTGGTGGGGGCCCAAACCAACCAGTCATTTCAGCCACAGTTGTGTGGCAGACCCTGTCGCTGAAATGATGGGTTTGTTAAAGTGTGCATGTCCTGTTTATACAACATAAGGGTGGGTGGGAGGATCCAAGGACAATTCCATCTTGCACCTCTTTTTTTTTTATTATTTATCTTTGCATCATGTGATGTTTGGGGCTAATTTCTTTAAGTGCCATCCTGTCTGACACTGCAGTGCCACTCCTAGATGAGCCAGGTGTTTGTGCCACCCACTTGGGTCGCTTAGCTTAGTCATCCAGCGACCTCGGTGCAAATTTTAAGACTAAAAATAATATTGTGAGGTGTGAGGTGTTCAGAATAGACTGGAAATGAGTAGAAATTATGGTTATTGAGGTTAATAATACTATGGGATCAAAATTACCCCCAAATTCTATGATTTAAGCTGTTTTTGAGGGTTTTTTTAAAAAAAAAAACACCCGAATCCAAAACACACTCGAATCCGACAAAAATTTTTCGGGGAGGTTTTGCCAAAACGCGTCCGAATCCAAAACACGGCCGTGGAACCGAATCAAAAACCAAAACACAAAACCTGAAAAATTTCCGGTGCACATCTCTAATAAAAACTTTGCTTGTGTGGATACCTTTAGAACCACCGTCGTTCTGTGTGGCCTAGTTTTTATATACTGTATGTTCCCCATTGTGCTCTGTGTACTGCATTGCATTATATAGATCCAGTTGAGTAAAGGCAAGCTGAGGGGATTTTGAAATAGGGTTAGCCTAGAGGGCAAAGTGTTCTGTGACTTCTCTAAAGCTTGAGATCAGCGACAGCTAGAGTGTGAAAGGTTGTCTACATCAGTTCTGAGAAGTCATTGAAAGTGATATATGTCTGACATATTTTTTATACAGTCAATACACCAGCGTGGCACCTTAATTGTTGCTGCAAATCACTCTTCTTTTTTTCCTGCTACATCACATGTCATATCTAGCATCATTCTCCACTTTATGGGGTTAAACCTGATCCTAGATAAATGTAACACGTTACCCTGGATACTCACGTTGAATTATTTCCTGCCATGCTCACTATTCCGATCTTTTTATTTTATTTCAAGGCTTCCTAGGTATAAACACAAATCACATTTATTATGTATTTCTTGATAAGACCTAGGTTAGGGGGAAAAAAACAACAAATTTGATTATTCCTAGTTTCATAGTGTAGATAAACATTAATTTGTTCAGGCAACTTAAATTCAGATTTTCTGTGGCTGTACTGTAATTTGAACATGTGACTATTGTAAGAGCATATCTATTTTTAAAAAATTTTCTGTAACAGAAAAGTTTTATGTGATAGATATTGATACATGGCTTCCATTACCGGTAGGCAAACCTGGGCAGCTGCCTAGGGCACCAATGTTTGTAGGGTGCCTAATACACTGAATGAGTGACATAAAATCATCTCTTTTCATTCGCCATCATAATATAATGGGACATTTTTCTGTCTTTGTAATCAAATAAGAATTTTGTCTGTCAGTTGTAATCCAATATGGGAAACATAAGGGACATTAAAGACATTGAAACTGTTCACAGTGTTTTATTGCCCCTGGAATGTCCCCACATGGAGCACTGAATAGTGACATGATCTGAACCAGCCGCCAGCTTCTTACTTGTGATGTTTTATCAGCTGCTGGTACTCAATATCAGTGTTATGCTGAGGTTGGATCTGAATTTATAACAAAAACTCTTTGTCACGATCCGGGTATCTGGACGCCATTACTTACCCTTCAGATGCCTCCTAAGGCTGGCTCAGCGTTCCAGAACCGGATCCCGCTGTTCCTGAGTTTCCACATGCAGAATGTCAGAGTGGTGATTTCATCAGCCGCGGCCTCCGCTGTGCCCGCGTGGTTAAATGTGCGCTTGTCAGTCTGGCGTCTCCTGTCTCCTGTGGCCGGCGTCACCATTACTGTTTCAATTCTCACATGGATTACAAACCAAACTTCCCTCCAAGTGTCTGCATGGGCGCAGCCATCTTGGATTTTGTCATCTGATTATTTCCACCAATCTGCTGTCTGTATTGTTGATTTGCATAATTGCCTAGCCAACCCCTTCCTTGCTGCAGGTATAAGTATGCTGTGCCTGAGCAAGGAAGGCGTCAGTGCTTTGGTTGTCTAACCTAGTTCCAGTTTGTCTCTCTCCTGTGGTTGTCTTCCAGGTTCCAGCTCCTGTCTCCAGACTTCTGCTATAGAGACCCGCACCAGCATTCCATCTGCGGTGTAGCCTGACTCTCCGATCCATTCTGGACTCACCTGTTTCCAGCTACAACAATCACCTGCTTCCAGCCCAGCTTCCAGCAGTGTACAGCTTCTCTTAAAGGGCCGGTGTCCTTTCTGCAGTTTACCACTCTCCACCGGTATTATTATTTCACCGCTCTCAAACAATCACCTGCTTCCAGCCCAGCTTCCAGCAGTGTATAGCTTCTCTTAAAGGGCCGGTGTCCTTTTCTGCAGTTTACCACTCTCCACCGGTATTATTATTTCACCGCTCTCAAACTCCAAACTTCATTATTATTTCATCGCTCTCAAGTTCGTTTATTATTTAACTGGTTCCAGCCAGTATCCACTCCGTACCAACAACAGTCTGGTTCCAGCCAGTATCCACAGCAGCCGTTTTACCTTCAGCAGCCCAGCCTTTCCTGGAACATCAGCTGGTACGATCCTGGGTTCTCTCCATTGCTACAGTCAGGCCTGGTAAGGGCTTTCCAACTAGAAGATTATAAGAACTGTCTCACTCTACCAGTGCCTGTGGCCCTTGCCACCCTGTAGTACCCAGGAATTGTATTTATCCTCTGTTGACTTTTATGTTTCCTTTTACTGCTGCTGTGTTACGGAGTTTGTCATAATAAACATCATTGACTTTTATCCTGGTTGTCGTGGTCACGCCTTCGGGCAGTTATTCTACATGTTACTTACATGTCTAGGGGTCTGATACAACCTCCCAGGTTCCGTTACATCTCAGCCCCTACAACTGAGGCTGCCTCCCGTCAGCTCAGGCCCTCAGTTGTGACAGTAAGCACTGACCTAATGAATCCAGCCGGAGACCAGGATCAAGCGGCCAGGCCGATGCAAGAACTGGCAGCCCGACTTGAACATCAGGAGGCTGCACAGGGCCACATCATCCGCTGTCTCCAGGATCTCTCTACACGGCTGGATGGGATTCAAACGACCCTCCGTGGACCTGGCACGTCCGGTGCGTCCACTACAGTAACACCAGCTGTAACCCCACCCACCTTACCCATTTCCAGTCCACATCTTCATCTTCCAACGCCAGCAAAATTTGATGGATCTCCAAGGTTCTGCAGGGGATTTCTCAATCAATGTGAAATCCACTTTGAGCTTCTACCTGGCAATTTCTTCAGTGACCGTACCAAAATTGCCTATATCATCTCCCTTCTCAGTGGCTCAGCCCTTGACTGGGCATCACCTTTATGGGAGAAGTCTGATCCCCTGCTATCCTCCTATACTGACTTTGTAGCTACATTCAGGCGCATCTTCGACGAGCCCGGCCGGATAACATCTGCTTCATCTGAGATTCTTCGTTTACGCCAGGGAACACGTACTGTGGGACAGTATCTTATACAGTTTAAAATCCTGGTATCCGAACTGGCATGGAACGACGAGGCCCTGTATGCTGCATTCTGGCATGGCTTATCAGAACGCATCAAGGATGAGTTAGCTACCAGAGACTTGCCCTCTAAGTTGGATGAGCTAATTTCTCTTTGCACGAAGGTTGATCTACGTTTCAGAGAGAGAGCAACCGAGCGAGGAAGATCATCTACTCCTAAATCTTCTGCTCCTCCTCCTCGTCAACCATCTCCATCCAAGGATGAGCCTATGCAAATTAGTCGTTCCCGTCTATCTCCCGCTGAGCGCCGAAGACATCTCTCTGAGTCTCTCTGTCTCTACTGTGCAGCTCCGTCGCACACTATCAATGCCTGTCCCAAACGTCCGGGAAACTCCAGATCCTAGCTCGCCAAGGAGAGGGCCGGCTAGGAGTAATGATCTCCTCTCCATCTCCTCATGACTGTAACCTCCCAGTGTCGCTCCAAATTGCTCAACGTTACAGGAACGCCATTGCCCTCCTTGATTCCGGAGCAGCTGGGAATTTCATAACCGAAGCTTATGTTAAACGGTGGTCCCTACCCACCGAGAGACTGTCCTCGTCCATCTCTTTGACTGCCGTGGATGGCAGCAAGATTTTTGACGCAGTCATTTCCTTAAGGACTCTTCCAGTTCGTCTGAGAGTGGGAGTTCTTCATTCTGAGTATATTTCTTTTTTAGTGATTCCAAGAGCCACACATCCAGTGGTTTTAGGCCTTCCATGGCTCCGTCTCCACAACCCATCAATTGACTGGACGACTATGCAAATACTGGCATGGGGTCCCTCCTGTGCTGAGACTTGTTTAGCCAAAGTTCTTCCTGTTTGTTCTTCCTTCCCCAGGTCATCTGATGTTCCGCCTCCTCCATATCAAGACTTCACGGACGTGTTCAGTAAAGCCTCTGCTGATATCCTTCCTCCTCATAGAGAATGGGACTGCCCAATCGACCTCATTCCAGGGAAGGTTCCACCGCGAGGCCGAACTTATCCGTTGTCTCTGCCTGAGACACACTCCATGGAAGAGTACATCAAAGAGAACCTGGCGAAGGGTTTCATCCGACCATCTTCTTCTCCAGCCGGCGCAGGCTTCTTCTTCGTTAAGAAGAAAGACGGTGGTCTGCGTCCGTGCATCGACTACAGAGGTCTGAACGACATTACCGTCAAGAACCGATACCCTTTACCCCTGATTACCGAGCTCTTTGATAGAGTTAGTGGTGCAACTATTTTCACAAAGCTGGACTTGAGGGGTGCCTACAATCTCATCCGAATCCGTGAGGGTGACGAGTGGAAGACCGCCTTTAACACCCGTGACGGACATTATGAGTACCTCGTCATGCCCTTCGGATTGAGCAACGCTCCAGCAGTCTTCCAGCACTTCGTGAATGAGATTTTCAGGGACATCTTGTACCGCCATGTCGTGGTTTATCTAGACGACATCCTCATCTTTGCTAATAATCTCGAAGATCATCGTTTCTGGGTAAAAGAGGTTCTTTCCCGTCTCCGTGTCAATCACCTCTATTGTAAATTGGAGAAGTGTGTGTTTGAAGTTAAAACCATTCCGTTTCTAGGTTACATTGTGTCCGGTTCCGGACTAGAGATGGATCCTGAGAAACTCCAAGCAATCCAGAATTGGCCTATACCCTTAAGCCTCAAAGGGGTCCAGAGGTTCTTAGGGTTCGCCAATTATTATAGAAAATTTATACAAGACTTTTCCACCATCGTGGCGCCTATCACTGCATTAACCAAGAAAGGTGCTAATCCGTCCAAGTGGTCCGAGGAAGCTACACGGGCCTTTCACCTTCTGAAGCAACGGTTCATCTCTGCACCAGTTCTGAAACAGCCCGACACCGACTCTCCTTTTATCTTAGAGGTAGATGCCTCCTCCGTTGGAGTAGGAGCAGTGTTATCCCAGAGGGCCAAAGATGGACATCTACATCCTTGCAGTTTCTTCTCCCGGAAGTTCTCCCCAGCTGAGCGCAACTATGCCATCGGCGATCAGGAGTTGCTAGCCATCAAGCTCGCTCTGGAGGAGTGGAGATACCTGTTGGAGGGAGCTTCCCACTCAATCACCATACTTACCGACCACAAAAATCTTTTATATCTCAAAGGCGCACAATGTCTGAATCCTCGTCAGGCCAGATGGGCACTTTTCTTCTCTAGGTTTGACTTTAAACTCCAGTTCTGTCCGGGTTCTCAGAATCGTAAGGCCGATGCCCTTTCCCGCTTATGGGAGCAAGAAAATGAGTCCGAGTCTGCAGACAAGCATCCTATTATTAATCCGTTGGCATTCTCCACGGTAGGGATGGACTCTACGCCTCCACCAGGGAAATGTTTTGTTAAGCCAGTTCTAAGGAAGAAGCTCATGCATTGGGCCCATGCTTCCCGTTTTGCTGGACATACAGGCATTCAGAAAACCCTTGAATTTATTTCTAGGTCCTACTGGTGGCCAACTCTGAAGAAGGACGTTATGGAATTTATTGCCTCCTGCCCAAAGTGTGCCCAACACAAAGTCTCCCGCCAGTCGCCTGCGGGGCAACTGGTTCCATTATCTGTTCCCCGTCGACCTTGGACCCATTTGTCGATGGACTTTGTTTCCGATCTACCTATCTGCAACAAGTTTAATACCATCTGGGTGGTAGTTGACCGGTTCACCAAGATGGCACATTTCATCCCTCTCACCGGTCTTCCGTCAGCTTCCAAGTTGGCTCAAGTGTTTATACAAGAGATCTTCCGACTTCACGGTCTTCCTGAAGAGATCATCTCGGATCGTGGAGTACAATTTGTAGCCAAATTTTGGCGAAGTTTGTGTCAAGCCCTCCAAGTCAAGTTAAAGTTTTCCACGGCTTACCATCCTCAGACCAATGGTCAAACCGAGAGGGTGAATCAGGACCTGGAGGCCTTCCTCCGTATATATGTGTCTTCCTCTCAAGATGACTGGGTTCAACTCCTTCCTTGGGCCGAGTTCAGCCACAACAATCAATACCATTCCTCATCTTCTTCTACACCATTCTTCATTAATTATGGATTCCACCCTAAAGTCCCAGAATTCCAACCGCTTCCCGCAACTTCTGTTCCAGCAGTGGATGTCACCTTGCGTCAGTTTTCAAATAACTGGAGGAACGTCCGCGCAGCCCTGCTTAAAGCCTCATTCAGGTATAAGAAGTTTGCCGATAGGAAGCGTAGAGCGGTTCCTGCTCTCAAGGTGGGTGATCGTGTGTGGCTGTCCACGAAGAATTTGAGGTTGAG
Organism: Pseudophryne corroboree; assembly: GCF_028390025.1. NCBI lineage: Eukaryota > Metazoa > Chordata > Amphibia > Anura > Myobatrachidae > Pseudophryne > Pseudophryne corroboree. The sequence continues at coordinate 532,818,030 of NC_086445.1, forward strand.
AGTTCCCAGCATGAAATTTGCACCTCGCTACATCGGACCCTTCAAGATTGAACAAGTCATCAATCCTGTTGCCTACAGGTTACAGTTACCATCCTTCTTGAAAATACCCAGGACATTTCATGTTTCTTTGTTGAAACCGCTGATCCTGAATCGGTTTCATTCCGCACTTCCTCCAGCTCCCAAAGTTCAGACTCAACGGGGAGTCGAGTACGAGGTGGCCAAGATTTTGGACTCACGTTTCCGTTACGGTCAGTTACAATACCTCATTGACTGGAAGGGCTATGGTCCTGAAGAACGCTCTTGGACCAATGCCTCAGACGTCCATGCTCCTGCCTTGGTCCGAAATTTCCACGCAAAGTTTCCTTTAAAGCCTAAGAAGTGTCCTGGGGCCACTCCTAAAGGGGGGGGGTGCTGTCACGATCCGGGTATCTGGACGCCATTACTTACCCTTCAGATGCCTCCTAAGGCTGGCTCAGCGTTCCAGAACCGGATCCCGCTGTTCCTGAGTTTCCACATGCAGAATGTCAGAGTGGTGATTTCATCAGCCGCGGCCTCCGCTGTGCCCGCGTGGTTAAATGTGCGCTTGTCAGTCTGGCGTCTCCTGTCTCCTGTGGCCGGCGTCGCCATTACTGTTTCAATTCTCACATGGATTACAAACCAAACTTCCCTCCAAGTGTCTGCATGGGCGCAGCCATCTTGGATTTTGTCATCTGATTATTTCCACCAATCTGCTGTCTGTATTGTTGATTTGCATAATTGCCTAGCCAACCCCTTCCTTGCTGCAGGTATAAGTATGCTGTGCCTGAGCAAGGAAGGCGTCAGTGCTTTGGTTGTCTAACCTAGTTCCAGTTTGTCTCTCTCCTGTGGTTGTCTTCCAGGTTCCAGCTCCTGTCTCCAGACTTCTGCTATAGAGACCCGCACCAGCATTCCATCTGCGGTGCAGCCTGACTCTCCGATCCATTCTGGACTCACCTGTTTCCAGCTACAACAATCACCTGCTTCCAGCCCAGCTTCCAGCAGTGTACAGCTTCTCTTAAAGGGCCGGTGTCCTTTCTGCAGTTTACCACTCTCCACCGGTATTATTATTTCACCGCTCTCAAACAATCACCTGCTTCCAGCCCAGCTTCCAGCAGTGTATAGCTTCTCTTAAAGGGCCGGTGTCCTTTTCTGCAGTTTACCACTCTCCACCGGTATTATTATTTCACCGCTCTCAAACTCCAAACTTCATTATTATTTAATCGCTCTCAAGTTCGTTTATTATTTAACTGGTTCCAGCCAGTATCCACTCCATACCAACAACAGTCTGGTTCCAGCCAGTATCCACAGCAGCCGTTTTACCTTCAGCAGCCCAGCCTTTCCTGGAACATCAGCTGGTACGATCCTGGGTTCTCTCCATTGCTACAGTCAGGCCTGGTAAGGACTTTCCAACTAGAAGATTATAAGAACTGTCTCACTCTACCAGTGCCTGTGGCCCTTGCCACCCTGTAGTACCCAGGAATTGTATTTATCCTCTGTTGACTTTTATGTTTCCTTTTACTGCTGCTGTGTTACGGAGTTTGTCATAATAAACATCATTGACTTTTATCCTGGTTGTCGTGGTCACGCCTTCGGGCAGTTATTCTACATGTTACTTACATGTCTAGGGGTCTGATACAACCTCCCAGGTTCCGTTACATCTCAGCCCTACAACTGAGGCTGCCTCCCGTCAGCTCAGGCCCTCAGTTGTGACACTCTTGGCATAATGTCACTCACATCTGGATGGCCCCTGATAAGTATCTAACTTGCCCTAAGTTACAGCTGGGGATACTTAATTACTGCAGCAGTTCAAAATTGCTTCAGTCCGTGGACAACTGCTCCGAAAAGCAGCTGTTCCCACAATTATTAACACTGCTCTTTCCGCACATCTTCATCCTGAGGCCCTGCAGGCTCACAAAGGTTGCGTAATGAGGAGGTGGTGGAGGGATATGCTTGGATCTCTTTGCAACCACCAGCCCTCCTTACCAAAAGAAAAAGGGGGACTCCAGGTACTGTACAAAAGGATTCAGTATGATTTACCGGTGGACGGGATGCCAGCTGTCAATATCTCGGCAGTGGCATCCTGCCCGCCATAATGCGGGATTTATGTGAAACTGAATATAATGTGAAAAGGGTGTGAAAACACCTTTTTTACACATCATTTTTGTAAAAAAATCTTGATAAATCAGCCCCTTAGTGTACAAGATGATTACATTCCAGCCTCCACACAAGGCAATAGGTTGGGATTGGGCAGCTTCTAGGAGGTACGGCGGCACCTGAGAGGAAATGGCGCCTCCTTTGGCACCAAGGGGGATACATGCCAGCTGGGTCCAGTGGCTCTTTTATAATGAACAAAGAGTAGACCCATTAGATATATATTTCAAATTAAATTAAAAGAACATGCCCCAAATCCTTTTTCACCTATTCTTAGTTTAGCAAACTGCTTTTTTTTTGTTCTTCATCTATAATATGGGTAATTCTTTTTTTTATAATCCTGTGTCAGAAAATAAACCCATAAAAGCATATGCCACTGTGAGCACTCGCTGCTGAATGAATGTGAGCTGGATTGACAGTGAATAAATAATTCATCTAACCATAAGTGTTTGTAATTGATGGCTAAGGGACGTCCTGGTCAATCATGATCACAGCCATTTTATGGTGGCCATTGTGAGCAGTTGCATTGGAGGTTACTGTTTTTTTCTGTCATATTTTATTACACGGGCAAGAGGTCCCCAAGTGTTGTCCTCAAAGCACCCTAATAGTCCAGGTTTTTAAGATATCCATGCCTCAGCACAGATGGTTAAACCAAATTGACTGAGAATGAGATACTAATTAAGTCACCTGTGGCCAAGCATTGATATACTTAAAACCTGGACCATTAGGGTGCCTTGAGGATCGCATTTGGAAACCTCTGGCACAGACAGAAGAACTTTCCATTATATCTTGATGGAGAATGAAAACAAGATTTTACTGTATAACAACGTGGGGGTGAAAGAGAGTTACAGGGTTTAAGGAGTGTTTCATTTAACGTCTATTTCATTATTTTTAGTTATTTCTCTAGCATGCACTGAAGCTGTTGACTTGTTCCCACAAGAACCAGGATGCCCTCCCAGTCAGTGGCTGCCATTGCACATAGCTGTGGGACAGAGGTGTGTATCGGCATTCTGCGGCTGGGATTCCGCCATCAGGATGCTGACCGCAAGATCCTGAATGCTGGGATCCCAGATGCAGAATGCCGGCGGCGGGTGGGTGGCAAGCGTAGCAAGCTCCTTGCAGGCTCGGTTGTGACAAAAACTTCCTGCTGGTCGGCATGACGTCCGCCGGTCACGTAACTACATCCCGTGGGACAGTACTGCTGACAGCTGGATGTAAAATGTTGAGTTTAGTGACCAACTTTCCTGTACTTTTCATAATGCACTTTTAGGGCTAAAGGTTATAGCCTTCAAGTTGCCAGAGATGCAGGACTTTCTGCGAGTCTGCTCACTTTTTTAAAGTAGCAATCGATTACAAGGCAAAACCAACCTGGTTTTACCTTGTAAATGATTGCTGCTTTAAAAAAAACAGGCATACTCACAGAAACTCCTGCACCTCCAGCAACTTGAAGGCTGTTACATTGGTTTTGCCTTGTAAATGATTGCTGCTCTGAAAAAGGGGAGAGACTCTCAGAAAGTCCTTCACTCCCAGCAAATCGAAGGCTATTACATTTAGCCCTTAATGGTTCTGGGAGGGGTACATGGTGACTCTAGTTCCCACTATGACAGGATTACCCTAATTTTATTCTGTGAAAATATAAATTTTCATATTACTGAACCACACTGAAGCTACCTCAGTTATATTCTTGGGTCTTCTAGCACCTAGGGCATGTTTGACATCTCACCAAATTTTTTTCAACAACATTCAAATATGAAGGCTAAAAAGGGATACGGTCGTTAGGTCAACACAGCTTAGGCCGACAGTCATTAGGTCGACCACTGAAGGTCGACATGCATTAGGATGACATGGTCAATAGGTCGACATGGTCATTAGGTCAACATGTATTAGGTCGACAGGTCAAAAGATCGACATGAGTTTTTCACATTTTTCCCCCCATTTTTTTAACTTTTTCATACTTGCCGATCCACGTGGACCACAATTGGGAATGGTAACCTGTGATGAGCGCACGGTGCGCTAATTGGGGTTCCACGTCACTTTACGAAGACAACAACAAAAAAGTCCAAAAACCCATGTCAACCTTTTGACTTGTCGACCTAGTACCAGTCAACCTAATGACCATGTTGACCTATTGCCCCTGTCGACCTTATGCATGTCGACCTTCCATGGTCGACCTAAGTTGAGTCGACCCATACCCGGCTATAAAAGCCATTCCAAATCCTTTCTCTTCATGGCTGATTTTGAGGCATTTTTTGGATCATTGTCATTCTGATATATCCAAACTCTTTTCAGGTTGAAATACTTTTCTGTTTCTGGACATTAACTTCAAAGATTTGGTGATATTTAGTTTAATCAATTTTTCCTTCCACCATACAATATTTTTAATGAAACTAGCTGCCACATAACCCTGGAGCATAACACAATGTCCCCATGCCTGACACTTGCAAAGGTCTTCTTTCCCTCAAAAGCTCCAGCATTTTAGTGCAAATGTTTGTTTGTGGTTGTGGCCAAAGCTTCACCTTTGTTTCATCATTAGTCAGAAATGTGTTCAGGAAAGTCTGACTTATCTAAATGTTGATTTGAATACTTCAGACATTGGGCGTAGTTCAGAGTTGATCACAGCAGCAAATTTGTTAGCAGTTGGGCAAAACCATGTGCACTGTAGATGGGGCAGATGTAACATATGCAGAGAGAGTTAGATTTGGGTGGGTTATTTTGTTTCTGTGCAGGGTAAATACTGGCTGCTATTATTTTTACACTGCAATTTAGATTTCAGTTTGAACACACCCCACCCAAATCTAACTCTCTCTGCACATGTTATATCTGCCACACCTGCAGTGCACATGGGCCCTCATTCCGAGTTGTTCGCTCGTTCTTTTCCTTCGCATCGGTGCAATTTTCCGCTAACTGCACATGCGCAATGTTCGCACTGCGGCTGCGCCAAGTAAATTTGCTATGAAGATTGGTATTTTACTCACGGCATTATAAGGTTTTTTCTTCGTTCTGGAGATCGTAGTGTGATTGACAGGAAGTGGGTGTTTCTGGGCGGAAACTGGCCGTTTTATGGGAGTGTGTGAAAAAACGCTGCAGTTTCTGGGAAAAACGCGGGAGTGGCTGGAGAAACGGGGGAGTGTCTGGGCGAACGCTGGGTGTGTTTGTGACGTCAAACCAGGAACGACAAGCACTGAACTGATCGCACTGGAAGAGTAAGTCTTGAGCTTCTCAGAAACTGCAAAGAAAAATCTTTTCGCAATATTGCGAATACTTCGTTCGCAATTTTTCTAAGCTAAGATTCACTTTCAGAGGGCGGCGGCTTAGCGTGTGCACTGCTGCGAAAAGTGGCTAGCGAGCGAACAACTCGGAATGAGGGCCATGGTTTTGCCCAACTGCTAACAAATTTGCTGCTGCAATCAACTCTGAATTAGGCCCATTGACATCTGAGATGAAGTCTCAATCTCAGAACCCTTCCATGTGGATCGTTTTTATATAGTAATGATGCACTGGATTCTTTCACCATTGTCAGCGAATTCTTTCTACAGCCAGTTTGTAGTGACATTTGTATTCTACGTTTCCTACCCAATCAGTTTACAAGGATAACTGCTATATTATTATGGGTCTTTCAGATCTCTTCTGGCCTTTAGCAATTACCCTTAACTTCATTTTTTACATCTTTTTTAGTTGCTTTGGAACAGTTATAATATTTTGCAAGTTTTCAGCCCACCCATGTTTGTTGTGTGTAGTCATCTTCAGAGAGTAGAAGGCTCAAAGCATTTATTCAGCTCTGGAATGATAAGATCGATAGACATACAGTAAAGTAACAAGCAATCAACTGCTATCTTTTTTTTAAAACAGAAAATGAAAGGAGCTGATTGGTTGGTATTTTATCTCTCTCCAAGCTTTAATAAATCTCCACCTAAGGGTACGATTTATAACAGCTTGCAGAGAGATAAAGTAGAGAGAGATAACGTACCAACGTATGAATTATGTAAGTTTTATCTTTGTCATTCATCCCAATGTCAGAATACTTTTAACATTTGTGCATTTTTGCGTTTGTGCTCTAGTTGATAAAGCTTAAATCTGACTTTTTCTGCCTCTTTGACTATTCCAGGAAACCATGGAAAATCTCATAATTAGACTGGGTAATACAACAACTAATCAAGAATCCCAATGTTTATAGTGTATTACTTTTCGTAAATATTCATTTTGGGCTATATAATATCCCCCCCCCCCCCCCCAAATTTTTTATTATTGTTGTATTACAATTACTGTAGAGCCACAAAATTAGAAATGTTGTAAATCCTAAAGAATATTTGAACATCTTTTATTCTTTTCACTGTTCATATGTGAGATGCTGCCCTTACGCATTCTTCCCTTTAAGTTGTTTTTTTTAAATATATATACACACTTACTTTTTTAACCTCAGACAAATGGGTGTAGTAATTTTGGGACAACTTGTACTGGTATAGATTACATAAGCAACTGAGCATATGTAGAATAAATCATGCGATATACAGCACTAATACTTTTTATAGTGTGGATCAGCTGCTTGATGTAGTACTTGTTTGTTGTACGTTTTGTGTTTGTCCCTTTTGTAGGGCTAAAATTGAAGTACAAACATTGGTGATTATCTGTTGGTTGATGTTTTGCTCATGGATAGCCTGTGCCTTCTCAAAGACATTTACCAATACACACCAAACTATTGGTGTAACAGGCTCTGGAGCACTGAGAGGCTGTCATGGCCCGTGTGTTAGAGAAATGTGTGGTGATGGACTTGAGTTAACTGGTTTGCCTACTGTATGCAAGTCAAGTTGTAGTTTGCAGACTTCCATACATGGCAGTCGTGAGGGTGAGGAATTGGATGTTGCTCCTCTGTGGGCTGATGTATTTGTTGTGTGGTCACCTCTGCAGGTTCTTTAATGGAAGTCAGGAATATGTCCTCTTCCTCCTTTGGCTCTGGAGATGGTTTCTGACAAGGGACGCTCAGGAGGCACTGGCTAACCCCAGAGCCAGATTTACATGCAATATATGAGCCAAAGGGTACATGTGGGCATTATACACAGGTGCTGCAGTATAAACTCCTGGAAATCTGGTGAGTTTTGATTAGAGATGTGTGGAATGGATACACAGGTGAGGCACTGCCTCACCTGCCATAGACTTTTTACTCCAGAGTTTGGGCTATAAAAAATATTAGAATAATGCCAAGAAGATATTTCAAACAAATTATCAGTATTTTTCATATATTTTATTCAGTCAAAACTCTGGTTTAAACGGAAGTATGACAGGAAAGGCTCTGCCTCACCTGCCTCACCCCACCGCACGTCACTCGTGTGATGTACAATGTTACATTATTGACTACAAATATAGATTAAACAGATTGGTCACAATTATTCCTGATATTCTATTTTTGTTTCTCAGGATTACTAATTTAGACACAAAAAAAGTAAATTTTTAAGTGCCTAAGGCTAGTTCAAAACGTAGACAAAACCTTATGCCATTTGACATTATTGAGATGTCAAATGGCACAACTCAACAGTATGATTCATTTGTCTGCTCTTTGCTTAGTTGATTTTAGAATTAATTCCTTTAAGTGGATGAGTTTCTTAATCATTTATAATAATCCATAAAAGTAGGTGGAGGTTTAATATAAGAGACTGTATACAGTATATTATTATTATTATTATTATTACAGGTTGAGTATCCCTTATCCAAAATGCTTGGGACCAGAAGTATTTTAGATATCGGATTTTTCCGTATTTTGGAATAATCGCATACTATTACTATAATGAGATATTATGGCGATGGGACCTAAATCTAAGCACAGAATGTATTTATGTTACATATACACCTTATACACACAGCCTGAAGGTAATTTTAGCCAATATTTTAATAACTTTGTGCATTAAACAAAGTGTGTGTACATTCATACAATTCATTTATGTTTCATATACACCTTGTACACACAGCCTGAAGGTCATTTAATACAATATTTTTAATAACTTTGTGTATTAAACAAAGTTTGTGTACATTGAGCCATCAAAAAACAAAGGTTTTACTATCTCACTCTCACTCAAAAAATTCCGTATTTCGGAATATTCCGTATTTCGGAATATTTGGATATGGGATACTCAACCTGTATAATAATAATAATAATAATAATAATAATAATAATAAAAAGAGCACTGCAGCTGTGAATTTAGGAATCGGTACACACTATTAGTCTTGGATGCAGCAAGTGGAGCACATCCTCTGGACACCAGTGCCAGCTGGGGGTGCCATCTGGTGTATGTATTTGTGCCCTCACCAGTTGGTAATAGACCACCGGGGATTAATAGTTAGATTAGACAGAACTCCAGGAAAACTGAGTAAGTAAAAGTGCAATATTGGGTCTAATGTGGTGAGCAGTAGGAGCATGTTGTTGTGCAGAGGACAGGCATATTGGTGTGCCGGAGGAGGGCATGTTGTATACAGGAGGGCATATTTTGGTTTGCAGAAGGCAGGATTTACTGAGGGGGTTTTCTGAATTGCACACATATACATAGCACACTACATGCACACACATTCACATTGAATACATATGTACAGCATACCATACACACATTACACGCACACATTGCACACCACACATACATACATACATACATACCTCACCACTAGGGTGGGTTGAAAAACACAAAAGTGACGGTGGAGTTTGGCATTAGTGCCCAAAAGTTGTCATTCGTGGTCAATATCAACTGTGCAAAATGTCAATCCTCTGAGTTAATATCTTCTTTTCCGGCAAACACCTCAATGTTTCAAAATTTTTAGTCAAAAGTTGTGAAAATTAGGTGCTTTTAAAGTGTTGTCGGTCCAACTTCAAAGTTGGACATGGATGTCATAAAATCTTTGAGTCTTCCAATGTACGAAAAAAAGTTGCCATGACCTGAGAATCATTTGTGATTGGTGTAAAGAGGTAATTGAAAATGACAAAAATAGTGAAAACCAGAGGATTTTCGAAGAAATCAAGTCATGTCTTATGCAGCCTTTAGCTCACCGTATACTTACTGGGGTACTCAAAATTCACCACGTAAAGGTACGGGGAATTTCTAACCTCATCAGTCTCAGGTTGCCCGTAGGCAGTAAGTATCCATTTCACTGCTAGCTCCCGTACATTGGGGATAATTCCAAGTTGATCGCAGCAGGAATTTTGTTAGCAGTTGGGCAAAACCATGTGCACTGCAGGGGAGGCAGATTTAACATGTGCAGAGAGAGTTAGATTTGGGTGTGGTGTGTTCAATCTGCAATCTAATTTGCAGTGTAAAAATAAAGCAGCCAGTATTTACCCTGCACAGAAACAAAATAACCCACCCAAATCTAACTCTCTCTGCACATGTTATATCTGCCTCCCCTGCAGTGCACATGGTTTTGCCCAACTGCTAACAAAATTCCTGCTGCGATCAACTCAGAATTACCCCCCGTGTCTCTTTCATCTGTTAACATAGCCAACAAAATGTTGTCAGGTAATGCAAAATAAGCATTGTTGGCCACAATGTTATCAATGACAGTCTTCTACTTTTTTGGTAAGTACCTTGATGATTGGCTAAACTGCCACATATGGCGAGCACTGTGGGGCAATGTAACTGGCACTGTGGGGCATGTAACTGGCACTGTGGGGCATGTATCTGGCACTGTGGGGCATGTAACTGGCACTGTGGGGCAATGTAACTGGCACTGTGGGGCATGTAACTGGCACTGTGGGGCATGTATCTGGCACTGTGGGGCAATGTAACTGGCACTGTGGGGCATGTATCTGGCACTGTGGGGCATGTATCTGGCACTGTGGGGCAAATAACTGGCACTGTGGGGCAATGTAACTGGCACTGTGGGGCATGTATCTGGCACTGTGGGGCAATGTAACTGGCACTGTGGGGCATGTATCTGGTGCTGTGGGGCATGTAACTGGCACTGTGGGGCATGTAACTGGCACAGTGGGGCATGTATCTGGCACTGTGGGGCATTGTAACTGGCACTGTGGGGCAATGTAACTGGCACTGTGGGACATGTATCTGGCACTGTGGGGCATGTATCTGGCACTGTGGGGCATTGTAACTGGCACTGTGGGGCATGTAACTGGCACTGTGGGGCATGTATCTGGCACTGTGGGGCATGTAACTGACACTGTGGGGCATGTATCTGGCACTGTGGGGCATGTAACTGACACTGTGGGGCATGTATCTGGCACTGTGGGGCATGTAACTGGCACTGTGGGGCAATGTAACTGGCACTGTGGGGCAATGTAACTGGCACTGTGGGGCATGTAACTGGCACTGTGGGGCATGTATCTGGCACTGCGGGGCAATGTAACTGGCACTGTGGGGGCATGTATCTGGCACTGTGGGGCATGTAACTGGCACTGTTGGGCATGTATCTGGCACCGTGGGGCAATGTAACTGGCACTGTGGGGCATGTATCTGGCACTGTGGGGCATGTATCTGGCACTCTGGGGAAATGTAACTGGCACTGTGGGGCATGTATCTGGCACTGTGGGGCATGTATCTGGCACTGTGGGGCATGTAACTGGCACTGTGGGGCAATGTAACTGGCACTGTGGGGCATGTATCTGGCACTGTGGGGCATGTAAATGGCACTGTGTGTCATGTATCTGGCACTGTGGGGCATGTAACTGGCACTGTGAGGCATGTATCTGGCACTGTGGGACATTGTAACTGGCACTGTGGGGCATGTATCTGACACTGTGGGGCATGTATCTGGCACTGTGGGGCATTGTAACTGGCACTGTGGGGCATTGTAACTGGCACTGTGGGGCATTGTATCTGGCACTGTGGGGTGCTGTATCTGGCACTGTGGATCTGACACTGTGGGGCATTGTATCTGGCGCTGTGGGGCATTGTATCTGGCGCTGTGGGGCAATATGTATCTGGCACTGTGGGGCGCTGAATCTGTCACTGTGTATCTGGCACTGTGGGGCACTGTGTATCTGGCACTGTGTAAAAAGGGGACTCTGCATGCTTACTGTGCAAAAATTGAATGAAGGTGTGCTGAGAGACGACACAAGGGGTAGGTGATAGTGTGCTGAGAGGCGACACAGGGGGTAGGTGATAGTCATGTTGGCATGCCCCATTTTCAGTGGCCACACCCCTTCTGGGGGCATATTCAGAATCCACCTATGATCCTGGAGTAGCGAGTCGAAAGGGCAATGCTGTGCAACAACTTCTCTCTGGATGGTGCCTTGATCAGCAGGTCATCCAGGTATGGTATAATGTTCACCCCCTGCATGCGGAGGAGAAACATCATCTCTGCCATTACCTTGGTAAACACCCTCAGTGCCGTAGAGAGGCCAAATGGCAGGGCCTGGAACTGGTAGTGACAGTCCTGCAATGCAAACCTTAGATAAGCTTGATGAGGCGGCCAAATTGCAACATGAAGGTACACATCCTTGATGTCCAGAGACACCAGGAATTCCCCTTCCTCCAGACTCAAGATCACCGCTCTCAGAGGCTCCAACTTGAATTTAAACACCCTTAAATACGGGTTCAGTGACTTGAGGTTCAATATGGGCCTTACCGAACCGTCTGGATTCGGTACCACAAATAGGCTGGAATAAAATCCTTTGTATTGTAGGTGAATTGGAACTGGAACAATGACCTGGGCCTGTACCAGTTTCTGAATTGCTGCCTGTAAGGTCAAACTTACTTCTGGAGAAACTGGTAAGCCTAATTTGAAGAATCTGAGAGGAGGGAGTTCCTGAAACTCCAGTCTGTAACCCTGTGTGATAAGATCTTTTACCCAGGGATCTTGGTGTGACGTTGCCCAAATGTGACTTAAATAACGCAACCTGGCTCCCACCTGCCCGTCTTCCAGGCAGTGTGCGCCACCGTCATGCTGAGGGCTTTTAGGAAGCAGACCCAGAGGCCTGTTCCTGAGAACCTGCAGCAGCGGGTTTTCTGGGTTTATCTATATTCCCTTTGAAGGTCATAGAAGAACCCTTGGATTTGCCTTTAAATTTTGCTGTCCGAAAGGACTGCAGAGTTGGAGCAGAGTAGGTTTTCCGAGCTGGTGTTGCTGCGGAAGGAAGGTATGTAGACTTACCCACCTTGGATATCCTCGTATCCAGTTCATCTCCAAACAGAGCCTCCCCCGTGAATCGTAGGCTTTCCACACCTTTCCTGGAATCCGCATCCGCAATCCACTGGCGTAGCCACAGGCCTCTGCATGCTGACACTGCCATGGTAGAGGTGCGTGCATTGAGTAGACCAATTTCTTTGATGGCCTCCACCATAAAGTTAGCAGAATCCTGAATATGTTGCAGGAGTAAAACAATATTGTCCCTGGTTAAGTAATCTAAACTGTCAATTAGATTACCTGACCATTAACCAATGGCCCTAGTGATCCTTGCACAAGCAGTAGTGGGTCTCTGGGCCACCCCAGCCGATGTGTATAAAGACTTGAGAGTGGTCTCAATCTTGCGGTCAGCAGCATCTTTTAAGGGTGCTTCCCCGGAACCGGTAAGATCTTACACGACAACCTGGACACAGATGCGTCCACAATCGGCGGGTTTTCCCATTTCTTCCTATCCTCTGCAGGAAAGGGAAAGGAAGACATCATTCTCTTAGGGATCTGAAACTTTTTATCAGGGTTTACCCACATTTCTTCAAAAAGGGCATTTAATTCCTTTGAAGCGTGGAAGGTAGCCTATGATTTCTTTTTAGTATTAAAATAGGATTCCTCTTCAACCTCATCTGTCTTGTCAGGAATATGTTGGACAGTTACTATAGCCTCATGGATGGCCTGTATACCCTGTGACAGGACGGCACCCCCCCCCCCCCCACTCGTATCCACTTCACCCTCCTTAGGATCTGATGTATCAGGATCCGTATCACCCTGCATGATTTGGGCCAGAGTACGTTTTTGTGGGCAAATGGCGAGAGCTTGGGGTGCAGGCATGGGAGCTGAATCTCTATGTATCAGTTCCTCCATAGACTGCCGCAAGAATTGTGTTTCCTTTTCACTATAAGACAGCTTAGTTGAAATATTTGAAACCATTCCTTTAATGGAAGCCAACCACGGGGGTTCAGCCCCACTGGACTGGGAGTGAACACTATCCTGAGTACAGGGCAGTGAGTCCCCAGGGGATGAGAGACATTCAGCTGTACAAGAAACACAGTCCCTGGACATGATTGTAAAGGGACACCTACACACACACACACACACACACACACACACACACACACACACACACACACACTCTCTCTCTAGGTGAAAACACAGTATATGTAGGCAGGGTCTTAGAGAGACACAGAATTCAGAGCCAGCCACACAGCGCCCCTTTAGCAGTAGTAAAAACTGAGCTGGGTCGCAATAACTAAGCACCGGAGTAGTGCTTATAATATTAACACTGCTCCCTCCCCTCCTGGTACCGCTGAGGAGACTTGGGGTCCTGTTAGAGGAGCTGCGCATCCCTGTGTAATGCTGCTTGTCTGAGTTGCAGAGGGAAATGGCGCCGGAGAGCCGCTGGATCTGCTGGATCCGCTCAGTGGGAAGCCCCACTCCTTGTAATGGCACACGGCTTCCCGCCTATTTTTATACTGGCCCTGAGGTGATTTTTATCTAACTAAGTGTAGAAACGCTTGTTAGCAGTGTTTGGGCAGTGTGGGTATCTTGAGTGGCCCAGCGCGCCCCTCACAGCGGGACCCGCCGCAGCGTATGTCCTTCTGACCCTCCCTGGAGCACAGCCTGCACTTAGAGCTGCGCTCCTACCCTGTTCCCACCATTCCCGCCGGCAACCTGCTAACTGGGACGCCGGCGCTGTACTCACCACTCTTCAATCTTCAGGCTCTGTTAGGGGGTGGCGGCTTGCTGCGGGAGGGTACGCTGCACCATGGTGTGGCTTGCGAATAGCTTCCTCAGGAGCTCAGTGTCCTGTCAGCAGAGAAACGAGACCATTAACTCTCAGGAAGCTGGGCCGTTCTCCCACCTAAGTCCCACAAAGCAGTCAGGCTGTTGCCTAAACAGCCCTGACTGAAAATAAAAAACATTGAAAATAAAAGAAGAAAACTTCAGGAGCTCTCTAAAGCGTGACTGCCTCCTCCGGGCACATTTTCTAAACTGAGTTTGGTAGGAGGGGCATAGAGGGAGGAGCCAGCCTACATTATTGATTTTTTAAAGTGCCCATGGCTCCTAGTGGACCCGTCTATACCCCATGGTACTAATGTAGACTCCAGTTTCCTCTGGGATGTAAGAGAAATATTTTTATACAGATATTGTGCGACACTGTAGGTGGTACATTTTATGTACAAATTGGGGTGTGTGCTGTACTCCACTTCGTGTTTGTTGATAAATATGGAGGACGAACATTTGAGAGGAGGCTGGGAAAATTCAACAGTTGTTACAAGTGCTGCAATCTTCTACATGCACTTGCATAATGGGGAAAATGTCCCAAAATTTTCCTGGCCACAGACATCATCGCCTCAATGACACTGTCATTTAAAAAAAAATTCTGAATCACCAAGTTTATTATGTGCGTTAGAAGAAATGACATATCCGGAGGATAAGGATTGTTTGATGTTAATATTGTTTGTATATTTTAAGATTGTATACCTACGTACATCTAGATAGGAGGGAGGCTAAATTAATAGACCATACGGATTTAACTGATTTGTATCTGGCCCAGACCAATCAGGTAATAGCTAAGGGGATTTAATGAGAGGAATCCCAATCCACCACACACCTTGACAAAGGCTCCTGGGTGAGCCGAAACGCGTTGGTGGCCAGATTGACCTACCTGTCTTGCAGTGTGAAGGATTGATACGTCCCATTCCGGAATTGCCGCAGTATCCTGAACCTGGGGAGGATCTGTTTGTTTAACATCAAGCGATTTTGGGTGGGCGTTTGAACACCCCACACTATCCGGTATGCACATTGGAACTTTATTGGTGGATTTTTAAAAATATTTTTTTAACTGACATTGCGTAGGAAATTAAAAGTGTTCATAAACTGTATTACACTATATTTGTCCTCTTTGTTCTTTTATATGTGGATGAGTGTACGTCAATCTCTCATTGAAATAGACTGGAGAGAAAAATAAAATAATTGGTAGAATCCAGGAACTGTATGTTTTGAGAACACCACTCCATTATCCCATATTGTGACTGATATACGTATCCCAGAGGTGCGCTCGGCTGCAAAACCAATATCCTTTGCCTGAATTTTTACAGCATCAAGACTGGGATAGCACTCCTGTATTTTCACAGCATACAGGACCAGTGTACTTTTATTTTAACAACATCCCTAAATTTTTACAGTATACAGGAGGACAGTGCCCCTGCCCCCTGTACAACACAGTGACAGCCAGGACAGCAACACCCATGTACAGCTGCAACACCACTAACAGCACATGAAACACCAGTGACAGCCAGGACAGCACCTCTAACATCACAGGTACACCACAGTGACAGGAGCAGCACCCCTAGAGAGCACACACTGACCCCACCCAACACCACCACCCACAGAGAGAGACAGAGGTTTGTCTCCTTCGCTCTCCAAGTCCGGAGTGAAAATGGCAGCGGCGTGCGGCTGTTTATATGGAATCCAAAATCCGCGAGAATCTGACAGCGGGATGATGACGTTTTGCTTCGTTCTGGTTTCCGAGTCTGGAGGGATGTCCCATGCCGGGCTCGGATCCCCGCTCAGAGCGTGAAGTTCGGGGGAGGGGGAATGGGGGGTGACCGGTGGTCAGGAGACGGTCGGTCACAATATCGATGCCTGGCTCCCGCCCCGTCACAATCCCGACAGTCGTCATGCTGACTAACAGGGAATATTCCCACTCGTGGGTGTCCACGACACCAATAGAGTGGGAATAGAACGTGTAGTGCCCAAGGGGCTTCGTTGCGCTCACCCCCACCGCCGGGCATCTAAAATCCAGGATCCCGGCGTCGTTATGGTCACGCGTACCCAAACCGCTCACTCTTATACCTTCTTCTGTTTAATCCTCTATGTTGGATTGAATTGTGCATGTTGTATTGGTCACAGTAAAGTTTATCCATGCATGTTAACTGCTAGTAAAAAAACAATCATGTTCTACAATACATAAGCCATCCAGATATAAATGTAGTTGTTATACTGTTTTACTGTTTTTTTTGCTTTAAGTGTCAAAGTACTAGAAGAAACTGGAGCCAGGCCATCATGGAGCATATTGGGATAGTCTACAAATATATCAACAGTAATGCCCGTAATGGTGATTTATAAATAACCGTTTGCGCAGAGCTGATAATATAGTATCTTAGCTATTATACTTAAGAGCTGATTAAATTATACTTTAACATTATTCTGAATTACTTATCCATGATTTACATTGTGATTTTGTTACCTCCACTCTCTTACTCATTTCCATCCCTATTACATTGCTTTTCATAACTACCTATAAGCGCTTCTTAATTATGCACCAATAAACATGCCATTTTACTGCATTCTGGTGAAAATATATTACATATTAAATGTATTTAACATATGTACTGGAAAGCTACCTGACTTATGTAAGCTTCTAAAGATACTAGTCCAGATTTACATTTACTGTAGCTCTCTTGACTCATTCACCACCTAGCATAGCAGGTAGCGAGCCTTAATCATTTTAAAAATGTAGGTTAAGTCCACTTCTGTGTTCATGGACCAAATTATGACCTACAGCAGAGGTTCAAGGCGTCAAGGCACCCCAACGGTCCAGGTTTTAAATGTATCCATGCTTGGCCACAGGTGACTTAATTAGCACCTCGTCAATTTGATTTAACCATCTGTGCTGAGCCATGGATATATCTAAAACTTGGGGTGCCTTGAGGACAGCATTTGAGAACCTCTGACCTACCGGCTTGGAGCTGCCTCTATACCTCTACAGCAGACTGCGTGGAATTTCAAGAAGCACTTGAATTGCATCCATGATTCCTCACATTTTTCTTTGCTTAACCTCTGAAGCTACTTTTTCATATTTCTATCTATGGGCCTCCATATGCAGCTGCTACTTCATTCACAGTGGACTTGTGAAAATATGCTAAAGGCTCAGCCACTGTGTTATGCACAGAGGGCCTGGTCCAGAGGTGTACGATATTGCACAGCCGCAGAAATGACTAGGGCAGTGGTTCTCAAACTGTGTGCCATGGCACCCTGGGGTGCCACTGGACACTTGCAGGGGTGCCTCAGGTTGGTGCTCCAGGACCAATTCAAACTATTTATTGTCAATGTAATGGCAAAACTAGTGCTTGTGGCTGCCAATCATAAAATATGTGGACAAATAGAAGCAAATCTTGTCCCTCACCACATAATTGAACCCAAAGATGACATATAAACATAATTGACTTAACATAATATTTTTATCTAAATTTCTCAATAAGAAATGTTTGGCCCAGGGGTGCCATGTAAACAATTCTGATACTCTAGGGCTCCGTAATTCAAAAAAGTTTGAGAACCACTAGACTAGGGAATACCCAGAAAACAGTCCAGACATATTCCCCCCCCTTCCCCGTTATCTTCCCCAAATGCTGATTACCTGTCACTCAATTTGCAAATAAGTACTTTGTGCATCTCCAGTCATTAATCATTCGCTATACATGTGCAGTGCGACTTTGGTGCATGCGCAGTGCCAAATCAGTCCCTATATTCACCACTGTTCCTTCATCTTTTTACGTCTCTTTTTTATTTTTTTGTAAATTTAAATTATTCAGAGGGAAAAAGAAAAAAGAAAATTACTATTCGCTTGCGAACATTGGCCCTAATTCTGTTTGCTCGCTAGGTTTTTTTTTGCAGTCCTGCGTTCGCGTAGTCGCCGCCCATAGGGGAGTGTATTTTCGCTTTACAAGTGTGCGAACGCATGTGTAGCATAGCTGTACAAACAGAATTTGTGCAGTCTCTGAGTAGCCCAGGACTTACTCAGCCGCTCTGATCACTTCAGCCTGTCCGGGACCGGAATTTACGTCAGGAATCCTCCCTGCAAACGCTTGGACACGCCTGCATTTTTCCAACCATTTCCAGAAAATGCTCAGTTGACACCCTCTTCCTGTCAATCTCCTTGCGAACGCCCATGCGAACGGATCCTTTGCACAAACCCATCGCTGAGCGTCGATCCGCTTTGTACCTGTGCGACATGCCTACCCATGCGCAGTTTAGACCTGATAGCTCACTGTATGAAAACGCAGCCTAGCGATTAGGTCTGAATTAGCCCCATTATGCAATGATAAAAATATCTTTCAAGGTAAACTATTTCTATTGTTGTCTTTCACAGTGCATTTAAATTTGAGTAGCGTACATAGGGGGTGATTCCGAGTTGTTCGCTATTTTTTTCGTTCGCACAACATATTCGCAATTTTGCGAACACGTTGCACAATAGCGAATAACCGCCCCCAACGTATTTTTGCTATTTCGTACGCAGTATTACACAAAGTAGGCGTATGCCAAATGACATCGCACTAATGCGAACCCATCGCAATTTCACAAACCTCATCGTAAAAATCCTAACTTCTCGTAGATTTACACATTCCTCTTAAAATTGCACACGCTTTTGCTGAAAAACGCACAGCAATGTTTTTTTTTCCAAGTTATATTACACCTTTCAATTCAAACTCAACAAGCTTTCCTCAATTACGAATCTAATTAGTGTAATGAATGATTGTGGTCATGACCAATTAAGTCTTCAAAGAATACCTACAGAGCACTTTGTAGGCATAATTGGTCATTACCATGTTTGTTTATAAATAAGTGAAATAGATGTGTAAACTGTGCCTGGCCTAATGTTAAATAGCATATTTTTGTGTGGAGGTGTAGTGTGTGAATATATGTGTTTACATGTTTTTCTAAACAATAAGCTACTAACTGACATAATTTGTTTGTTTGTTTGTAAATAATAAGATTAATAATCGTAAGTTTGATGTGTGTTTTTTGTAAGGTAACCAATTTCTGCTAGGCAATATGCTGTTCCTTTATTGCATTAAAAAACACAACAACCGCTTAACTGTAATAAACAATTTTTTATTTTTGTACATATATTTTTTTGTGTGTTTTTTTTTAAGAACAAATATCAAATATTTTGCAAATAAAAAATTAATTTTTTTTCTGCATCCGATCAACATCGGCCAGCATGGCCTGCAAATTAGCCTTTAGGCTTGCAAGGATGCCAGGCAGGCTTGTGGGATCTCCAACTGCACCATCTGAAAAGAAGAGCAAAAATAAAAATAAAAAACTTACTCACATTACCTATTACACAAGCAAGCCACAAAGCACAGTTTAATGGCAAAGGGACTACATCATGGATGTTTGAATGTTAAAACAGTAGCATACCAACACACAAGCATGCTCAGCAATGTTTGTTTTTGTTAACGTTCAATTTTAAAAAGTGTACCACACCATGATGTACATTTACTAAGATGGGAGTTCTATTTAAGATGGGACGTTGGAGTGAAGCAGACTTGTCTTTTTTGGTGTTTGCCCTGCATCATCACACTGTATATCAACATCTTCAGAAGGACAACATATCCTAGCATGCCCACACTCCCTGAAAGCCTGCCTTACTACATAAGGTGAAACATGTTTTTTTTTAAGTAAAATAATCATTTTTTGAGTGTAACTTTCACAACACAAATTATTGTGTCCTTAGCCTGGCTAACAAAGTGAAGCATGCGAGTTGAATGTGCAAATATTAGGAATACCCAGGCACAAGTGTAAAAGAACAACAACATACTAAACTCCACTCAGGTCTAACTGTTTCACTGACAACCTAGCACATATAAACCCTGTTGTCCTGGCAACCCTGTCGACCTAATGAGTGTCGACCTAGAGTGGACACCCTAAACATTGCAGACATAGACACTGTACATCTAATGATACACAAATGTAAATGCAACATCCATACCATGATGAAGAACACACACATTTTTCCTTGGGCCAAGATTGGCCACAGTACAACACTGCATGTATTTGATTTTGAAGTTTAAGTAGGTAACAAATACATTTTAAATGTGTTAAAACTTACTCTCATCAGCCACATGCGCAGCACCCTCAAACTCCTCAGGGGCTTCTGCTGCCCATTCACTGGGTGGGGAAGGAGGCTGGATGGGGGAAGGAGGGTGGATGGGGGAAGGAGGGTGGATGGGGGAAGGAGGATGGATTGGGGAAGGAGGAGGGATTGGGGAAGGAGGATGGAATGGAGAGCTGTTTACAGAGGGTGGGTCTGATTGAGAGGGGGAGGGGGGCGGAGAGGGTGTTTGGGCCACAGGGGGGAGGGGGCCAGAGAGGAGGAATGGGAAAGAGAGGGGGAGGTGGGCGGAGTGGTGGTTTGGCCTACAGAGGGGGAGGGGGACAGAGAGAGGTATTGGTAAAGAGAGGGGGAGGGGGACAGAGAGGGGTATTGGTAAAGAGAGGGGGAGGGGGGCTGAGAACGGGATTGGGAAGGAGAGGGGGATTGGGTGACAGAAGGGGAGGGGGGCTGAGAAGGGGATTGGAAAGGAGAGGGGGATTGGGCGACTGAAGGGGAGGGGGCTGAGAAGGGGATTGGGAAGGAGAGAGGGATTGGGCGACAGAAGGGGAGGGGGGCTGAGAAGGGGATTGGGAAGGAGAGGGGGATTGGGCGACAGAAGGGGAGGGGGGCTGAGAAGGGGATTGGGAAGGAGAGGGGGATTGGGTGACAGAAGGGGAGGGGGGCTGAGAAGGGGATTGGGAAGGAGAGGGGGATTGGGTGACAGAAGGGGAGGGGGGCTGAGAAGGGGATTGGTCCGGACTTCCAGCAGCAGCTTGCCGTTGTGCTCGTCCTAGAATGACATATGTAATATTTAGGTTGTGGCTTTAAAAATTATAACAACAGCATTTTTCTATTACACTGTTCTGTCCCATGTTAAAGACACAGGGGTAAAATTGCTCATTTTTTTTTAAACTGGTGATGTTGCCCATAGCAACCAATCAGATTCTACATAACATTTATTAAGCTGCTTCTAGAAGATAATAGATTTAATCTGATTGGTTGCTATAGGCAACATCACCAGTTCTAAAAAGCTCCCACCTTAGTAAATTTACCCCACAGAGCAAGTTATTGGGTTCAGTTGACAGCCTGTGTAGTAACTCAGTACAACAACATTCACTTTTTCAGAAGCACTTTGCTACACAGTCAGTACTGCTTGCCCTAACCACACACACTGTGTCATGTTTGTTCTACAATAGTTCATTGCCAGTGTGCCAATTTTCACACTATATAACTTAGTGAAAATATGCAAGTTTTGCATTAAAAGTTTCTGCTAATAATCTGTGTTATTTAATGTAATATGAAACTTACTGCGCCTACGTCTAGTGCGGATTTGTTGGCGGAGCTCCGCCAACAGGTCCGGTGTGCGACGGCAGAGGTCGCTCCAGCGCCTTTCAAGTTGAATAATGGAGCGTATGGTCCGGGTGCGGCTGCGGAGTATGCGGCGGACCTCCGCGTAGGCCTCGCACTTTATCCTATTGGGGATAAAGGGGCCTGCGCGGCCTACGTGGCGGTCCATCACCGCTACCAACACGCGCCGCTCACGGTGGCTAAATGCAGCTGCGCGCATGGTGCCAATGACGTTTTCCATATATGGGCTTATATTTATAGTGTGTGGTGGCATGTGATTGGTTGTAATTTTATGGTGTCATCTAATAAACTTTATTGATGTGTGCATTGCTGTAAAGGACAGTGGGTACAGTTCGCAATAGCGGAAATTCGCAGCCGCGGAAGAACAAGAAAAACAATGCATACACTCACAATTACACTCACACACACTCACATACACACAAAAACACACTCAAAATCACACACTCACAATCACACTCACACACACACTCACATACACACACACTTATAGAAAAGTAATTGTTACAATCTGTGTACTCACCACATTTGTTGTTAACAATCAGCTGCACAAAGTCACAAAGTTTTCGACATTTAGGATCATATGTTGTGTCATTTGTAATGTAAACAGATGCATGGCATATAGACATTTGTGGAACAAGGGTTACAATCAGAATATTTAGACAAACATTGCATATTAAAAATTTAAACAGGTATGCCTTGCACAACACTTAACTGGGCATATAATTAAAAATTTAAAAATAGGACCTGGGGTTACTAGGGGCAACATTACCTAATATTAGATATGGACACATATTCCCAAAAAAATTAAAATAAATTTTATTAAGTAACATTAAGTGTAGCCTGCATTATGTGGTTCATGTTATTTGGTATGTACAAAGGAATATGTCTATGTCGATAAGATTTAGCTGATGTAGTTTATAAGTTGGTTTATTCACACGTGATTGCATTTGCTACTATTAAATAATTACAACATGCATTTAACATCAATGTTTATTTAAAAAAAAAAAAAAAAGATTATTTGGGAGCATGTCAGATGTGTAGGTGCTAACAATAAAAATGTTATGTGTCCAGACAATTGCTGTTTGTAGTATTTTGGCTGAGCAGTGTTTGCTCAGTAATTGGACAACAGGTGAATTCATTGGCATAATAATTGCTAATTAGGGCAGACACACTAGTCACAGTACTTCGCAAGTGCAGAGTAACTGCAGACTTACTCCTCGGCTGCGACAGGATAGCGAACATTTGTTGTGTACATTTACCATCATATACGCATTTCTGCTCAAAACACGCCTACTGCTGGTTGCATACTCCCACACTAGCCGCCCACTTTCACGCCCATTTCGTTAGATAGCGAAGCCGTGCCTCTGTCACGCCTCCGTCACTCCCCGTTTTTGGTGGTGTAGTATGAGCAGGTTTTCAGTTAGTAATTTTGCTCAAGCGTCGCATCGCTCCCTTTGCGCACGCGCAGTCTAGCTGTTGCGCATGCGCAGTTGGTGGATTTTTGCCGTTTTGCGATGCGATGAACTGCTGCGATCAACTTGGAATGAGGGCCATAGGTTTTTAATTTCAGTGCATAATTATGTGAATATCCCAATCTTAACATAAAAGAGAAATCCTGCACAGCCGAAACAAGCCAATACATATGTCATTCCCAACTTGCAGGCTTTTAGGGAAGACCTTATTTTTTATCTCTAACCTGGAAGTTTCTTAACACAACATCCTATGTGCACATTATACAGTATTTATATACATTAATTTAATAAAGTCTACTGACTTCCAAAATATGACAACTGAAATAATATTGTATCACAGATTATTCCCTTTGCAAAGTCAGTGATTAATAAATGTCAAATGTATGGTTCATAGAAAATGAGAAATCCACTTTTCAACTTTGCACCTAATTCACTGGGGACTGCAGTGCCCTAAGCAAAAACCCGCCTGAGCAATGTAAAGGTAAATATATAATGAGATATAGGCGTATATTTATTCATACTGTTTTGTGGTAATTCTCGTTTACGGAGATACTGTAAAAATTAAGTATCCACAGAATGTAAGGGGGATGGGGGGGGGTTTGTTAGATTATGCCATTTTTTTTATGGCATTAGCCATTGTAGACTTTTAACTACATTTTGCAACATGTAACCCATAGGCAAATGCACGGACATCCTTCCATGCATGTACAGTAGTTTTGATGAGTGTGAAACAAACAGTTTACTTTTAACACATTATAGAATCAGAATCAGAATCAGAATCAGCTTTATTGGCCAGGTATACTTACGTATACTAGGAATTTGTCTTCAGTTTGCTATACAACAGCCAAGTAGGTAACAGGTAAGCAGGTGTGTGTGTGTGTGTGTGTGTGTGTGTGTGTGTGTGTGGGGGGCAAGTAAAGTTACACAGATAGGTATACCGTAGGGACACAAGTGAGTTACATGTACGTCTAGTCAGTCAATGGTCAGGAGTTCAGCAGGCGGACAGCTTGGGGAAAGAAACTTTTGAGGCTTCTGGTGGATCTGGCGGGGACAGCCCTGTAACGCCTGCCTGAAGGAAGCAAGTTAAACATGCTGTGGCCGGGGTGTAGCTGGTCTTTTACTATCTTCATTGCCCGCTTTTTAGCTCTGGACAAGTACAGGTCCTGGACTGAGGGAAGGTCGGCCCCGATGATCTTCTCTGCGGTTCTGACCACCTTTTGGAGCCTGCATATGTCCCTTGCGCTGGCGGAGCTGTACCATACGAGTATCGAGGAGCACAGTACCGACTCCACAATCGCGGAGTAGAAGAGGAGCAGGAGCTTCTGTGGGATGTTGAACTTCCTTAGTTGCCTGAGGAAGAACAACCTCTGCTGCGCTTTCCCAACAGTGGCGTCAGTGTTGGACCCCCATTTAAGGTCCCTGGAGATTGTGGTCCCTAGAAACTTGAAGGAGTCCACTAGCGATACCACACTGTCAGCAATCGTTAGCGGAGGTGCACTAGATGACTTCTTCCTGAAGTCCACTATCATCTCGACAGTTTTGAGGGGGTTGAGGTCAAGGTTGTTGTGGATGCACCACTGGGCCAGCCGGTCTACTTCCCGTCTATAGGCCGATTCGTCCCCATCCTTGATGAGGCCGATGACGGTGGTGTCATCGGCGAATTTGATGATCCTTACTGATTGCGCCTCTGAGGTACAGTCATTTGTGTACAGGGAGAAGAGCAGGGGTGAGAGGACACAGCCCTGAGGGGCCCCTGTACTGATGGACCGCGCTTGAGAGGTGAATTCCCCCGCTTTCACCTCCTGTGTCCTATCTGTCAGGAAGTCTATTATCCAGGAACAGGTAGCTTCTGGGACCCCTAGGCGAAGTAATTTGGGGTGGAGGATGCTGGGGACGATTGTATTGAAGGCCGAGCTGAAATCGACAAACAGGACCCTCGCGTAGGTACCGGGAATGTCTAGGTGCTGTAGAATGTAGTGCAGGCCCAGGTTGACTGCATCCTCGACACACCGATTCGAGCGATAGGCGAACTGCAGGGGGTCCAGTTGGGGGCAAGTCACAGTTTTCAGGTGATTCAAAACCAGACGCTTGAACGTTTTCATGACCACAGACGTCAGTGCTATCGGCCTGTAGTCGTTCAGGTTCGTGATAGTGGGTTTCTTGGGGACCGGGACTATAGTAGACCTTTTGAGGCAGGAAGGGACTTTCTGTAGCTCCAGCTCCAGGACACCTATCGCATCCCATTTCTCTGCATGTGTTTATTGATACATTACCCATGATAATTTCCTATTGCCTTGATATGCAGCAATAAAAGATTTTGATTATCAGAGCTGAAATGTGAACTACAATATATATATCCATAGACTGAAACTGTCATTGAGCGGAAATGCAGATGCACAAACGAAGGGCACAACTTTTCTTTGTCCACCCTTTTGTAAAGACCTCTAATAAATCATTAATCGGCTATTTTGGCAGTTTAAAGCATAGGTTTCAATTCCATTCCTCTAATATTCCAACAGGTCATGTTATAGGTGGATAATTATTAATTATTATTATTATCATCATCATCATCATCATCATCATCCTTTATTTAATTGCTAATAAAAGTAAGGGATGGAGAAGAACACAAAGGAAGAGGGCCCTGCTCATAAGAGCTTACAATCTAAAGGGGTGGGACAGACAGACAGGGGTGACACATATGGCATAGACAGTAAGGAAGGAGCAAGTTTGCAGTGGTTTAGGATGATATCTGGATGGTATTGATGGAGATGTGTGTCTTGAGAGCCCATTTGAAGTTTTAAAGAGAAAGGGAGAGGTTGATAGGGTGAGGGAAAGAATTCCAGAGGTAAGGAGCAGCACGGGTGACATTTTGGAGCATGGAGTGTGAGGAAGTAATCAGTTGGCAGGAGAGGCGGCATGCATTTGTGGAGTGAAGTAGGTGGATGGGAGTGTGAAGGGAGATTAGCTCAGAGATGTAAATGGGTGTTTTGGTGTAGGCTTTGTAAATGAGTGTAAGAAGCTTGAATTGAGCTCTGAAGGGGATGGGGAGCCCGTGTAGGGCTTGTTGGAGAGGGGAGGCAGACCTAGTATGTTTGGATAGTGCCAGAAGTAGTGCAGCAGCATTAAGGACAGATTGGAGTGGAGAGAGGTCGGAGTCTGGGAGGGTAATTAAGAGGAGGTTACAATAGTGAGTGGATGAGGGTCTTAGTTTCCTCTAGAGTGAGAAAGGGTCTGATGCTAGATATATGTCTGAGATGAAAATGGCAAGACTGTGAGCAGCACTGATTGTGGTGTTTAAAGGAAAGTGAGGAGACAAGGATAACATTAAGACATTGAATTTATACGGGATTGTGGGAAGATGATTAGTTCAGTCTCAGACATGTTTATTTTAAGAAAGCGCTGGACCATCCAGGAAGAAATAGAGACAGTTGGAAATAGGAGTGAGAAGAGAGCGGGAGAGGTCAGGGAACTAAAGGTAGAGTTGAGTGTCATCAACATAGAGATTATATTGGAGGCCAAAAGAGCTGATTAGCTCTCATAGAGTGAATGTATACAGGGAGAAAAGGAGAAGTCCCAGAACAGAACCTTGGGGGATACCTACCATTAGTGGAAGTGGGGGGAGGGGGGTAGAAGAGTCATGAGAGGAGATAAAGAATGAGCAGTCAGAGAGGTAGGAGGTCCGCCGGGAGAAGGCAGTATCTCACACTGTCAATAGCAGAAGAGAGGTCGAGAAGAATGAGCAGAGAGTATTAGCCCTTGGATGTATAAGCAAGGAGGACATTGCTGACTTTCCTGAGGACAATTTCAGTGGTATGGAGAGGATGGATACCAGATTGAAATGGGTCCAGCAGAGAGTGGGAGAAGTGAAAATCCGTAAGGTGGTTGTAAACAATACGCTCAAGGAGTTTAGAGGCAAAAGAGAGGAGAGAGATGGGTTGGTAGTTGGAGAGTGTTAGGATCAAAAGATGTTTTTTTTTAAGAATGGGAGAGACAAGAGATGTTTGAATGCAGATGGGGCAGTGCTTAATGAGAGGGAGAGATTAAGAGATGGACAAATAGGAACAGGAAACAGGAGAGAGGTAAGGAGGCAGGAGGAAATAAGTTCATGGGGGGTGGAAGAGGGGACTGACCATGTCTTCATCTCCAGATACCGGGTAGAAAGTTGTCAGAGCTGGTAAGATGGATGGGGAGGGGTTGCTTGGGAAAGGAGGGGGTGGGGTGCTGAGGGTTTGGTGGAAAATGATGTACTGACATATGGAGTTAACATACACTGCAAAATAGATGAAATCACTTGTGCATGCAGTAATTAAAGACATTTTGAAAATATGACCTGTTGGGGATACTTGAGGACTGATGTTGAAAACCCTGTTTTATTGCAGAATTGTCTGAGTTTGAAAACAGGTGTGATATCTGCGGGCTTGATCATCAGGCTGTAGCCTGGATCTCTGGGTCCTGGGAGGGCGCAGCACCAGCACAATAGATTAATTAGGTTAAATTTTTTTTTCTTACTGTGCGATCCTGCGGCTGTGCGGCTGTGCCTAACGCCGGCACTGTAATTGTCTGTGACACTCACCCACTCACTGCTGCAGACAGTCTGCAGTGCAGCGATAACTGATTCACTCATCATTGCCTGAGCTGCAGCGTCTTGCGCATCTGGCCCCTCCCTCCATCTGAGGGCAGCTGTGTCACAGTCCTGACTCCAGTACTTTAGGTAGCACTTTATTATTATGGGGACCCAGGGTGGGGGCTGTCTGGTCTGGTGCATATTATTGGGGGAGGGGAAGGGGAGCTGGACAATATTATTACTGGGGAAGTGGGGCTGTGGTGCATCATATTATGGAGAGGAGGATCTGGGGATCATATACTGGGGAGTGTCTGGAACAATATTATCATGGGGGAGCATAGGGATGTCTGACTGGAGCATATTACTATAGAGGTTTTGAAGAATATAACAGCGGTCAGGGATTGTCTGGGGGAGTGGGGGGTCTGGAGCACAGTATTACAGGGGGGGGGGGCTGGTGTGTGTGTGTGTGGTGCATATAATTATGATGGTGGGGTATGGAGCATAATTTTCCTGAAGGGGATGGTGTTGATCATATTATTATGGGGAGTGGGCTTGGAATATATGTTTTCTGAGGGGTTCTAGATCACATTATTACTAGAGATGAGCGCCTGAAATTTTTCGGGTTTTGTGTTTTGGTTTTGGGTTCGGTTCCGCGGCCGTGTTTTGGGTTCGAACGCGTTTTGGCAAAACCTCACCGAATTTTTTTTGTCGGATTCGGGTGTGTTTTGGATTCGGGTGTTTTTTTCAAAAAACCCTAAAAAACAGCTTAAATCATAGAATTTGGGGGTAATTTTGATCCCAAAGTATTATTAACCTCAAAAAACATAATTTACACTCATTTTCAGCCTATTCTGAACACATCACACCTCACAATATTATTTTTAGTCCTAAAATTTGCACCGAGGTCGCTGTGTGAGTAAGATAAGCGACCCTAGTGGCCGACACAAACACCGGGCCCATCTAGGAGTGGCACTGCAGTGTCACGCAGGATGTCCCTTCCAAAAAACCCTCCCCAAACAGCACATGACGCAAAGAAAAAAAGAGGCGCAATGAGGTAGCTGACTGTGTGAGAAAGATAAGCGACCCTAGTGGCCGACACAAACACCGGGCCCATCTAGGAGTGGCACTGCAGTGTCACGCAGGATGTCCCTTCCAAAAAACCCTCCCCAAACAGCACATGACGCAAAGAAAAAAAGAGGCGCAATGAGGTAGCTGTGTGAGTAAGATTAGCGACCCTAGTGGCCGACACAAACACCGGGCCCATCTAGGAGTGGCACTGCAGTGTCACGCAGGATGGCCCTTCCAAAAAACCCTCCCCAAACAGCACATGACGCAAAGAAAAAAAGAGGCGCAATGAGGTAGCTGACTGTGTGAGTAAGATTAGCGACCCTAGTGGCCGACACAAACACCGGGCACATCTAGGAGTGGCACTGCAGTGTCACGCAGGATGTCCCTTCCAAAAAACCCTCCCCAAACAGCACATGACGCAAAGAAAAAAAGAGGCGCAATGAGGTAGCTGACTGTGTGAGAAAGATAAGCGACCCTAGTGGCCGACACAAACACCGGGCCCATCTAGGAGTGGCACTGCAGTGTCACGCAGGATGTCCCTTCCAAAAAACCCTCCCCAATCAGCACATGATGCAAAGAAAAAGAAAAGAAAAAAGAGGTGCAAGATGGAATTATCCTTGGGCCCTCCCACCCACCCTTATGTTGTATAAACAAAACAGGACATGCACACTTTAACCAACCCATCATTTCAGTGACAGGGTCTGCCACACGACTGTGACTGATATGACGGGTTGGTTTGGACCCCCCCCAAAAAAGAAGCAATTAATCTCTCCTTGCACAAACTGGCTCTACAGAGGCAAGATGTCCACCTCATCTTCACCCTCCGATATATCACCGTGTACATCCCCCTCCTCACAGATTATCAATTCGTCCCCACTGGAATCCACCATCTCAGCTCCCTGTGTACTTTGTGGAGGCAATTGCTGCTGGTCAATGTCTCCGCGGAGGAATTGATTATAATTCATTTTAATGAACATCATCTTCTCCACCACATTTTCTGGATGTAACCTCGTACGCCGATTGCTGACAAGGTGAGCGGCGGCACTAAACACTCTTTCGGAGTACACACTTGTGGGAGGGCAACTTAGGTAGAATAAAGCCAGTTTGTGCAAGGGCCTCCAAATTGCCTCTTTTTCCTGCCAGTATAAGTACGGACTGTGTGACGTGCCTACTTGGATGCGGTCACTCATATAATCCTCCACCATTCTATCAATGTTGAGAGAATCATATGCAGTGACAGTAGACGACATGTCCGTAATCGTTGTCAGGTACTTCAGTCCGGACCAGATGTCAGCATCAGCAGTCGCTCCAGACTGCCCTGCATCACCGCCAGCGGGTGGGCTCGGAATTCTGAGCCTTTTCCTCGCACCCCCAGTTGCGGGAGAATGTGAAGGAGGAGA